>NW_024870829.1:1982500-2582500 GCF_019054845.1 Dipodomys spectabilis | reverse complement strand
GTTACTTAGAGGAGGGGTTCTGGTGGAGCACTGTGAGCCCTAGTAGGATATGTAGGGTGGGGTTTCCCATAAGGCAGCGAACGGAATGCAGGCAAGAGGCTGACAGAAGGTGAGGTTTCTGGTGAAGGAATACAGAGCTATGAGGGAGAGGCTTTTCAGGGTCTGGCTTTAAGAGGGCAGGGCAGTGCTAGGAAGAAGTGGGCTAGTAAGGGGCATGGTTTCTGGTGGACAATGGCAGGCCTTTGGGAAGTGTGTTAGGGAGGAGGTGGGGTTTCTGGCAGAGCAGGATGTATTCACAATGTATAGAGAAGCTTTTCAGGACCAGGGCTTTGTTAAAGCAAGGATAGGATCCAATGGACTAGACTAGTTAATACGGGTTTCTGGTGTAGCCAGTCACCACTTCGAAAAGAGGAGTAAGGTTGGGTGGGGATTTCAGTGTTGCAAGGCTGGACAAGGACTTTGGACAGGGTTTCCAGTAGTGCAAGGCAATCTTCAAAAAAGGACCACAGAGGGACAGATATTTACAGTTGAGCATGGTGAGGCTTCCAGAGGGAGGCCAACTGGTGAAGTGGTTTCCAGTTGAGCAATGTGGGTGTTGAGAGATGAGACAGTTTGTTGGGGGGTTTTTAGTGGGGGTTTTCTAGAGCAGGTCAGAGCTTAGAGTCATGGGGCTAATTGGAGGAAGGGCTTTGAGAAGGAGTGGAAGGTCTTCAAAGGTGTAGGATAATTAAGGACAGGGTATCTGTTGGAGTAGGGTGTGGATCTGAGGGAGGATCCAATAGGGTCGGGTTTACCTGGGGAGCAATGCAAAGCATTGAGAGAGTAGGTATGGGAGGTGGAGAGACTTGTGGTGAAGCAGGGCTGGCTTTCCAGGCAGAGATGGGCTATGTGAGAAGCTTCTGGCCAACCAAGGCTGGGCTTCAAGGGCAGTTATGTGGAGGTGGAGGGTTTTTGTGTAGCATGATGGGCTTTGTGGGAAGAGGTAGATTCGGGGCTGGGTTTGACAAGTTAGGCCACTTAGAAGTAGACAGAAATGGGCAGAATTTCTGATGAAACCAGAAGTGGCTGCAGGGAGAAGTCTCGTCGGGGGTGAGGTATGAAAGGGAAGGGAGGAGCTTGGAGGTACTATGTTATGGGATCAATGGGTTTATGCGGAAATAGAGTAGTTAGGGTCTGGGGATCTGGTGGGTGAAGTGAGGATTCGAGGGAGGAGCCCGATGTAGGCTGGGTTCTTGGTGGAGCAAGGAGGGACATAGAAGGAGACATTTGAAAGTTTAAAGCAGGACTACCAGTAGGTAGATTAGTTAAGGTTGGACTTTTAAATGAGGAGGCTGACTGGAAGTGGGTTTCCAGTGGATCCAGTCATGTTTAATGGGAAGGGGGATAGGAAAGTGGCAAGACTTAGTGTAGAGTGGGGCGACAAAAAATAAACAGTTACTCCAAATAGGAACACCATTTTCTGTCAGTATAGAATTATATTATTTTTGTGTATGTGAGAGATATTGGAGAAAGTAACCAAGTAATAATTCCTTCCTAGTGAAAATTTTCTTTATTCCAGTTGAGTGAAAACAAAACCACAGGTCACATCAGGCTCAGAGGCACACAGTAGACTAAGACACATGAAGCACTGGACTTGATTCCCCAGCACAACTTTTTTTTTTTTATTGTGAAAATACTGTACAGGGGTTACAATTACATGGGCAAGATAGTGAGTACATTTCTTATCAAGCATTGTAGCCTCCTCCTTTGTTTACCCTTCCCATCCCTTCCCAGCCTTCCCCCGTACCCCACTCAATATTCCCCACAGCCCCACCCATGTTGTGAAGTTTATTTTCAACAAGACAACTTGTACTTCTCATTGTTGCAACAGGTCCACCTGTATCCTTATTTAAACGACTTGTTTTTCCCCTTCCCCTCCACAAATTATACCAACATCAAATACAGTGAAAGCAGGGGTTATACTGTGGGGGAAGGACATACAAAGCAAGAAAGAAATAATCTTATAAATGCTTTAGAAACAAATGCATGAAAGAAAAAAAAAACATTTAAATACATATCTTAGGGTTCATTTTCCTAACATGACCTTATCTGACCTTTTTGCTTGACTCATATATATACTAGATATTGCAAATAAGGGAAACCATGGAACCCATGTTTCGTTGGGCCTAGCTTACTTCACTTAATATAATTTTTACCAAGTTTTTCCATTTCCTAACAAATGGGGCAATGTCATTCTTTCTGATGGAGGCATAGAATTCCATTGTGTATATATACCACATTTTCTTGATCCATTAATCTACTGAGGGGCATCTGGGTTGCTTCCATGTCTGAGCTATGGTAAATAATGCTGCAATAAACCTAGTTGTGCTGGTAGCTTTAGTGTGGTCTTGTTTGTAAGCATTTGGGTAAATGCCAAAAAGTGGGATTGCTAGGTCATAGGGGAGCTCTATGTGAAGTCTTTTGAGGAACCTCCATACTGCTTTCCAAAGTGGTTGAACAAGTTTACACTCCCACCAACAATGAAGTAATGTTCCCTTCTGTCCTCATTAGAGTTCTTGATTTTTGCCATTCTAACTGGGGTGAGGTGGTATCTCAATGTTGTTTTGATTTGCATTCCTTTTATGGCTAGGGAGGTTGAGCAATTCTTCATGTGTCTATTGGCCATCCTTCTTTCTTCTTCAGAGAAGTTTCTCTTTAAGTCAGTTGCCCACTTATTTATTGGGCAGTTGTTTCTTTGAGGATTTGTTGTTGGCAGATGTGATTTTTTGAGTTCTGAGTGTATTTTAGATATGAGACCCTTGACAGTAGTATGACTAGTGAAGATTTTCTCCCAATCTGTGGGCTTTCTTTTGATCTTGCTAGCTATGTCCTTTGCCATGCAGAAGCTCTGCAACTTTATACAATCCCATTTGTCCAACCTGTCTTTGATTTGTTGTGTTTCCGTGTCTCTATTAAGAAAATTTCGGCCTGCTCCAAGGAGACCTAGGATTTCTCCTATTCCTTCGTGTAATGTTATCAGAGTGTCTGTTTTGACTCCGAGGTCTTTGATCCATATGGAGTTGATTCTGGTGCAGGGTGATATATGAGGATATAGGTTTAGTTTTCTACAAGTAGTTAACCAATTTTGCCAGCACCATTTACTGAAGAGCCTGTCTTTCTTCCATTCTATTTGTTTAGATCCCTTATCAAAGTTTAGATGGCTATAGGTCTGTAGGTTCATTTCTGGGTTTTCAATTCTATTCCATTGGTCCTGAGGTCTGTTCTTGTGCCAGTACCAAGCTGTTTTGATTACTATGGCTTTATAGTAGAGTTTGAAATTTGGTATTGATATCCCTCCATCAGTGTTCTTTCCGTTGAGGATCGTTTTTGCTATTCGGGGTCTTTTATTGCTCCATATGAATTTTTGGATTGCCACTTTTATTTACTTGAAAAATGAGGTTGGAATTTTGATAGGTATTGCATTGAATTTGTAGATAGCCTTGGGAAGTATTGCCATTTTCACGATGTTATACTTTCCAATCCAGGAGCATGGGAGGTTTTGCCATTTTCTAAGTTCTGTTTTGATTTCCTTTTTCAAGTTTTTAAAGTTTTCATCATAGTGATCCTTCACTTCTTTACTTAAGTTAATTCCTAGGTATTTTATTTTTTGTGGGACTATTACAAATGCAGTTGCTTTCCTAATTTTAGCCCCACTTTTCTCATTGTTGGCATACAGAAAAGCCATTGATTTTTGGGGGTTAATTTTATACCCTGCTACTTTGCCAAAGTTTTGAATCAGCTTGAGTAATTTGGGAGTTGACTCTATGGGATTCTTTAAATACAAGATCATGTCATCTGCAAAGAGGGAGAGTTTTATTTCTTCTTTCCCTATTTGGATCCCCTTTATGTCTGCATCTTGTCTTATTGCTGTAGCTAAGCATTCTAACTCTAGGTTGAAGAGATGTGGAGAGAGTGGACATCCTTGCCTTGTTCCTGAGTTAAGAGGAAATGGCTTTAGTTTTTCACCATTAAGTATAATGCCGGAGGTAGGATTGCCATATACAGCCTTTATTGTATTGAGGAATATTCCATGGATTCCTAATTTTTCCAAAACCTTCATCATAAAGGGATGTTGGATCTTGTCGAATGCTCTTTCTGCATCTATTGAGATAACCATGTGGTTCTTATTCTTGCTCCTGTTGATGTGATGAATAATATTAATTGATTTCCGTGTATTGAAACAGCCTTGCATCCCTGAAATGAATCCTGTTTGATCATTGTGTATGATTTTTTTGGATGACTTGTTGAAGTCGATTGGCCAAAATTTTATTGAGAAGTTTTATAACAATGTTCATCAAAGAAATGGGTCTATAGTTGTCTTTCTTTGATGAATCCCTGCCTGGTTTGGGGATGAGGGTGATGATGGCTTCATAGAATGTATTCGGTAGTGAACTTTCTCTTTCAATTTCATTGAAGAGTTGGAGGAGTATTGGTGTGAGCTCTGCTTTGAAGGCCTTGTGGAATTCAGCTGTAAACCATCTGGTCCTGGACTTTTCTTAGCTGGGAAGTTTCTTATTGCTGTTTCTATTTCAACACTTGATATGGACCTGTTAAGATGGTTTACCTCATCTTGGTTTAGTTTTGGTATGTCAATATTTGCTAGGAAAAGGTCCAATTCTGCCAAGTTCTCAAACTTATTAGCATAGTTTTGAGAAGTATTCCCTTAAAATGTTGTTAATCTTAGTTGTTTCTTTGGTGATGTTTCCATTCTCATCTCTGAGTTTATTTATTTGGGTGTGTTCTCTTCTTTTTCTGATAAGATTTGCTAAGGGTCTGTCAATTTTGTTTAATTTTTTCAAATAACCAACTCTTTGTTTTGTTGATTCTTTCTATAGTTTTTTTGGATTCTAATTCATTTAATTCTGATTTAATTTTAATTATTTCTTTCCGTCTACTGGATTGCGGTTTATCTTGCTGCTCTTTTTTCAAGGATGTTCAGATGTCTCATTAAATTGTTGGTTTCAGATTTCTCCAATTTGTTGATCTAGGAACTCAGAGCTTTATACTTGCCTCTGAGTACTGCCTTTGCTGTGTCCCAGAGGAGCTGGTAATTTGTGTGCTCATTTTTTTGAACAGCATGAACTTTTGGATTTCTTTCTAATTTTTCCTTGACCCACTTGTGATTCAGCAGTGTGTTGTTCAGCCTCCATATATTACCGGACTTTCTTTGGTGGCTTTTGGTTTTCAGTTCTAATTTTATTCCTTTGTGGTCAGAGAGAATGCAAGGTATAACTTCAATGTTTCTGAATTTAGACAAGTTTGCTTTGTGGCCTAAAATGTGGTCTGTTTTAGAAAATGTTCCATGTGCTGGTGATAAAAACGTGTATTCTGATGCTGTTGGGTGAAATATTCGGTAGATGTCTGTTAAATCTAGTTGATCTATGCAGTTGTTTAGATCTGCGGTTTCTCTGTTGAGTTTTTGCTGAGTTCATCTATCTAGTGGGGAAAGTGTTGTGTTAAAATACTCAACAATTAATGTCTTTGAATCTATGTGGGATTTGAGGGAAAGTAGTGTTTCTTGGATAAATTTGGGTGCTCCGTTGTTTGGCGAATACATATTTAGAATTGTAATATCCTCCTGAAGGAGAGATCCCTTAATTAGTATGTAGCAACCTTCTTTATCTCTTCTCACAAATTTTAATTTGAAGTCTATTTTATCTGATATTAGGATTGCAACTCCCACATGTTTATGGGTTCCATTTACATGGTAGATTTTGTTCCAGCATTTAACATTGAAAATGTTTTTGGTTTTACGGGCAAGATGTGACTCCTGAAGGCAGCAGATAGAAGGATCTTGTTTTTTAATCCAACTAGACAGTCTATGTCGCTTAATTGGAGAGTTAAGTCCGTTAACGTTATGAGATAGGACTGAGAGGTATTTGGGAGTTCATGCCATGTTATCCACTTTCTTGGGGGCTGCGAAAACTGGGTTCTTCCTATGTTTTTTGGATTCTCAGTTTGGGTGCAGTTTCTTGGCTTTTATTGTGGTCTTCTTGGTTTTCTATGTGTAGGACATCTTTAAGAATCTTTTGTAGGGCAGGTTTGGTGGAGATGTATTGTTTCAATTTTTCTTTGCTATGGAAGTTTTTTATTTGGCCTTAAGTTATGAAGGAGAGTTTAGCTGGGTATAATATTCTTGGTTGATAGTTGTTTTTTTTTAGGGCATGGCATACATCATTCCAGGTTCTTCTTGCTTTGTTTGTCTCTGCTGAGAAATCTGAGGTGATTCTAATTGGTTTCCCTTTATAGGTGATTAATCTTTTCTCCTTGACAGCTTTAAGGATCTTTTCCTTGGTTTGAGTTGATCCTGTGTAGATTATAATGTGACAGTGGGATGTCCTATTCTTGTCTGGTCTATTTGGAGTTCTAAAAGCTTCTTGTATCAGAATAGGTCTATCTTTTTGCATGTTTGGGAGTTTTCTGCTACGATCCTGTTAAACAAATTTCCTAGACCATTAACTTCTGTTTCTAGGTGCTCCTCTACACCCATTATCCTTAGATTAGGCCTTCTGATGGTGTCTTCCAGGTGTTGGATAGATCTGTCATATTTCTTGGACTTGTCTTGGATGGTTGTATGTTCTTTCTCTATAATATCTAGGCTGTCTTCAATCCCCGAGTTTCAATCTTCTGCATGGCCTAACCTGCTGTCAAGACTTCTACTTTGTTTTATATTTCTTTTCCTTCTAGTTGGTCAGCTTTGATAGCTTCAAGTTTTTACTTGAAGCTTTGTTTTAGATCTTGTATGAACTTCTTTACTTCCTTAATTTGGTGTTCAGTGTTTATTCTCAAATCACTTAGTTGATTGGTTATGGTTTCCTTGGACTCCTTTTCCTTCTGTGGGGTTCCATTCAGCATTCCCTTTGTGGACCCCTGAGTTCCTTCAGCTCTTTGTTAATGGATCCCATGAATGCCTTTAGTGATCTTTGTGTATTCTCATCCTGCTCTCTCAATTCCTTTATTACTCTTTGCTTAGTTTCCTCCCGTTCGTGGGATTCCTGTAGTTCTCTTTGAGTGTTCTCAGCCTGCTCACGCCATACTTGCCTTTCTCTTTGAATATTCTCAAGCTGCTCACACAAATCCTATATCAGGTTTTGAGTAGCTTCCTCACACTCATGATATTCCTGTATAAACCTTTGGTTTGCCTCCTCTTTCTCCCTATCTCGCTCATACAGAGTCCTTTGTAGGTTTTCAGTCTTTTCCTGCATTGACCTTTTGTTTGCCTCCTCTCTCTCTCTATCACACTCATACAGAGTCCTTTGTATGTTTTCAATCTTTTCATTTATCATGTTTGCCAGCAGTGTTTGTAGAGCTATTTGTGAACTATCCTCTGGATTATTCATTATCTGTTCTGTCCCCTGATTATCATGAGTAGGAGTTTAGATACCCGGACTTGCCATTTTTCTTGTGTTTTTCCGGCTTACACTGCCCATTTGGGATGAGAATAACACCAGTTTTGTGCTAGAACACTATCTTAAGGCAAGCATCAACCAAAGTCTGTATTTGCACAGTCAATAGTCTGCAGATACAATCTAGTTCAACAGATACATCTATTCAACGTCCAATATCTATATATTAATGGGCTAAGAACTGCATCGAAGAATTTAGAAAACCAGAAATTATTAGGGTTAGGAGAGATGTGGGTAAAAAAATAGGAATAGAGTGATGTGGGAGGTACAGGGAGAGTTAACTTAACTAAGTCCTAATTTCAAAGCAGGAAATAGGTTGGATAGGATGAAAGTAGAGAGAGAGAAAAAAAGAAGAAAGAGAAAGGGAAAAGAAAAGAGACCAGAAAAAATAGAAAAATAAAAATTAATAATATTCTGAAGACCCAAGAACAAACTATTCAGAGAAGAATGTGAATATAAAGGGAGAAGGGGAGGGATATAAAGGAGATGTGAAAAATTTAAAAATAAAAATACTTAAAATATTATATAGGTATAAAGAGGTAGTACTGCTATTAAGGAATTTAAGTCTCAGAGGTTTTGAATTGAGTAATGAATTTGTGGATTAAGTGTGTACACAATGGGGGATATGGTCTTATAGTCAACTACGGATTTTTCGGAGGATGTGCAGAACAACAATTAAGTTACATAAAGAACGAAAGATAAGGAAGGTGAAAAGGATAAGAAAGAAAGAAAAAAGATCAGAAGTTCAGTAGAGCTAAACAAAAAACAGAAATAAAAAACAAAAGCAAACAAACAAAAACAAACAAAAAAAGAAAGAAAGATGTGCACACACTTATATGCCTAAAATAAAATTCTAAGAGGAAAAAGAAAAAAAATTACTAGAAAACATTTTTTTTTCAAAAACGGTAAAAATTAAAGATTAAAAAAAATTTTAGAAAAAAATTTTTTTATAAATGGTACAAAAAAAAGTTCTTTGACTTTTTTTTGGGAGGGGTGGGGAAAATCCTTTATCTCCCTTATGTCCGTAACCAGCCTCTTGTTGGATTCTCTGGTCTGCTTGTGTTCATGTGGCTTGGTTGGTGTCTTAAGTTAGTTTTTTTGAACAGGCAGAAAAATGCTCTGCTTTCCCCAATGTTTTGCGATTCTCCTCCCAGGTTAGTGAATGGGAGGCAGATCTGATTTGAGTATCACAAAAGTGGGAGATGGCTTTTTCCTCAAGTTTGGAGATGCTGTGATAAGGCTAGGTTCTGGGTAGAGTTGAGGCCTTTCAGTAAACAGTAGCTTTTCCCGGTGGCTGGTTTGTGAGAAACACACCGAGCCCAGCCTGGAGCCACTCTCAGGATTTATGTTCACTGAATTTCAATTGATTGTCGAGGCTGCTAAAGGGAGGGGCAGCCTCTGGCTCTGATTACCCGGTTAAGAAAGCCACTCCTAGGGCTGGCGTCCTGGGCTGGTTGACTTTTCCCTGGGTAGAGCTGAGTCTGGCAGGTCAGGTTAGGCTCCTGTGACCTTCTAAATGACTCTAGTTTACTTCCAAGGCCTGAGTTGGAGCTAGCAGCTCCGCCGAGCTTTGTTGGTATCCAAGATGGAGATCTCCAGTACTGGGGGGGTGGGGGAGTGGTGGCCTTCCTTCCAATGCTCCCTGAGAAGGAGTGAGGACATCAGGCTTCTTCTACTCACACCGAGTCTTGGTTCCTGGGTCGTCTCTGTTCTGCGAACTTCAGGATGAAAATATCCACTCCTTGTCAGTTCTTGCTGGTGTTGAGTAGAATCCGCTCACCCGCCGCGTTTGGCTCCTTCATCCCAGACTCTCTGTGATTCAGATATGGCAGGTACAGCCACCACCACCACTGCCACCGCGGTGGCGGCTGCTGGCAAGTGCTCATAGCTGTCTCCTTGCCTGTATTTTCCCTCTCTGGCCTAACTCTCTGTCCTGTGAAGGTGGTTCTCCGGCTTGGGACTATTCGCAGGAACTCTAAAACTGCTTTCTATGCTAGAGCTTGTTTAGCCTCCAGCTTCTCCTCCACCATCTTCCCGGATCTCCACTCCCCAGCACAACTTTTAAGACCACAAGTAAAAAATTTTAAATGTCTCACTTGGTCATAATGCACACTCTATTGTCTTAAAATTGTGAATGAATAAAACTTTCACTCTGACCATTTTAGAAATCCTAAAACTATGTAAGTAGTAGTAATGTTTTAACATTTTATAATATTGGAAGGTATACTAAAATTAATTAGGAAAATATAAAATTGTACACAGATTGTTCGTTCGCCAGCATCAACTTCAATCTAAAAGAATTTAAAACAATAACATTGCTATATAGTGAGATTGCAGCATGCTTTTTTTCCAGTCATCAAAATGGTGATTTAAACAATGTGTATTTATCATTAGATGCATCGCTGTTAAAACATATCTAAGAATGTAAAGCACTTCTATATAGACCCTGAAGGGACTCAAAAGGATCTGTGAAATGATGTTGGAATAAAATTAATGACTAATTACAGTAGGAATTGATTTTCTCTAGGCCCAAAAATATTTTCCAGATGAAAAGGCTGCATTGAAAAATAAACAAAACAATGAAAAGGAAGCAGTCAGGCAGACCTTGAAGTAAACATTATCCAATGAACAATACCTATTAGGCATGATTGCAATCTTCTTTTATCTAAGGTACAATTACTGACCTATGTTCTTCCATAATGCCAAATAATAAAGCCATGAAATTGCAATAATCATTTTCAAGGCATAGTGCCTTGAAAATTCAATGAATGTATTGCTAGAAAGTAAAGAAAGATGTCTGAGATAAAGAGTGAAGAACATATCCCCAATTTCTGGACCATCAAGATGAGAGGGATACAAGCCAAAGCACAAGGAGAACGGACAGAAGTACATTAGTGCATACCTGTAGTTCCCAAGATGCAATAATTAATATAACAGGGGAGAAAATCAACATGACCATCACAGGATTTAACACTGAAGAGTAGAGAGAAGAACAGTGAAAATGCATGGAAAATTACAAAGGATGCCCTTGCATATTGGCAGAAGAGTGCATGGCATTGAGGTCTATAATATGTGGAGGTATTATAGGAAACTAATTGTGCTCAAATAGTGCCACGAGAAGTGACTTATGATTTACAAGACATTGAATAATCATAAAGGTCCTGCTTCAGTAGTGCAGAGTTAAACCTTGATAAATTCTGTTTTGAAATACCTAACACACTATAAAACCAAGACAAGAAGATTCCAATTATATATAAGGGAGTTGCCTGAAAAATAGAGTTCAAAAAATCAAATTACATATTGTGGATGCAAAAGGATAACATTATTAAGGTAATCTTTAAACAACACACATTTTATGTGAATAGTCTTGATTATAAATTATTTATTTTCTTTACAGATTTTGGATGTACAAAAACAAAACAAAACAAAGCAAATGACACTTGGCAATAGAGCTGGATGCAAGTATGTCATCCCACGAGGCTGAGATTGGAAGATCATGGTTCACAGATTGCTTGGGTAGCAATCCAGGAGACATTTATGTTCAATTGTTCAATCAAAGACAAGTGAAACCTTGGTTCAAATAGTGCAGACTCAGTCATAAGTGAAAAAAACAAGCAAGATTTTGAGGCTCCGAGTCAAGTTTCATTACTGCACACACACAACACACACACACACACACACACACACACACACTCACATACACACACACAAAAATTGAATGAGAGAGGAACAGGGAGAGAAAAAATGGAATATGCCAGGAATATCCTAAGCATATATTACTTAATAAAAATGAGGGAAAATAGAGCCTACGTTTCTTTGAGTCTGGCTTCCTTCACTTAATAAGATTTTTTCCAAGTCTTTCCATTTTTTTAAGAAAGGGGCTGTGTCATTCTTTCTGATAGAAGCATGAAGTTCCATTGTGCATATATACCCCATTTTTCATGATCAATTCATCTATCGAGGGGCATCTGGATTGGTTACATATCTTTGTTATAGTACCAGTTGGCTGGTAGTTTTAGTGTGTTTTAGCTTGAGGTCATTTCGACAAATGCCCAGGCGTGGGATTGCTGGCTACAGAACTATGCACATTTGATCATACAAAATGATCCTAATTGAAATGTACTCCAAGACATAGAAACAAGTCTGTTTTTCAGATGTCAACCTTGATGTCGGTAAAGTAGTGTATCTAGTTGTTATTTTATTTTGTGTTTTTCCATTGGTTTATCCCTGGCAATCTCTGTCTTGATTCTGGTACCTTCCATCTTGTATATACATTATCTGATTTGGAGAAAGAAAGGGAAATAACATAATGATGAAGGAAGTACAAAGAGTGACCCATTGCAACAATGATATTCACAAGACACTATATCGCAAAGAAATTTACAACGTTGGGGTGGGGAGAGGTGTGTAGGGATCGAAGGAATTGGAGAACAACAATGGAGTGGGTAACAATATTCATCAATTAATGTACCTTACTCATGTAACAGTAACCACTCTGTACAGTAATTTTAAATAAAATAAAATTTAAAGAAGTGAACATACCCTAGAAAAAATATCCTTTTCAAAATAATACATCTGTAACAGTACTTGTGAGTGATTCTAGAGTCAAGCTGTTAGATCTGAAAAGGGATAGATTGGGAAGCCATCTCAATCAGCAATGAAAAGACAGAGCTGTGCTCTGGAATGGTCAAACAATCAAGGGAAGACAGGGGTATGTGTTATTGCCTCAAGAGTATTTAAGTTAGAGCTGTTGGACACTAAAAGTTTAAGACTTTGAAGACAAGATGGATGTCTGTGCTACGGTTGTAATGGTCCCTTCTGCTCCCTTAAAATAAGGGATTCAATTATCACTATATATACAAACAATTCCTCAGTTTAATAGTTGTAACCACAAGCTAGATTGATGCCTTAGTTTGTGGACATACCTGTAGCCACTCACCACCCCACTCCTGTAGTGGAATGAATATAAAGCATGTTAAGCAGGATTTGGGGATCCAGAAGCTGGCAACGAGGCTTTGGGTCCTCTGGTGTCTTCTTTCCTATAACTTCCTGTGATTTCTCATTTTTTGACCAAGTATCCCATCATCTTTGCTGTTCCATGGTTGCAGTTAGCGACAGTGCTGATATTCTGAACACCTCAAAACAAACTATGGAAAAACACTTCCTCAGAGAAGATTCACAATCGTATAGGAGCACCTGGAAAGATACCACACATCAGCAGTCATCCTGTGATCTTCTAGCAAGAAAGTATAATTCAGGAGTATTTTTACTTCTGATAATTATTTTTTTCTTATTTATTTATTTATTTTCTTTTCTTTTTTATTGTGAAAATACTGTACAGAGGGGTTAAAATTACATAGGCAAGATAATGAGTGCATTTCTCATCAAGCATTGTAGCCTCCTCCTTTGTTTCCTTTTCCCAACCCTTCCCATCCTCCTCCCAACCCCAACCAATGATCCCTCCGCCCCGCACCAAAGTTGTAAAGTTCGTTTTCGACATAACGACTTGTACATCTCATTGTTGCCATTCCATACCTCTAAAGGTTTTACATATATTACAGTAATATACACCTAAACTGCTTAGCACTCACGGCACATTGATGTGTTATAATTGTCTTCAGATCAGAAATATGCTAGAGCTTAAAGTAGAATGATGGGCTGTACATTTTCAAAGCAAGAGTGATGATCACCCCCTGCAAATATTCTCAGTGGAGAATCTTTCCTATACATTTTACTGACTTAGCTTCTACTCTGTGTTTTACTATTATCAGGGACAGTCACAATGTAGTTACAATACTGCAGCAACCTTAGCTGCCCTTGAATTTTAACTCCAAGCTTGATACCAAGGTCAACTCCGCAACTCTAATCACATAGTTAGTGGACACCTGAACTTTTCAAGCCTGGTTAAAAATTCAGCTATCATTGCTCATTGCCAGTGTTAAAGATCTCACTCCTTTAGATTTATTGTGTGTATTCTTGTATTTCCAACACTTCCTTAGATGTTGGTTTTTGAAGTAGAACTTTTGGGTTGCATTTGATTTATGGAGGTGTTAGTGATGCCAGTTGAACTGCATCTATTATAATGTAAGTAATTTTGACATATGAATCAAATTTTGGTAACTGAAGAAGTGAATACACATCACCCACAAAAGTTTCTTTATATGTACTGGTATTGCTTTATTGTGAATTTCCTAAAAGCCTGTCATGAGAGCTCATGTCCCTAATCCCATCACTTCCGTCGCTGAGACAAGGCTTGAAAGGTCCAGACCACATGGCACTTATAGTGAGAACCTTTCTCCAAGAAGGGCGAGTGAATAGCAAAAAGAGCAAATGAATCTTCCAACTGTTTTGTTACATGTTCTTTATACTTAGCCATTAAAAACACCATAATAGTAATTTTTATGACTTCTTACCTACTCTTTTCTTCTTCTGAACTGTTTTATTTATGGATATCTAAGAAATCACATAAAAATCTATATACATCATATGAGAAAGCATAAACAATATTTGTTAGGGATATATAACCTAAAATGAATAATTTCAGGAAATTATTAAGCACATAAAATTTAATTCATACCTAAAATTGTCTCTTTATTGAAAACTTTAGCACTTGTAGTTTATTTTTTCTGACAACAAAGATTATAAACTAAGTTACAATAGTATTCCAAATGGAACACAGAATTAGACTTCATACCATATGATGTTACTAGATTGTAAAATGCGTTCTTATAGCATTTCCTTTGTATAACATATAGTATGTTTTGAAATTTGTTATAAAACATTCGTCTTTTCATTTATTTATTTTTAATATGGATTACTTTAGTTGTCAAGAGTAGGGAAATGCCCTGGAACTTTATAATTTGATGTCATATGTAATTTATTTTTTTATTATGTATTGTCTATTGCAGCACCCGACTATATGTAATTTAAACTGTAGTTTTCTTCAAGTGTTTCATCATACACTGAAGATTTTTTTCTTACAAGATTTCTAAAAGTATGTAATCTATTTAATTTTGAAAAGTACTGCTGTACCTCCCACTTATTTGTGGCATTTCTGAAATCTAAGTTCCTCTGTGTGTCGCGGTGCATACTTTTGCCTGTAACAAGTATTGTTGTTGAATACATAACATCTGGATACTTAGAGAACAAAGAATGTGAAGCTACAGTAGCCAGATAAAGAACTTACAGGACAATTCAAGGGCAAGTCATGTAATCTCTGTGTAGGTGAATAGGTAGCATAGAAAGAAATTCTTATATTTGAAAGCGATTGAGTATGTGTACACATAGGTGTCCACTTATTTATCTGTTACTATAATTTTACACATTCACTAGTATAAAACAATATTTCATGTATATGTATGTATATACATATATATACATATATATTTATATGTATATGTGTGTGTGTATATATATATATATATGTATATATATATATATATATATATATATATATATATATATGCTGACCATAGTTTCCAAAAAATCCAGAAAACCACCTCCATGGGCATTGCTTTCCTATGTTGCTGTTTGGGTAATAAGAATGGAACCTGGTATTTTCCTGTGGAAGAGAAATTGCTCAGAGACTCATGCATTTTTCTTTCTATATATTGCTGGTTCCCAACTCTAAAATATGAAGTCTGTTAATATATAATATATGTTATATTATAACATATTTAATATATTATATATAATGTATAATGTATTGCATATTATAATATATTATATATAATACCTGACAGTATTATATATTTATAAGGAAAAGTACAACAAACATATCAATGTCCATACTTTCCTAGCCATGATTAGGTTCAGTAGAGTTAGGTGCATTACATCTGAACAAGAAAAGTCTAATGAAATTCTGTTGATCTTGAGCTAGATAAGGAGAATTCCGGTAAAAGGAGCCTCTCCTCAATTATGAGGAAAGAAGTTTGGAATCTTTTGCTTTGTTTCTTTGTTTGTTTGTTTTTGGCCGGTCAAGGGTCCTGAATTCTGTTCCTGGGCACTGTCCCTCACCTCTTCAGCTCAAGGCTAGTTCTCTACCACTCCAGCCATAGCACCACTTCTGGCTTTTTCTGCTTATGTGGCACTGAAGAATCAAACCCAGGGCCTCATGCATGCAAGGCAAGCACTCTACCACTGAGCCACCTACCCAGCCCAAGTTTGGAAGTTTTTGAGAAGAGGAATTTGGCATTCAGATTGCATCCTTGATTAGTAATGAATAGGTATCATTTTGCTCCAAATTTTGTCTCCTTTATGTTCCCTAAACAGTTACACTTGATCATCATTCCATCACATATCTTTAAGTCCTTCTTTTGTTTTGCTGATCCTGAAGCTTGAACTTAAGGCCTAGGCAGTGTCCCTGATCTTAAGGCTAGTGTCTCTACCACTTGAGCCACAGAACCACTTCTGGCTTTTTCTGCCTGATCTTGCTTTAAATCATAATACTCAGATCTCAGCCTCCTGGGTAGCTAGGATTACAGTTGTGAGCCACCAGTGCCCAGCAAGTCGTTCTGTTTTAGATATTATTCTAAAAGTCTCCAATACAACGTCACTCTTAAGATAGTAAAAGGACCTATGCCAATAGTTCCTTCACATTCTCATCTCATGTTATAGCTATGTTGTGACGTTTCCATTGTATCCTGAACCTACTTCACTGTTCTCTTCCTAATCCATCATTCCATATGTGTTACTAATAAATAATTAAATTTTGTGGCTCTAAACCCTAAATCACTCAACTACTAATTTCATTTAATTTTTTTTTCAATATGATTGTTCTTCAGAACAAATCTGAGCTTATACTCACCTCTTAGATCTACCTCTTTGCATGAGCAGAGCCTGGGCCTATTCAATATCAAATAGAGGTTTTCCAAAGAATAGCCTACAGTATTCCTGCTTAGGAGTCAGGACAAATAGTTGAGTGCCTGAAAGACGCAATGCATTCCTGCATGGGAAGGGGTGAGAGAGACAACAGCCTAGAGAGCAAACTGGATCACAACACTTAACAGCTTCTCCTTTGGGGAAATTGACCTCTTGCAAAGTGGTAGTGAGATAACTCATCTAGTGAATTTTCATATATGAAGGAAGTTGTCAGGTCTCACTACACAACTCACTTGTAGTCAAAGAGAGGGTAATTCTTTTGTGTCCTCCTTAGGCCCAGTCTCAGTTTATCTCCATCTTAGACTTTGCTCAGACTCTATTCCTACCAGAAGATCCCTGATGAGGAGCAAAGTGTGATCTCTTGGCTTCTGACTGGCCCTGTGGGAACTGAAGCCTCTTTTAGTTTTGAACCTGTTCCTTCTGATAATTGGAATACTCATTCTCTGAATTGTGCCCTAGTACCAAATCTCTTCAGAGAAAGTCAAGGAATGACAGATTCTGCCTGAGGGATTGAGTTTCTCCATTACCAAAGAGATCGATTAATATCTGATTCTGAGGCCCAGGTGGAAGTCCTTCACCAGATCCTCCAAGCGGGAGTGGATGTTAGCTCAGACTCCTGGCCATCCTCATATTTCTCCAACTCTTTCTCATGAACAAAAATGTCACAGGAGTTGAGTTGAGAAACAAGGAGAAATGAAAGTAGCAGAAGAATCATTGGTAGGGGGAGGACTTAGAAACTTTGGGTGAAAAAAAGGGCTCAGAAAATCTAGGATCACTCACATCATTTGGGAATCCCATCATAAGATTAGGGAATAAAAGTTATAAATTACTACCTAAATTAGTAACTCCACTACTCTACATTACAAGTGTTCTGTCAAAAGGTAGCTGTCCTAGGTCTATTTTGATGAGGAAAATGGAGCACATTCTTTGCTCACAAAGTTCTACTGAGTATCTTCATCCATACCCCAGGTTGTTCTTACTCTCTACTTATCTGTTACTTTCCTCTGCTGGATTCAATCAATGACACTTGAAAGTGTTATCATCTTCAGACATGTAATTACATTTTCTTCCAATCCATTTGTTATAAAATACAACAAATGATGGGGAAACATAGTCTATGTTATATTTTCTTCCATGCCATAGTTATTTGATGCTATTAAGTATTATTTTTAATAGTTTCATTTTTTAAACTTGAGGAAAATATTTTGTTACTATTAGTAGTAATTAGTTCCACATTTTTTTTGTATTTTCTGTCTGTGTATTTGTTATTAAGCTTCTAACATCGTCTTTTTCACCAACCGTTGCCTTCTTAAAATTGCTTAAAATTATAAACTATATATGACGATCTTGTATTTGTTCATTGATATATTGAAATTTTGATCTAATATCCACATATTATAGGATATCTTCAACCTATTGTAACTGTTCTGAAAATCAATATGGTGGTCCCTCATTAAAGCAAAAACAGAATGCCACAAAACCCATTAAAATTAGGATTAGGTATATATCCAAAAATATTTAGCAATGATGCGGTAGAAACATACTTCTCTTGTTTTTTTTTATTTTTATTTTTTATTGTGAACATAATGTACAGAGGGGTTACAATTACATGGGCAAGATAATGAGTACATTTCTTATCAAGCATTGCAGCCTCCTCCTTTGTTTACCCTTCACATCCCTTCCCAGCCTCCCCCTGCCCCCCACCCAATCTTCATCCCCCACCAAAGTTGTAAAGTTCGTTTTCGACATGACAAATTATATTTCTCATTGTTGTAACGGGTCCATAGTTATCCTTAAAAGACTTGTTTTTCCCCTTCTCCTCCACAAATTGAACTCACATCAAATATAGTGAAAGCAGGGGTTATACTGTGTGGGAGGGACATACAAAGCTACAAAGAAATAATCTCATAAATGCGTTAGAAACAAATGCATGAAAGAAAAAAAAACATTTAAATACATATCTAAGGGTTCATTTTCCTAACATCACATTATCTGATCTTTTCTGCTTGACTCATACATATACTAGATAAATAGCACATTTTCTTTATGCCCTCTTTCTCGTGCATCTAGGTTGATTACACAGCTTGGTTGCTATGAATATTGCTGCCATGAACATGGATGTTCATGTTGATTTATATTCCTTCAATATGTATCCCATTGTGGTAAAGGTCATCAATATAGGTGTTTTTTTTTTTTAATGTGTAAACTTCCATTATGATCTCCATATGGGTTGCACTAGTTTACAATGCCACAAAACCCTGCTGCACATAGCTTCCTAGCACCTGCCGGGTCTGCAGCACCCTCAACAGGCCAGCTCCAATGGGCAGGCCGAGGCTGTGCCATATGTTCCTGGTACCTGCTTCAAGGCAAGAGTGATGCCTAGCCCACAGCAGAGCTGGCCCTCACTCACTTCCAAAGGTGTCCAGAAAGGCATGGCAACCACAGCCCCAGCGCTGATGCCCTCCCTGCCCCCAGAGTTTACCTATAAGTCCCTGCCTTTGTCCTTGAAATTCTTCAGCCACTAGTTGTCTCATTTCTCATTGTCCGTTTGGGTGGGATATGAGACTCCTTTATCTCCTCACAAAGAAAAGAGGCCCCAGTGGATCCACCTCAAATTCTACACCTCACAGACACTCCGCAGAACCCAGCTGCCTTTGGGGCTGCTGCTGCCTGAGCTGCTGGCCTACTCCCTCCTTCCTCTCTTCACAGCCTCTGCCAGAGCCTCCCATCCTCTCCCCACAGCCCCCAGCTCGACCTGCCCTGTGGCCTCCACCTTCTCCGCACAGCCCCCATACCCAACCCCAGCAGGGCCACTGCTCTGGGGAAAACAACTGTGGGCCTGGCCCAGCAGAATCAAAGGTGTCATAGTGTGCAGCAGGCTGAGAATTGGAGGAAGCATAGATCTTTGATCACTGTCTTTCACTTCACTTACACATATATTAATTGTATTAATTTAGTATTTAATATTGGATCTTGTAACTTCTTATTAAGCCTTTGTAGAATAACTGGTAGAAATATAGTCCCAAAACTTGGATTATCTCTTGTTTAATTCTTTCAAGATTCAGAGATGTTTTAAGTAGTCATAACCATCATGAACTCTCATTTCCATAGCAGAGAGCTCTTCAGAAAATATTTGCTTATGCATCTGTTATAAATTATTTACAACACTTGAAACTTTTAAAGATTCAAATATTACAGGAAGATATTTGATCCATGTTGAATGAATGTGAGTAGATTGAGCTCTTGCACACATTCCTCTGTGTGTGTATGTGTGTGTGTGTGTGTGTGTATGTGTGTGTGTGTTTGTGTGTGTGTGTGTAGGGGGGTTATATGTATCATATAATGTATATAATGTATATCCTTTTTCTGAGATATACATTATGGTGTTTCTTTGTTGGTGGTAGGCTCTGATTGCTTGCCTTTGCCTGATGAACACATTCCAGCTCAATTTTTCAAATAATACTTCTTATTTATTATTGAGCATATAGGACTCTGATATTGCTTTGTCTTCAGTCTTTCGTCTAGGATCTTATTTCCTTCTGTAAATATTAACATTCAATATAAATTTTACCTCCTGACTGATTTTCCCCTTTAGTTTGCATTTTGAAATAAGTATTATAAGACCTTTTATCTCTGTATTCATGAAGAAAAACCATTTTGAATTTTCTGTTTCATGTAATAACACATGGACCGATTAGTTAGTACCAAGATCTTAAAATTTCTTTTGCAGTTTTAGTTTAAAATTCCCTCCTAAATGTTTTTAGCATGGAGAGACAAACAGTTCCTAGTAACAATGATAACAGTTCTAGTCATTAAAATATCAGATAATTCATAATTATAAATGTTTAGTGACAAATGAATACATTTGCTCAATAGATTTGCTTGATAGACCCACGCACAAAAATATCACTCACAGGGCCTGAGATGGTGGATCAGTGGTAGACAGCGTACCTTGACTGCACAAGACCCTGCATTTGATTCCTCAGCACCACCTAAGCAGAAAAAGGTAGAAGTGGCACTGTGGCACAAGTTATAGAGCACTAGTCTTGAGCTGCAGAGCTGAGGGATGGCAATCAGGCCCAGAGTTCACCACCACCGACAAATTAAATCAATAAATAAAACTCCTACTCAAGTACATTAATCTCAAAGGTTGATTACCATTTTAATTATGGGCAGGGTGCCAAGATATAGCAGACCTTTATTGCAAAGCTTTAAGAAAGATTTCAAAACCTGACAAAACAAAAAGTAAAAGATTAACTCTGCCAACAACATATAGAATTGCCACTCAAAGAGAAACAGGTACTAAAAATGAAATACTTTTTATTACATTTCTTAAGAGATTCTGGATCTACATTAATTATCATATAATGTGACCTTCAAAAACTCCATTGATGGGCCTGATTCTTAAGGGCCCTTACAAAAACTCGAGGAGTGAATCAGTCACCCATATTTTGAAAATTGCTGTGGTTAAGGTAGTGTACCTACGGATCACCATTTTGTAAGTCGGTAATGAGTTCATTTCTTGTTGGACAATCTCATCACTTCCTTTGCTCTCTCTCTGATTTTCCCTCCTGTCCCTGTCCACAAGAGGTATAGCTCATTGTGAACATAATATCTGCAGAGTACAACTGCATTTGTTTTCCTGTTCTCTTTGAATTTCTGTGGCTCCCTCAATGTCCATAAAAGGATAAACAACAACAGGAAAATCCCTCCTGTTTCCAATTCCTGGAATTCATTTCAATATAAACAAATATAAACATCAGTAGTTTTATGAGAGTGTCTGTCCACACATCCCGAACAATTATACTTCCTGCACCAAGTCATAACTCCCACCAGATTCTAAGGTCCACAAAGTAATTCTTTTCACTTTCCACACAGGAAGAAGCTGAGAGTCAGAAAGGTTAAGTAATTTACTGGAAATACTGGGCTGAGAATAATGGCTCATATCTGAAGATGATAGTTTGAAACCAATCTAGGTTGACATATCCATTACATGTTTATCTCCAGTTAACCAGAGGAAAGCAAGAATTGAGTGTTTCAAGTGGTGGAGCTAAGAACCAATGCTGTCCCATACGTAATCTCAGACAGCACACACATACACACACACACACACACACACACACACACACACACACACACATACACACACACACCTTTAAAAAGATGTTAATACTGAAATCCAAATAGATTTTTTTTATTTTTATAAGTTGTATTTTTTATCTTTTTATTTATTTTTTTTTGGGTCCGGTCGGGGGCCTGAACTCTGGGTCTGGGCGCTGTCCCTCAGCTCTTCAGCTCAAGGCCAGTGCTCTACCACTTGAGTCACAGTGGCCACTTCCGGCTTTTTTCTTTTTGCTTATGGGTGCTGAGGATTTGAACCCAGGGCCTCGAGCTTGCAAGGCAAGCGCTCTACCACTGAGCCACCTTCCCAGCCCATTTTTTTTTTATCTTTAGTAAGGTTTGACTTGATAGTTTCTACTGATGAGCCACAACTTAGAACTTTGTTATAATTTCCATGTCTATATTCAGAGAAACCTTCTCCCAGTTAACACTTCCTCCTTTTCCAGCAGTGATAAGCTTTCTCTTCTTAGCCCCGTTTCTTATTTTGGGACTCAAAATCTTAGACTTTTCTGTGTTGCATGGTCTGTAAGTTCATTGATCCAGTAGATCTCAGCCATCCTAATAACCAGGATTATAGGTTGCAACTACTGTACTGGGGAGACCTGCCTTGGGAAAAGTGTTCTAAGTTCACCATTCAGTGGAGGTAGTTAGTACTCACCCATAATCACTTGGTCTTCAGAATTGGGAACTTGTTAGGTCCAGGAATTCAGGGGAAGCACTCACTGTGTGCTATTTTTTTTTTTTATTTAATGGCAGCTTCCACCTATTGTCTACTTTAAGCATTGTGTGAAGAGAAAGATTGCTCCAAAGAGACAGAGGCACTCTACTAACTGTTGCTCTCAAAACACAGGAGAAGGAAAAGGAGTTCTGAAGGAACCATATAGACACTGAGTTCTTAGAAACTCAAGCTGCCTTTTATCTTACCTTCAACATAGAAAGTCAGAGACTGTAGTGGCTTGTAAGCTGCATTTATATTCCTGAGCATGGGGCTTCCTTCCCCTTTTCCCTTCTGACCCTGTACATCAGGAGCAGGTAGGAAGATGTAAAAAGAACACTTAGAGTTTACGCCTGGGATTAAAAACTCCATTTTGTGATCATAAACATTCCACCACTTCCTGAATTGGATCTCAAGGGCAGAAGGAAGTTAGGTAAGGAATTCATAAACATAATTGCTTCTAAGTTTTTTTTACCTAAAATCATCCCTTCCCACCACTCAGAATCCTATTTCCCAACTGTGTAGACAGCCTTACACTCTGTTCTCCTTGCGCATTTGAGTGTGGGGCATCATCTGCTTCTTATGAGTACTGATTCACAAATGGAGATTTTCTCCTAGGCTCAAAATGATTTAATTGATGGGGGCACTGTACAATAGGCAGGGATTGTTCATGTGTTCATAACCTAGGTAGAACTAGTAAGGGCTAAGTAGTAGTCAGGGCTTACTTGCTGTCAGTGGTATTCCTCTGAGGAATTACTGTCAATGTTGTCCAGAGTACCTAGCCTAAGGCTTCTCAGAAAAGCTCCAGACCCAAACTGCTTGAGTCTCTCTGTGAGCTAATCATTATTGAGCAACTATATTCCATGGTTTTGAGACATTCACTTCTGTGAGCATATGCGTATGAGGCCCAAGAAGAGACTTACCTGGAAGGAAGGCACTGGGATGCAAAACGTCTACTAGGACAATGGAAACCCATGGTTGGGCATGAAATAACAGGAAAAAAAGACACACTAAGAAATCTGCCACTTAAAAAGATATGGTGAAGTTCAGAGAAAGTGCATTGATTTCATGATGGTCATGACAGATAACACCTTAGCATATATTAGAATATTTATCCATACTCACTTTTTTATTCAATTATGTCAGTAGGTCTGAGTTGTATGTAGAAATCCTCAGGAACTTCATAACAGGAAGATCTAGGGGAGAGCCTAAGTTGGTCTGCCATTTTGGACATAAAATCACTAGTTTGATAAAAGCCCTTAGTTGTGTCCTACAAATATGTACATTTCCCTACTACATTTTATAAGTATCCCCTCACTAAATTATCTTTGGTTGGGTCACTTGCTGACATAGCAGCTGTCTGGTAGCTCCATTTTGACTTCACTTTATTCTGCTGAACCAGAAATGGAGGAGAGACTGACCACAAGACGTTTACATCTTTCTCAATGAGCAGTGAACGGCAGGGAGTATTTAAGATGCTCCCCATGTTCTAGCTAGTACCACCTTGGATTCCAGCTCAAATCTTGATAAACAGATACAGAACTTACATGAAGCTTGTTGTGCCTGATTCACAGCTAAAGAGGCAGATGAGATAGTGGAAGGGCTTGGTGTGAAAGTCACAGGTTGATATGAAGCAGAATTCAAAGGATGTGGAGATGAAGCGAGCTACCTGGAGGGAAAAGGAGAGGCAGCTGAAGCTGATGAGCACCTAGAGAGAGAAGATAGAGAGAGTTTGAGGCCACCTGGACATTAAAGTAACCCGTCTGAGGAACAACAGTCTGGCTATCCAGACCCTCAGAGAGAAGTTGGAAGAGCATCAGCAAGTGCTCTTGCATATTTCTACGGAGCTCCCAGAATGCCAGAGTAAGAATTGGTAGCTTCCCAGATCACTGCTGCTGAGCACATCTCAGATCCCTTGCTACCATGAAAATTGACACTGGAGAGGAGCAGCGAGAGTTGTATGAGGTGATTGCAGCTCAATATATGGAGCCTGTTCTGCAGCATTTTGGAGTGTGGTCTCTCAGGATGCTTAAGGAAAGATCCTATAGCTGGTGTCAAAGAATGCAATTTACTTGCATTAGACATTTATAGATGGCATGTGCATGAACACAACAAGCTGATAATGAGCTGCTAGAGATAGTTCCCTAAAGATCTAAAAGCCAAAACTGGACAGTCAAACCCAGATCTCTGCACCACATCAGTCCACCATGCCAATTGCTTCTAACCTAGTATTGGCTACCCAGTTTGCACACCCATGATCTTGTAACCCTGACTGTGCCACACAATCCCTCACAACTTTTATCTTTTACTTTGTCAATGCTTCCTTGTCCCTGCTAAACTTTTCTGGATGCCTGTATTAGCTACCCCAACTCCTACAAAGCTGTTGCTGCTACCCAAATTTCTGCCACTGCAACTCAGCAATTACAGTCACAATTACCCTTTCCCTGGTATCCTACTCTCTGCTACTCTTTTCTGCTACCCATAAAAAAATCTTAACACCATGGTTCCAGCCACCTGATCCCTGACATCCCTGTCTCTGATACCCCATTCCCAAAGAAAGAAGGCAAGAGTGGGCACAGACAGTCGACTTGGGTACTCCTCTTGCAGGCACTTTGGGACAAGTTTCTTCTCAGATATTTAACGTGAGGGTCTAACTGGTGGTGGAAAGGAAAGAGGTTACTCAGAGGTGACTAAAATCCAAGGACATCAACTTATAACGTGTTGCTAGGAAAAGAAGGCCCTAAGGTAAAAGTTAATGAGAAAAAAAATTTTTACAAAGAATATTGGGGATAATGCAAAAGGTTTAGCTTAATATCTTCTCCTAGTGATCTGAATTATTTTATGAAATAGATATGCAATTACTTTGCATTTTAAAATGTATATGAAGTTGCACATTTATGTGGTACTTATATTAATTTATGGAATAGTTGCATATGATCATGTTAATGATATTCAATATTTTATCCTCTATGATATGCTCATGAGTCTGCCTTTGACAATATGAATTGAGGTCTCTAACAACAAATGAAAATTCATTGTCAGATACTACAATGAGATTACTTAGGCTAGTACCAAAATGAAAGCTGAAATAAGAAAACTGAATAAAACTACAAGTTTGAAGGGAAAAGATCAGTAGTAAGGGCTATGATCAAAGACAAATTCTTCACCATGGAATCTTGGAAGAATAGAATGTGGCTTTTTGAATTACTAGCTTTTTAAACCTTCTTTTAAAGCAGAACATGATTTTTGCTTCTCGGTTTTTGGAACCTCTTTAATGAGTGGTTTAACAAAAAGTTATCAAAATGACTGCAAGTTCACTGACGTGAATTATTAGATTAACATTATACTCAGAGTTGCCTTGAGATGCAGGCAGGCTGGATTCATTTTCTATTAAATTAATGGAATAAGCTTCCTTTTGAATGGTTGGACAGTCCATGACACTTGTTCCAAAACAAGAAAAGATACTGAAGAGAAAAAAAAAGAGGAAGGAAAGTCAAGGCTGCTGAAATTAACGTATTTCCCATTTGGAATTAAGGGGCTGTTTCTACAATGAATACGAATTTCATCTGAACATAATAATTTCAAAATGGATGTGTTACAGGATAGCTTCTAAATGTAATATTTAATGCTGTTGGATTACTTGAAGACAAAGGTTTACAGAAAACTTTAAATTCCAGAAAACCTGTAATGTACCAAAAAAACCTAGAAGAAATATAATTTAAAAATTCACCGTTCAAAGCAAACCCCGGCAGGAAAATCTGTGAGACACTTATCTCTAAACTGGAAGTGGCACTGTTGCTCAATTGGGAGAAGGATCTCCTTGAGCTGAAGAACTCAGGGATATGTTAATACCCAGGTCCTCAGTTCAAGCCCCATGACAGACAAAAAGGAATTTTAAAAAATTAAAGCATTAGGGCTGGGATGGAGACTCAGTGGTAGAGTGCTTGTCTCGCATGCATGAGATACTGGGTTCAATGCCTCAGCACCACATAGGCAGAATAAATTGGAAGTGACGCTGTGGCTCAAGTGGTAGTGTGCTAGCTTTGAGGTGAACAGCTCAGGGACAGCGCCCAGACCCAGAGTTCAGGCCCCCCTACCAACAACAACAACAACAACAATTAAAGCATCAAACAACCTGAAGATGTTGTCTAGAATAATGAGTGAGGCATTATCCATTTACATGACTTAGTGACTTGAAACCCAGTTTACCAGGGGAGGTGGTGGGCAATTTGTGTGTTTGCCAAAACCTGAAAAATTATTTTGTACTTTACCAAGGAAGGAGAAAGGAGTGAATTGGGGGAATAGAGAGGTGTTTGGTGGCCTTGCCTTTTGTTTCACTAATTGTCAAATTCAGAGAAATTCTGCTTGCTATCTTAATTGCATTGGGAATTAAGAAGCCATGTCTTGGAAGTGGTTTTGTCCTGTACTTGGCCTGGTTCCAAACACCACTGGATAATCCAAGTCCCACTTCAGGACCAAGATGCCTTGAAGACTACTGATCCACTGGGCAGGTGGAAATAACCACAGCGAGAAAAGGCAGAAAATGCAATGCAGAGGGCAGCACTGGAAATCTACACCAGGCAGAGATTTTTTTAAATATATTTTTACTGTAAGAATACTGTAATGAGGGCTTACAGTTACATGACGAGGTAATGAGTACATTTCCTATCGAGCATTGTTACCTCCTCTTTTGTTATTGCCCTACTACCCTTTCCTTACCCACATCTCCAACTCCTCCCTACTCGACCCTTGCCTGACATTGTAAATTCATTTTCAACAAACTGTCCTGTACATCTCCTAGTCACAATGAGCCAACCTGCATCCCAATTAAAGCATTCTACTATATCCCTTCCACTCCCCAAATTACAAAAAAGTGTATATAAGTGCGACGCACCAGCTCGGCTGGAGCACTGGTACCAGAGAGACAGGGATCTTGGGATAGGTGGGCAAGGAGTCGGCGAAGTGACAAACAGACACAGACTCAAAAGAGTTTCATCTGAGTTTGTCTTTATTGAAGAGAATTAACATTTTTATACCGTGTGTGATTATGACATAGATTCTTTTTTTATTTAAGCACGTAATCAATTTTTAAGAAAAGCAAAAATTTGATGGCTTACATGAAAATTGATGACTGTCCCACCAACTGTTTGAGCTAAGTGTTGCGAAACAAGTCTAGCACATAGTTTAATAGAATGCATCATCTATTCAACCTTTTTTATGTTTAATAATTAACAAAACTAAGACAGGGATGTACATATATTGTACTCTTTTTATTTTTTCCATATATATTCAAGTTCCTTTGAAACCATCCTAAAAACCACTTCCAGCTTGAGTCAGGCGTTCTACGTTTTCTATAATTTTAACCCCAGTATTTGTTCACATAAATTTCTAATTGTTGTTTTAATCTATCTTGTTGTTTTGATAATAAACACCATAATGGTCTAGATCTGCCTAATCTTTGAATAAAATCTAATGAGTTCCAAAATATCCTTTTTCCTTTTACATTAATCCATTTATCATTATCTTTATAAACTCCTGTGTAAAGCAATGGTTCATCAGTCGGCTCAGAAATGTGATATCACTAACTTTATATTTTGTGGAAAACCATCATTTTTCCCTGTAACGTAAGCTGGACTAAGCTTAGTCATAACGGTTGGGTGAATCTTTTTTTCCGTTTTATTATCATGGGCCCCTTTTTCTAGAACTCTCTGTGCTTCTGGGATAACTCCTTCTAGCTTAGTTTAATTCATTAATCTTGTCTGTTGTAACATATCTGGAAATTTTAATTTCTATATTTACTATGAGTGAGCCGCAAAACTGCTTTTGAAGTTGTAGGAGTTTCTGGAGGCAGTGTTACATCAGGTGATAGATTGATTGGGGCATTACCCATATTTAATATTTGGTCCTAGTCTTTATTATTCAGAGAAGCCGTCTCTATTGGACTGGAAATAAACAACATGCTCTGTTCGTGGATCAATAGAAAAATAGCCAAAACGAGAATAAAAACAACGAATGTACAGCCAAGGAGAATATAATAAAAATAAAGGTAGAGGCTATAAAGTTGCAGCCAAGTGTATGGGAAGCCTTAACTAACACCCCCTTCCTACAGGCATGCTTCCTTGAAGCTTATACTTTGTCTGGCACGATCTCTCATGCAGACTCTGCAGGAGGTGGCGAGGCATATAAGATGCAGGACACTGGAATCAAATACAGTGAAAACAGAGGTTATACAGTGAGGGGATGAATCTAGAAAAGAATCACATAGTGCATTATAAGTATATTAAAAGCAAAAGCAAGAAAGAAAAAAACCACTTGCGTCTCTTACTTGGCGTACATTTCACTTAATATTATCTTATATGGCCATAAGTACCAAGCCTTTGATCTTCTCTGCTTGTCCTAAACATGTATTAGTCCTTGAAAACAAGGGAAAAACAAGGTAAACCATGGGACCTATGTTTCTATGGGTCTGGCTTACTTCACTTAATAAAATTTTTTTACCAAGTCTTTCCATTTCCTAACAAATGGGGCAATGCCATTCTCTCTGATGGAGGCATAGAATTCCAGTGTGTGTGTTTGTCTGTGTGTGCATGTGTAAGTGTGTGTGTGTGTGTGTGTGTGAGAGAGACAGAGAGAGAGAGAGAGAGAGAGAGAGAGAGAGAGAGAGAGAGAGAGAGAGTGCACGTGCTCGTGTGCACACCTATAACACATTTTATTGATCCATTCATCTACTGAGGGGCATCGGAGTTGGGTCCATATCATAGCTGCTGTGAATAATGCTGCAATAAACATGGTTGTGCTGTTAGGTTTGGTATGACCTTGTTTGTGATTATTTGGGTAAATGCCAAAAGGGGGATCGCTAGGTCATAGGGGAGCTCTATGTGGAGTCTTTTAAAGAACTTCAATACTGCTTTCCAAAGTGGTTAAACAAGTTTACATTCCCACCAACAACGCAATAAGGTTCCTTTTAGACACATCTCCTCCAGCATGTTGTTATTACATTTCTTGATTATAGCCATTCTAAGTGGAATGAGGTGCAATCTCAATGTTTTGATTTGCATTTATTTTATGACTAGAAAAGTTGAGCATTCCTTCATGTGTCTAATGGACATTTTTATTTCCTCTTCAAAGAAGTCTCTCTTTAAGACTTAGGCAACTTAGTTATCGGGCAGTGGTTCCTTTGAGGATTTGTTGTTGGAGGATTTAAGTTTTTGAGTCCTAAGTATATTTTAGATATAAGACTTTGTCCATTTTATGACTCATGAAGATTTTCTCCCAGTACGTGGGCTTTCTATTGATCTTGGTAGCTATGGCTTTTGCCTTGCAGAAGCTCTGCTGTTTCATGCAATCCTATTTGTCCAATCTTTCTTTGATTTGTTTTGTATCTGGTTCTCTGTTCAGAAAATTTTGGCCTGTGCTAAAAAGCCCTAGAGTTTCTCCTATTCCTTCATGTAATGTTTTCATGGTGTCTGCTTTTATTTTGAGGTCTTTGATCCATTTGGAGTTGATTCTGGTGCAGGGTGATATATATATATATAGATATATCTATATATATATATAGGTATATATATATATAGATATAGATATATATCTATCTTTCTATATCTATCTATCTATCTATCTATCTATCTATCTATATATGGATGTAGCTTTCTACAGGTGTTTAACCAATTTTGCCCACACCCACACCATTAACTGAAAGGGCTGTCTTTCTTCCATTCTACTTTTTGGCTCCCTTGTCAAAGATTAGGTGGCTATAGGTCAGTGGGTTGATTTCTGAGTCTTCAGTCCTATTCCATTGGTCCTCGGGTCTGTTCTTGTGCGAGTATCAAGCTGATATTATTACTATGGCTTTTTTGGTAGAGTTTGAAATTTGTAACTGATATTGCTCTACTGCTGTTCTTTCTGTTAAGGATTGACAAACCTACAGCCAGCATTATACTTATATCTTATAAATTCAGGAATGACGTAAGGATGCCTTTTCTCTCCACTGCTCTTCAACTTAGTATTAGGATGCTACCTGGGGCAATAAGACAAGATGCAAACTTAAAGGGGATCCAAATAGGGAAAGATGAAGTAAAACTCTCCCTCTTTGCAGATGATATGATCTTGTATTTAATGAACCCCATGGACTCCAGTCCCAAGTTATTTGAGCTGATCAGAAACTTTGGCAAACTAGCAGAGTATAAAATTAATCCTCAGAAATCAATGGCTTTCCTGTATTCCAATAACGATAAGAGTGCAGCTAAAATTAGGAAAGCAACCCCTTTTTAATAGCCGCATAAAAAATAAAATACCTAGGCGTTATCTTAAGAGGTGAAGGACCTCTATGATGGGAACTTTAAAAACTTGAAAAAGAAAATTAAAACAGAATTTAGGTAGTGGGAAACCTCCCATGCTCATGGATTGGGGGGATTAGCATCATGAACATGGCAATACTGCCAAAGGCTATATCCAAATTCAATGTGATATCTACCAATATCCTAATGTCACTCTTCAATGAAATAGAAGAAGCAATCCAAAAATTCATACCGAGCAATAAAAGACCTTGAATAGCAAAGAAGTTTATTGTGATTCTCATTTTGTATTACCACTTTGATTCACAATCTATGGATTTTAACTTTCATTCCTCCTTTTGGATAAAGCTCACAAAAATCCTGCTTCCAGCTCCCAAGACACTTAACTCTTAGGTCTGGACAATTGTTCCTAGATAGTCAGTTACTTAATTGTATTTTGAACGCATAAAACATGCATATAAAACTAGCACATTTTGATCTCATGAGAAAACAGCCTTTTTCCCCCCTCTCAAATTTATTTCGTGATAGGCATTTTTAGAGAGAATATGTTTTTATTTTTAAATGAAAAGCTTGTAGGAAATTATGTTCATAATTTGACTCCTTCTCTCATACCTCAACACCTAAAACAGAAATTTCACAATGTATTTAGAAGAAATAATACAAAAACCAAACAGTGGGAATGCTCAGATGCAGAATGTTTTACAAAACCCAGAATATCTCTGTTGTCTGAGGGAGGGGCTCTCTGTATAAATTAACATACAAACCCAAAAAAACAACCAGGAGTACTAGACCTGAGTGTCCTTGGCTGCTATGCCATTGACAAGGAGCATGGAAGAGCTTCCTGAACCTGCTGGAGAATGCATGGAGGAAATTTTCCTTTCCAGCTTGAGTACAAAAGTTGGCTTCACCCTGTCTGGGCCTCTCTTTCTTGTTTTCTCCCCACAGTGGAGCAGAATTTTCCCCCGCACCACGGAGAATAAACACTGTACAACGCGATCTGAAGAGTGGCTTCTGTTTGGTCTGCATTCTTCCTAGGTGGGCAGCCCCCACCCCACAGTGTGTGTGTGTGCTCCCAAGGGCTGATCCTCAGGGCCCCGGCCCACGGGGCAGGTTGGTGCTACATGTGAGTCAGTGGCACTGTGTGCCATTCATGCAGCAGCTGCTGTATAGCTGCCCTAGCCCAACAGCAGGTACTCCCTGATCTTTCTCCCACAGTTCCAGGCAAGGTGCCCACAAGGGCCCGAATTGAGCAAGCTGCCACAAGGATCCTACTTCACCAGAGGGACCAGTATGCAAGATGAAATGGCTGCCACCTAAATTACTAATTATCTTATGGAGCAGTTTTAAACAATGTGATACACATTACTTTATGATAATTAATGGTATATCCTTGAGTCTCTAGTCTCCAAAATCATTGAGCTTGATAATAGCAAGAATGGATTTTATTGTTTGTATTTACAATGCCATTATGGCAAACTGAAATAAAAATACAACAATATTCTTATCCAATAAACACATGATAAAATCTCAGAATTTGAAAAAAAAGTATGTACATAATGCAAATAAAGTTATGTTAGAATAGTACATTACACACAAGATATATTATATTAGTTACATTCAAAATTAAAATAAGTAATTACAGAAAGAATTCCTACTGGATGAAAAATATTACAATGGTTTAACAAGTTGAAGTGATATAAGTTACATATTTTGTTTTTATAAAACTTATTCATATCTCCCTGTTTTGTTTATCTCAGGGAAGGAAAATGTTAGGAAGTAGAAATTATATGTGGCACCTCTTGCTTTCAGTACCACGAAGAGGAGTGCACTTCCTAATGGGAGTCCTGGGATGACACTCACACCCAGTCCATGTAGACCCATCAGAGGTCCATGTGGTGACCCTGAGGGGGTCCAGGACACCATATTGCTGCTGCAGCAGGTGTGAAACTTGTTGTGGTGGGCTTAAGCCAGCAAGGCTCCATCAGTGACCAAACCAAGCAACCCAGGTGCCAAAGCAAGGAGGGAAGGCAGGGCAGACCCCAAGTCCTGCCTTCCATCTGTGTGGCCTACACTGCCAAGGCCAGACCCATTGCCCTGCTTTGGAGCCCAAAAAGGGTAGGAGGTGAGCCCATAGCCTCCAAACAGAATATCCTCAGAATGGCATCCAGAGCTGGGCTTATGTGGACCAGAAGGATGACGGAGGAGGCTACAAAGCAAATCCAAAGGGCGTTGGGCCCCCGGTCCTGCAGCTGGTGCTCTGTAAGTCCAGGCGCCTCTGTCACTGATGGGTATATGCAGGGATGGCCATGAACCGGAGTCCACAGGGACGAGGAAATTGAGGTCTGTGGGGATGCTGAAGGGGCTCCAGGTTCCTCAGCTTCGGCAGCTGTCACAAGCCTGCTGGCAGAGGAGCAAGCACATGGCTCCAAGTCTCCAGACCACCTTAAAGACTGATGAGGTGAACCATGGCTGGCTTCCTGGTCCCAAGGGGGAGGATTGCATGCCCAGCCTTCCTTCTCCCATGGGCTGTGCAGTGTACAAACATGGTGTCCCCCCACCCCACACCAATGGGGGCAGGCATTGAGCCTAGAACAGAGTCTCCCTGGCATGGCACTCTCACACAGGAACACATCAGACCATAACCAGCAAAGCTGCAGGAGGATAGGACAACAGTGGATTCAAATCCAGCCCCATGGCTGCCAGCTCCTGGGTGAAATGGAGGAACTGAGACTGGGAAGAGAGTTGGGTAGGGTGGGCAGGGCTCATCTGGCAATGCTGGGTAGCATGCACAAACATCCCCTCACTGCACATGCACCACAAGGGAGGGGGCCCCTTTTCAACGGGTAAACTTAGGAGGCACCCACACCCACAGGAAATACAGAAATGGGTGTTCACGTGGTGACTTGGAAAGGGCTCTAGGGCACAGCCTTGCTGCAGCACTGAACATCTGGCAAAAAAGAAAAGGAAAAAGGTCCACTAAAACTTTTCATCAATGATAACCTATTATACTTTACAAACAGTTTTACTTTCCTCTTTTCCTATATTTTTGCATGGGGCCCTCTGAGTTAAATAGAAATCTCCAGGATTTCTTCATGCACAGTAATACAAATAAATATAGATTCTATTATTTCTTTTAATTAAGGGAGGTTGCATTTAGTTCTTTCCCATATTAGATTCATGAGAAATGAATTTTTTGGAGGAGGGTCTGGTCATAGGGCCTGAACTCTGGGCCTGGGTGCTGTCCCTCAGCTCTTCAGCTCAAGGCTAGCGCTCTATCACTTGAGCCACAATGCCACTTCAGGCTTTTTTTCTTTTTGTTTATGTGGTGCTGAGGAATCAAACCCAGGGCCGCAGGCATGCAAGGCAAGCACTCTACCACTGAGCCACCTTACCAGCCCCCATGAAAAACAAATTTTGAAATGTATTTGTAAAACACCAAACTCAGGATTTCTTCTGAACTCCTCACTGAAGAAAGAGAATAAAATGACAGAGCAACAGGTATCACCCATATTGTCACTGTGCAAGCTCTCTCTCTCTCTGATGCGAAAAAAAATACTGCCATGCACATGCAGATTACTTATGCAAAATGTTTCCCAACAATTCTTGGGGTTATATTGCATTTATCTTCCTCCTCCTGTCTCCCCTCCTGTTCCTCTTCCCCAGGGTGATGTTTCCCTTTTTCTTCCCTCCTCCCCTCTACTTTCTCCATGTCCTCTCCTGTTCTCCCTCCTGCTATGCCCTTCCTCCTATCTTACCTCTTTCTCCTCCTTTCCTTTCCTCTTTCTTCTACAATTTCACTTTCTTCTACTTCTTCTTTATGGTCCTGGGGGTTGGACTTACACTAAGCAGATGCTCTGCTGCTCACTACAGTCTTCCAGTCTGGACTTCATTTCAATATCACTCTATTTCTGATTTGTTTTTAAGTAGAAAACCCAGCAAAGACTTTTGATTCAGGATTTAATTCATTGTATATATTCTACACCATAAATATGTGCTACTTCATACAGTGTGGCTAATAGCTTTTGATTATGCTTTGGGCTTCAGATCAACTCATCAGAAACAATGGGTTTGAAGGCAATCTAATGCGATCCTGTGGTACTCCCAAATTAATGAACTGATTACTTGGGATCTTGCACATATACGTCCATATTGCTCCTAGTTTAATGAACTGTCACTTTGTGGTAGCACCCACGGTAACACTAACCCAAGGATTGCTGGGGATCAGAATATTAAGTCCAGACAGGAAAATCCATGAGATATATATCTCAAATTAAGTACTAAAAATCCAGAAGAAGACCTGTCGCTACGTGGTTTAGTGCCTTCCTTGCACAGAATAAGCTGAAGACAGGACCCAGGCCTGAGTTGAAGACCTTTGGTGAGCATTCATCCAAATTCTAACTTGACTTGTTATTCGAAGATTTACTTTAAGTTTGACCCTATATTTTCCATTTCCCTAATACTAACACTAACCCCAGCTGGAACTGAAACCTAACTTTCACCCTAATGATAGTCCAATTCTAATGCTTAAGCAAACTACTCTAGTTTTATTCATTCTAATGAATACTCCTGTTTGTCCTCTGGAAATGAGTTTAAATTTGTCCTATTTTCCACAAATTTCCTGACTCTATCTCTGAAGTTATCTTGTTCCCTAACATGAACCATTATATTATTGGACATATTATTATATGTCCAATTATATGTTCTCAAATTCTTTTATCTGGAAAGATACTGTAGTTTCCATAGATCCTACCTGTTCCTGAACCACTGTACCCTAAAACAGTTTCAGATTTACTTACCGTCTTGTCCATTACTTAACTCTAATTCTCAACCTAATCCTTGCTGGAAAACTCTCATTAATCATTACAAGAATGATCACTGAGAAATAGATATAGTGCTAATGATCTAGTTACTATTCAGTCTCACATTTTTGCTTCTACTTGTTAGTAAAAACTGAATTTTTTTTGGTCGGTCATAGGGCTTGAACTCTGGGCTTGGGCGTTATCCCTCAGCTCTTCAGCTCAAGGCGAGGGCTCCACTGCTTGAGCCACAGCGTCACTTCCGGTTTTCTAGTGGTTTATTGGAGATAAGCGTGTCACAGACTTTCCTTGCCCGGGCTGGCTTTGAACCATGATCCTCAGATCTCAGCCTACTGAGTATCTAGGATTACAGGCATGAGCCACCGGCTCCTGGGTTGAAAACTGAATTTTATACTAAAACCTTTACTACTCATAACACTAATCATAATCAGAACAAAATACTGACCCTAATCTTAATCCAAATTATATATCAATACTAACATTAACACAAGTAAACTAGTTTTCACTCATCCTAACTTGATTCAAATAAGCCTTGCAAACATAGGTTTCAATTTTTTCCCCAATATCTTAGTCATTTTCTAACCATTACTTAATCTTAACTGGAACATTGAGAATAACCATAAGCCTAAGTGTGAGTAGATACCAATATTAATAGCAGTACTCTAGTTCACATTCATTCTAATTCTTAACTGGCTTAATCTGAAATTTACCTTCAATTTGACCCTCATTTTTTTTCTCATACACTCTAACCCTAACCATGGCTAGACTCCTAACCATAACCTTGACACTAATGGTATCCCAAATCTAAAATTTATGAAAAATGCTTGTTTTGTGTCATCCTAACTGAAATTCCACTTGTAATTCTTGAAATAAATTGCAGGTTTTCCTAAACCCTATAGATTTTTTCACTCTTAACTTTGAAGCTATCTTGTTCCATAAGAGGAATCCTTATACCCATTTATTTCAAATCCTGATATTATGAAATACATTGTACTTCCTTTATCCCAGATTTCCCTGAATTCCTAAAACCTAAAATAAGTTCATATTTACTTAACATTTAACCCATCCTTTTGTTCTTTTTGTTGGGCGTGCAGTTTGGTCTCTGGGCCTGGGCACGATCACTGAGCACTAGGCATGGGCAAGATCCCTGAGTTCTTTATCTCAAGTTGTGCACTTTATCACTTGAGCAACAGCACCACTTTCAGGTTTTCTGGTGGTTAATTGCACATAAGAGTCTCACAGACTTTCCTGCCAGGGCTGGCTTTGAACTGCAGTCCTCAGAAATCAGATTCCTGAGCAGCTGTGATAATAGGTGCAAGCCACCAGTTTAACCAAATTCTTTACTCTTTCCTCAACCCCCTTTAACCAGAAACCTAATCCTAATCAAAATCTGAATTAACACCAAATGGTTATGTAAGGAAAATTGTCTGGATTCTATTCAATCACACATTTCATTGCTTCTGCTTCTTAGTGGAAAACTAAATTTTACCCTAATGCTTATCCTTCGCTAACCCTAACAAGAACTAAAACAGCAATTCATAATTTAAACCAAATCATATCTGAATGTTAAAAGTAACACAGACGTTGGTTTTCATTCATTCTAACTTTGATATCATTCATTCTTCTTAAAATATATTGCAGTTTTACACAATACTTCATATCTTTTTCTCATCCTAACCCCAGCTCTACCTGAAACACTTTGCTGAATCCTAAACCTACAGATAACTGAATCAAAATGTTATTAGCAAGCCTCTATTTCACATTTATCCCAACTCATGCTAGGCATGTAGGTCTAAATTTTACTTGCATTTTGAACCTAAGGTTTTTAGTGTTTTTCAATTTTGTCAGTTTTTTTTTTTTTACATTTCTTTAAATTTTAGTTATTGTAAAGAGGCTTACAGAGGGATTATAGTTATATGTGTAAAGTAATGAGTACACTTCTTGTTGAACATTGTTACCCTCTTCTTTGTTTTTCTCGCACTATACCTTCCCTCTCCCACCTCTTTCACTCCTCTGTCCCCATGGTGTAAAGTTCATTTTCAATATAGAGTGTTGTGAGTATCATTGTTGCAATGGCTCATCTTGTGTTGAACCTAAATTTTCATTGTCAATAACCCTAATTCTAATTCTGTCTGGGATTCTAACCCTAACCATAATAAAAATAATAGCCCAATTCAGAAGATAAGAAAAAAATATTCAAGTTTTTATTCATCCTTTTAATCCACTGTACATATTGAATTAAGTTGCAGTTCACCTTAAATCTTCCAAATTAGATTATATGTGCATATTTAAAGATGTAATTTTATGTGAAAAACAGAAAACTTTGGAAGAAGGAGTAATGAAAAGGAAATAGAGGGAGTATAATCAAATACTTTAAATATCTTTTGGAAAGAGCATAAGGAAACTGTCACTTCTGACAATTAATAACCATTAACAAAATAACTAAAAATTAATAAGTAAATAACACACTGCCATCTAATGTTCTTTAAGAGAGCCATAATATGTCTTGTGAATAAAATACTTGTGTTAGATAAACTTTGTTCATGCATAATTCATATTGCTATTTGCCAATTATTTAACTTAATCAATAAAAATATATCAAATAAAATTCCATTATAAAAATATAAATCAGTTAGTAATTGAGAAAAACTAGTCATGACTTTTAATAAACTAAATTTCTATTTCCCTACAAATCAATGATTTAGGTTTACTAATCTAGTATTTCTAGTAAGTTTAGAGAACATGATTGGCATAAAAAACAGCTAAATGTACATCTTGTTTCTTGAATGGGTGATGTTTTAAACATTGTCTTTTATTCAAATGAATACTTATGTTTACTTTTCAAAATAAATGCAATTTTATCTCCCTGCAATTAAATGTATTACTATATTCAGGTATGTAAAAGCTAAATTTTCTATGTTTCTTATGTAACCCTACATATTCAGAATGACATGGTTTTTCTATTCGTAAATGTCTAACCACTGGGATTTTTGCAGTAACATAACTTATCTAATGAGGTTGTTGTGAAGGCTCCAGTAAACAGTGTGGTAAAAAAAATTTCCTGAATTCTAAATTTTAAACCTAATCCTTTTTAGGTTTTGATTGTATCATTCATTTTCTCTTCAAAGCAATTAAACTAAAATAAATACGACTTTTTAAACATTTCACTCACATTCTGAATAATATTAACATAGTTCACACAGAGTCTAATTATTTCAAACTCACCATATTTGATGATCTTAGTGTGAAGAATGTAGAGAGTAGAAGGTCCTTATACTCAATAATATTTTTGTTTCAATTAAATCAAATCATATATCTGGATTTATAATTTGGAGGTTAATCACATGGAAACAGGAAAGTAATGAGAAAAATGATTATTATGGGAGAATTTTCTTAAACTTATGCAGCAAAAATATCTTACAATATCTTAAATATATATTAAATATATTATATATATTAAATATATTTTTAAAAATGTTTCAATCCTTAGGTAAAGTAAATTTTACTTTAATATAAAGTTTATCTCAAAATAGAAATTCTGCAACTAATCTAATGTACGTTTTCATGAACAAAATGCTGTGCCTTCTAGTCTTGTTATGTGTATATATGAATATATATACATATGTATATATATTTATATGTATATATATGTATATATTTGTATATATATGTATTTATATGTGTATATATATGTATGTATATATATATACTTTTTGGGAGGGTCCCATCATGGGGCCTGAACTCTGGGCCTGGGCACTGTCCCTCAGTTCTTCATCTCAAGGCCAGCGCTCTACCCCTTGAGCCACAGCACCACTTCTGGCTTTTTTCTTTTTTGCTTATGTGGTGTTGAGGAATCGAACCCAGGGCCTCATGCATGCAAGGCAAGCACTCTACCACTGAGCCACCTTCCCAGCCCCTAATTATATTTTTAGTTTTGACATGATTCCTATTTACACTTAATACTAACTTCTATAAGCATACAAATCATGCCTGTACACACTAACTTATGTAAGATAATGTAAGATAATATTCAAAAATTATTTTCCTGTCTCCAAAAGGCAAGGGTGAGGTGCTGAAGTATATTAAATAAAAGCATTCTAAAAGAGATTCTTTATGAAATGGAAATATGTAACGTGAGGATGGGATCATGAGCTCTTTCTACTTGGCTATCAGGAAATCTCATTTCTACAGTACTTTCTAACGTTTTAGTCACACAGGGTAATCCACAAAATTTGAAGTTCATATGAAGGAATTACATTCCTAAAAGATGTGACAACCCTGCTCAAAAGTTCAGTCTCATCACTAGTTCTTTGTATTTGCTGGCTGATCTAATTCTCTATCATATATTTCATATTATTTAGCATATTAGTAATTCAGCTGTAAGTACATAGCAGGAGACTCCTGAAATCACAGTTATTGATCTCCAATTCCTCCTTTTGGCCTTCAATATACCAATTAATTCTCAAAGCAATATTTAAGATGTTAGTTTATTTTTCTCTTTTTAAGTACAGATTAAGCAAGTGTTTTTCTCAGTAAAATGTGATGAGTGGTGTCGGAGTTCTGATATGAGCACCTTCTCCTTAACTAGTAATGGTCTATGGGCTGTAAATATGGAAGCCCCACTAAAATTTTCTGTCTCTACACACACAGACACAGACACACACAGACACACAGACACACACACACAGACACACACACAGACACACACACAGACACACACACACACACACACACAGCTGCCACCCAGACACATCAGAGGTCAGTTCAGTTCCTTTGTAATGATAGTTGATTGATGTTTGCTCCATTGGTTTTTCTTTTCTTGAAGATCTTGCTTGGACCTACACGTTTCTCTGAAATCAAATCCCTTGCTCTTAATATACTGTGTCTATATATTCATTGTGTGTTCCTTGCTGCTTCAGACCAATTAACAGTATTCTGAATACAGTATCCTCAAACTTGACATTCAAGGCAAACTCTATGAATTCACACTACTATTACAAAATACTAAAATTTATTGGATCTAGAAACCAAAATATACCCACCTTTTTATATTATTAAGAATTGACATCATGAAAGTAGAAGAACATTGATCAGGAACTGAGGTAAGAGAACAGGAGTATGTGGGAAAATGTAGAACACTGGATGTGTGTTAGAGATACAAAATCATCTTCTGTAGACTCATTTATTGTAATCTTGTGATCTTATAGTTAAATTTCAATCTACATATACAGTTTTGCAGTTGCTTTGCTTACCTGTCACTTCTGATCACAAATTCTCTTATGAATTGCTATAGTATCTTCGAATAAATCACATGATTTGCAAATATTTATCATGTTAAGGAAAGACAGTCTGTTTCTACAGCTGTCTTTCTATGTGACAAACACTTACTTTTTGTTTTTCTACTGAATAAATGTATTCCTGGAAACAGGATATTGACAGCAAATCTGGTGGTAATTTTCACTTTTTAAATTTGAAATGTAATATAAACTTTGTTGTAACTAGTCATTTTTTTAAAAATCAGTGAACACTAATATTTTGGTGCCTTTAAATAAATTGAGACTTGATTTGATATGGTAGTTCTTGTTTCTATTTGACTCAACTATTAGATAATTCATGTATAAACATGTGCATTGCACTGTTTTATTTTTATATATAAAATAGTCCCCAAGGATTTACTTTAAAGTGATAAGGGGGGGCTTGTCTTAATGTTCCATAGTTTAAATTTATTTCAGTAAAAGTCCTAGAAATACATGACATTTACTGGAGCAATATAAAAGATGAGAACATATTTCTAAAGAGAATGGATTTATTGATTAAAACAGAAAAGAGTAAAATTGTCAGGTTTCTTGCTTGAGACTGCATAAATTTCATATGAATATAGCTTAACATGAGACTCAGATGAAAATTCATATTAATGTTACTTTTCTGCTTGATTCACACCTATACTAGTTATTGCAATAAGGGAAATGGCATTTTCACCATAAAAATTCTATAAGTAAAAAAACATTACTGAGATTTATATCACATCATAATCAGTATAGTTATTTTAAGGAATTAGTCATTCAAAGCCCTAGAAACATAGTGGATGAAGAATGGAATTGAAAATAGCAGAGAAAAACTATTCAACATGCAGATATCATGATTTTATAATATTAATATGAAAGAAATGGAGGTTTGCCTTTCTGAAGAAGAAAGTTTAGCCAGTAATATCAATGTAAGGCATCAGTTGTAATGAGTCTAAAGTCTTTTATTCCGAGATATCCAAGAGTACTATATTCATCCTCTGAAGAGTAAAGAACTAATTATTTCAATTAGCTTTGCTTAATTTTAATTTACTTGTAGTTAATAGGTTAAAATGTCTGCTATCTTTCTTTCAACATAATAACATACATTTAATATTATTACTGTCTCTTCATATAAGCCTGAAATGACTATATCATTTAACATAAACAAAAAACGAAAATAACCTGATACCACCATCACAAATCCTAAATTATGTGAAAAAAATCAGCAATAAATAAAATAAATCTGAGGAAGAGGAAAACCAATGGCACAATAACAACAGAAAATTACCCTAGCTCTCTCTAATGAAACAGATCTTTAGAGTCCTAGAGGGTACGCCACTTCTAGAGCATCACACCAAGTCAGCTATAATTATATATAGATATACAATTCAAAACAAGATTTTATATGTCTTCCAAGCAAACAGAAATCTTTGAAAAGGTGCCTAGCCAGGCAGGTGCCTGCTGTGAAGGTGGTGGCCAACATATTCAAAAGTACAGCTGCAGTGTGGAAATAAAAGATCCACATGGGAAAAAAAGCAGGAACAGAAGTGTACAACGGAGACAGCCAAATCCATACTCAGAGACAATTCAAGATACCACTGTACAGCCCGAACTGTCACTGGAACCACAACATCACTACATCTTCCCATAATTGATTTCTACACCTACACTTAATGGACAAAAACCTAATTCCAGAAAAACAAATCAAAACAGAAGATCAAACCAACACCTGGTAATTCAAACAAGAACATAAAGAGTCACCTATTAAGATCATAGATGCCCCAAAAGAAATCCCCCAAGACAGAACAAATCAGAAAAATACAAGAAAAGTGATGTCAAAGTAGTATAATTCACACAGTAAATAACCACTCATAAGAACAGACAATTAAGGATGTAGAAGATAGTTTTCAAAATTCATTACAAATACTGCTGAAAAATGTGATTAATGAAAAGATACACAACCTCTACAAGGAAATTTGTGAACAAGATAAGGCCAACTATAGATTAGCAAAATAACTCATGGAGACTACAAACAGAGAAAGAAATTCTGAAAAGGGAAGGGATTCCAAAGAAAAAATGGATGCCTAGTTAAACATATGAGAGAAAACACAGCTAAAAAACAACACTTCCAATCGCCCCCCCCACCTAAAGAAAATATGTAAGGAAAGTCCATACCAGACCTAAAACAAAGCTTTAATAAAGAGATAGAAGCCATAAAAATGACCAATTAGAAGACGGAAATCACAAACAAAGCAGAATATCTCCACAGCAAATAGATGACATAGAAGATAATCTCAGGGGTCAAATAGGTCTAATAGGAAAGAGGAAGCAATCATTTAGACCAAATCCAAAGAATAAGAAATGATCTTGCCAGAACTTCAAGACTGAGATCAAATTTGGGAAAGATTGGTATCAAGGAGAACAGCAGGACACTAAATGGATGGGAAACAGGAAACATATTACAGAATCCTAGCAAAGAACATTCCAAACATCCAAAGAGATAGGTTCATTCAGAGAAGAGAAGCCTTTAGAACACCAAGCAGAGAATTCTAGAAAAGAACAACCCACCACCACATCATAATCCATTAGAGGATCATTAGAAATCAAGGAAAGGATTCTTAAAGCTGCCATAGAGAAAAGATTGATTATTTATAAAGGATATACAGTCAGAATAACTACAGATTTCTTAGCTGATATGGTAAAAAAAAAAAAAAAAAAAAAAAAAACAAACGAAGAGGCCAGCATGATATATAGCAAACATTAAGGGCAAACTACTACGAACCATGAATATGGCCCCAAGCCAAATATTCCTTTACAGTTAAAGGATATATAAAAATATTTCATGACAAAGAAAACTTGAAACAATGTATCTCCACCAAATCAGCAGGATGGAAGTTAATCAAAAATACTCTTCTCAGAAAAGATCAAGAAGAACAGGAACTGGTTATATGACATGCTCCCTACCAGAGAACAAGGTAAATATATTGAGTAGATGATTCACAGCTCCTAAGAGCTCCTAAGAAGCCTCACTCAAATAGATAAAATTAGAGAAAAAATGAGACCACAACATAAATTAGCAAAATTGAGACGGTTATATGAGAGTACTTGAAAACCATATGTCAATCACCTGGAGAATCCTGGAGAAATTTATGCTTTCCTATACTCTAACTGAACAAAGAAGTGATATATAAGAAGTAATGAAAATGAAATTTCAATAAACAATTTCCCACAACAGAAAAATGTAGGACTCAATGGATTTACCATGAAATTAAGACCTGCAAAGAACTTACAATATTCAGATCTGTCTCTTCAATAGAATAGAAAGGGAAATGGAAGTATCAAACACATTCTATGAAGCTGGAATTAGACTCTTCCCCAAATCAGATAGGGACTAATCAAAGAAAAAGAACTATGAACCCAACACTTTGATAAACATTGATAGAGAACTTCTCAATAAAATTCTCACCAACCAATTTCAGCAACTAACAAAAAATGGTATGCTATGATCAAACACTATTCATCCTAGGATACAATTGGATTCAATATACTTGTCAATAAACATAACAGACACCATCAGCAGAAGCAGGGAAAAGAACCACATGATCATCTATATGGATGTAGAAATAGCTTTTAAAAAGATCCAATACCCCTTTATGATTAAAAAGTCTGAGAAGCTAGGAACACATGGAACTTTCCTCAGTATAATAGAGTATGTATATGACTAAAAGATAATAAGCATGTAACTAAGAGTGGAGGCATGAAGACATTAAAATCAGGAATGAGAAAAAGATGTCCACTTTCTCTACTACTCTTCAATATAGTAGTGGACTATCTAGCAAGGGCAATAGGCAAGAGCAAAACAAAAAGAGGATCCAAATAGGGAAGAAGTAAACCTATCCCTTTTCACAGATGAAATGATCCTGTATTTAAAGGACCCTGTAGCTTCCTCAGTCTAGTTAGTAAAGGTGATACTAATCTTCAGCAATGAAGCAGGATATGAAAACCACAAGAATCAGTAGTTTTTCTGTGTTACGAGCAATGGGAACATCCCGGCTGAAATCCAAAAAACAACCACTTATGTATTAGCCTCAAAATCAAATCAAATTTAAGCAAAACAAAACAACAAAACTAGGAATTAATTAATTTAACTAAAAATGTGAAGGACCTCTACTGTGAAAACTTTAAAAATCTAAAAACGAAAAATTGAGGGAGATTCAAGGAAATGGAAAATATTTCAATGCTCCTGGTTGGAAGAATTAACATTGTGAAAACTGCAATACTGCCCCCAAACAATTGGCAATGCAATACCCATCAAAATCCCAACAATATTCTTCAATGCAGTAGAGAAAGTAATACAAATTTAATATGGAATTACAAAATTTCAATTGAAACAGAAGGCTTAGAAATGAACTCATGGGCACATAGTCATGTTACACACACACACACACACACACACACACACACACACACACACACACACACACAATGGAATTCTATTCACCCATCAGAAAGGATGAGTTTTCACCAGTCTTAAGGACAATGAAAGGCTTGGGAAAATTATACTAAGAGAGAGGAATGCACACTCAGTGCAATATACGTTTCATAGATTCATTCATTTATGGTGCAGTGCGAGTGGCCCGGAACTAGCCCCAGGGGATTATAAATGGATGGTGGTGGTCAGGTGCTGGTGGCTCTAGCCTGTCATCCTGGCTATTCGTGAGGCTGAGTTCTGATGGTCGTGACTAAGAGCCAGCCCAGGCAGGAGAGTCTCTGAGATTCTTATCTCCCATAAACCACCTTCCCCCCCACAAAAAAAGATATATATGGTGCTGTGGCTCAATTTGTAGAGCCTCAACCTTGAGTAAAATAAGCTCAAGGATGACACTGAGGCCCTGAATCCAAGCCCTAGGACTCACAAAAAAATAAAATAAATGAAGAGTGGGCACCTGTTATCTCACTACCAAAATGGATGGATTCATTCTTCTCTCTGGTACTTGTAGCCAAATGTAAGGGGCTTGCCTTGATGTTCCTCTAAGGCTCTCCTCTCTATTATCTCTCCCAGCTTCAGTTGCAGGATAGAATTCAGATCATCCCACTTGATGTGACCTTATGAACCCTCCCCTACCTGCCTTCTTTGGGGTAGAGATCATGGATGTACTTACCAGTGGGAGAATGAAGCACCGGAGAGATGGGGGTAAGTATCCATGAAACTCATACTCTCACAAACACACTCACCTAGGCCAACCCAGACTAGCCTTTTCCAAAGACATTTTATCTCCTTGGATTAACTGACCTAGGAGAGGAACTTGATCCCCTGTAAATGACTATTTTAATTAGGGCTTGATAGTTGACACAAGATAAACAGAAGCTCAAAAGAAAGGCTCTGGTGCCTGTCATACCTGGCTCAGGCTCACGCCTGATATACTGGCTCCTCAGTAGGCAAAGATCTGAGGTTCAAATATCGAAGCCAGCCATAAGCTGGAAAGCAAGTGAGACTCTACCCTCCATGGAACCACCAAAATGTTAGAAGTGGAGCTGTGGCTCAAGTGCTAGAGCACCAGCCTTGAGCAGAAAAACTCAGAGAGACAGCTCCCAGATCCTCAGTTCAAACCCACACAAAGAAATGGCCTCATTTCTTGCCCACAGACTGCGTGGGCCTCAAGTGCCCTCTCATGGAGTGTGATACAGCACTGGTCCCTGGGTAGTGTATCGGAGCCTTCAGAAATTGGGTGGTGAAAGCCAGGCTTTCCCCTTTGAGCACTCTCAATCTACACCAGCCGGAAGGAAGAGCATGACAAGGCCGGCATTGTGTAGAGCTGAGAAGATCCTCCCCAATCCCCCATCCCCGCCAGGGCAAGTGGAGTGGACTTCTTAAAGGCAGCACTTGAAAGGGGGCCTTTCTTAACAAGGAAGATCTGATAGGAAGCACAGAGAGTAAAGATGCTGTAGATAAAGGACAACAAATTGGAGCATGTTCATTTCCTGCCAGGGCTGCTGGTGAGAAACTGAGTACAGATGTACAAGATTGTCCCAAGACAGGCCCAAGAGGTCACATAAGAACACTATCCAGGATTGGGATTGGGTCTTAGCAGTAGTGGGCTTGCCTAGTGCACAGGAAACCGTGGGTTCAATTCCTAGGTACTGCATACACAGAAAAAGCCAGAAGTGGCACCGTGGCTCAGGTGGAAGAGTGCTTGCCTCAAGCAAAGGAAGCTCAGGGAGAGTGCCTGGGCCCCCAGGCCAAGCCCAAGGACTGTCAACATAAAACAGCACTCCAAGTGACATGGGTGATAGGTGGATTGTTATGCACTGCAGCTCTTAGTAGATCCATCCATGTGTCATGTCTCCTTCTTTGACAGAGGGGAGATGGACTCTCCTTCTGCCCTGGGCACCCCTGGAACCGGTTATCAGCAACCCTCCAAACATCTCCCACTGAAACATGGAGGAGCTGGCCCCAGAAATCCCCAGGTACTGGTTGGGTGGGGCGGGGGATACAGGCCTCAGAAGTCCTAGTGGTATAATCTGCCCCGGAAGATCAGGCCATCCAGAGGAGGTGGATGGGAACTTAGAGATGGGTAGTGATGTAAAGGGGGCCATTTAATGCCCATGTCCCTATCCAGATTCCGAGCCTCCCTGTCCCTGAATGAGATAAGGAGTGTCTAAGTGGTAGTTTCTAGAGGAGGACTAGGTGGAAATTCTAAAAAAATGAGACACCATAAGCCCTGGGCTGGTGGCTCACACCTGTCATCCAGGCTACTTGGGAGGCTGAGATCCAGAGGATCTTGTTTCCGAGCCCAGGCAGGAAGCTCCCATAAGAGTCTCATCTCCAATCTCCAACCAGAAGTGGCACCATGGCTCAAGTGGTAGAGCACTGGCCTTGAGCAAAAAATCATCATCTGGAACAGTACCCAAGCCCTGAGTTCAAGTCCCTCAACCATGAAAACAAGAAAGACAACCCTTGCTAGCAAGAGATGGTGAAGGAGTGGGGTTGCTGTGGTTGGGAGACCAGGTGCTTGCCTCAGTGTACAGACATTTCTAAGAACTACTCAGGTTTGCCGGAGTGTGAAGTCATAGCATGGTGGGCGTTTCCTTACCAAGAACTCCAGAGGTTGTGGCCTGTCTTAGGCAGGGAGTGGGCGAATGGGAACAGGGGTGGGAGGGTAGTGTCAATTATATTCTTTCCACCCAAGGAAGAATGGTTTTGTATGCTGGTGTCAAAGTCTGAAGTGAAGAGTTGCATGTGCCTTGTGGCCTGATAAGTTCGATTTCCCCTGGGTGTAAGAAGGTGGCTGAAGCTGGGAGCTGCCATTGATTCACAACTGTCATCCTAGCTATTCAGGAGGCTAAGATCTGAATATTATGGTTCAAAGCCTGCTTGGGCAGGAAAGTCTGTGAGACTTTATCTCCAGTGAACCACCAGAAAACCGGAAGTGGTGCTATGGCTCCAGTGGTAGAGTGCACACCTTCAGCTGAAGAGCTGAAGTCTGAGGGAAGGCCAAAGTTCAAACCCCATTACCTACAACCAAAAGTAAGGTAGGTGAGTTTTCTTCATAGAGGTGTGTACAGAAGGAAATGCCATGCTGTGTTATGAGCCATTCCAGATGTGTGAGAGGCTCTGTGTTTTGTCTACATTTGGTCTGGGGACAGTAGTGCCATCTTCTCAGAGTTTGGGATGTTCAGGTGCTCAGGGACTGCTGAGGACTTGGGTTACCCACGTGTGTGTGTGTGTGTGTGTGTGTGTGTGTGTGTGTGTGTGTGTGTGTATGTGTGGTGTATTTTTCCCTCATCTCTCTCTGTCCACTGCCTTGGTGCTTGTCTGCCTCTTTCTGACCTCAGATGGTGCCACTGCTCAATGGCAACCTTGCCTTTAGCCCCCATCAGGATCTACAGTGAGGCCTAAATTGCCAGAGACCTGCATATTACAGCTTTTCTTTGGGGCCCAAGTCAAGCTGTCCATATCTTTGTCTGCCTCCAGGGGATTCTGGGTCTGCAGGGATGGCTGGCATAGTTTCTCGCCTGCCTCTTGAGGTGGGGGGCAGGGTCAGTCATGCGATGTCCTGTCTTTTTCCTCAGCTGGGCCTCTGGCTGCATGTTCTACTTCTAGCAGTCTGGTAGTGGAGTGGGGGAAGGGTGCTTGCCAGTGGCTCTGGCCAACTCAAACTTGATAGCTGACTAAAGGCTGCCCAAGCAAGGTGGATTTGGGGCTACATGAGAGGTGAGGCCAAGGTGGGTTGGAAGTATTGGTCGGTGTCTAGGAAATGTCAATGTACGTTTCTGAAGGCAAGTGTTTCTTTCAGCCACAGCTGGGACTCTTAGGTCCTTTTAGACAATTCTGGATGGCCAGAATACAGAGGCACAGACTTTAGATTCCAGGGCCAGGGAACTGGGGGATGAGAGACTGGTATGGCCAGTACCTCAATGTTCTGGGACATTAGTCTTGACCTGGCTATGCCCCCCTTGTGTAAGTTCACTTCTTAACCCAGTGCTGGACACATCCCGGCCACTTGTGCTGTGGAAGTGTCAGGAGCAGAAGTGAGATCTAGGATGACCAAAATCTGGATTTATGGCCTGATTGGGGTGGGGGGTGTCTTAAAATATTTTAGAGCTGGAACTCAGAGCTTGGCACTGTCCCTGAGCTTCCTTGGCTCAAAGCTAACACTCTAACACTTGAACCACAACTCACCTTTCATCTTTTTAAGTAGTTTAGTAGACAGAATTGTCTCACATATTTTCCTTCCTGGGCTGGCTTTAAGTTGCCACCCTAAGAGCTCAGCCTCTTGAGTAGCTAGGATTGCTGGTATGAGCCACTGGCATCCAGCTGCAAGGATGACTTTTCATATTCTCTTCTGTTCTAACAGCTGTCTACTTGCCCTAGACTAGATCTCTAACCTCCATGTCAGCTCCCACCAGCCCCTGATTGTGTGGAGAATATAAACCTCAAATCTGTTCACATTTCTTTTTTCTCAGGGGAGGAGGTTATGTTTTGTCTGAAGCCTGAGGTAGGAGGGGTACCTGTAGATGGGTGCTCAGCTGGGAGAGAGGTAGTCTGTTTTAGCCAAGAAGGAAAATTTGGCCAGATGCTAATAGCTCATGCTCTCATATTCCTAGGTACTCAGGAGTCTGAGATCTGAGGATTGCCATTCAGAGGCAGCCCAGCTAGAAAAGTCTGTGAGACACTTTTCTGTAAATAACCACCTGAAGGCTGGAAGAGAAACTTTGGCTCAAGTGGTAGAGTGCTAGCCCTGAATGAAAAAAGGGAGGGAGAGAGCCCAGGCCCTGAGTTCAAGCCCTAGTACCAAGATGTATACGAGAAGGTGCGCGCGCGCGCGCGCACACACACACACACACACACACACACACACACACACACAGAGGAAGGTGGTAATGATGAGCTGAGCTAGAACAGGGGGCAGTCTTGAGTCATATTCATAGTAAACTCTGAAGCCAGATCAAGTGGTTTCTCCCTAAGTGCTTCTTGGGCTGTGGGGTTGGGCCATGGCAGTAAGTTCAATGGAACCTGCCCTTCCATTCATGCTCAGGGCCACAGGACCAAGGGAAGGACACTAGGGATGCTCCTTAGTAGTCAGTCCACGATTGCCAACCTTCATTTGCCCCCTTCCACCTCCTTGCACTGGTGAGGAAAGCAGTGGTCTGAGCACTGGATCTCCTGAGATAGCGACTGCTACAAGCAGCAGTCAGCCAGCTGTGGGTTCTGGAGCCTACAAGCCTTTCATGAGCTCAACTCCACACCTGCCCAAGGTGTGCCTGACAAACTCACACTCTTGTGATGCCCTCATGAGCAGGCGTTACCTGGTGTGACATCTTGCAGCTCCTGCCCCTCCTGGCCTAGAACCATGGTCTGAGACATCGAATTACTGCTCAGATCGACATTGGACCCATGACAGATGCCTTTCTGATGAGCTCCATACCTCAAGGCTCCACCCTTCTCTGGTAGTGTGGCCGCTCTGTAGGCAATGGCCTCCAAACAGGCTCCTCTCAAGATTTGTAGGAGATCTAGACATTGGGAGACCGACCCTCAGGGGCCCACTGGAAAATACTCTTTCTAGAGCCACAGAGTAATAGCAAGCAGGCTAGGTGTTGGTCATGGGGCTTGAACTCTGGGCCTGGGCACTCTGCCCCAGCTCATCACAGCTTACCACTTGAGCTACAGAGCCACTTCTGGTTTTCTGGAGGTTCCTTGGAGATCAGAGTCTCTGGGACTTTCTTGCAGGGGCTGGCTTTGAACCACAATCCTCACATCTCAACCTTCTGAGGAGCTAGGAGTACAGATGTGAGCTACTGGGGCCAGGCTGATCTGGCCTTTCAACAAAGTGGAATAGAAGCTCTTGAAAGCTTTTCTTTATTTTTTAGGTGCCAGTACTGAGGATTGAACTCAGGGGTCTGGGCTCTGGTCTCTTAACTTTTTCCTTCAAGGTTAGCTCTCTACCAATTGAGCCACAACTCCATTCCTGGCTTTTGGTAGTTCATCGGCAAGAAGAGTCTCACTAATTTCCCCCCCTCCCCCTAAGCTGGCTTGACCCACGATCTCTATCTCAGTCTCCTGAGTAGCTAGGATTTACAGGGATTGAGCCACTGGTAGCATTGGGCTAGAAGCTTTTCTTAAGCAAGAGTTCTTCCATGTGTTTGCACTGACTCCTCCAGGCAAAGGAATTCTGAGGGTCAAGAGCTGTGAAAAATAGGATTCCAGCCACCAGAAATGGCAGGGGTCCATGGTGAAAAGCCATGAATGTCCTGCCAGACTCTTCTGAAGCCACAGAACCTTCATTCCACCCACACCACCTGCTCTACAGCACACCTCAAGACCTTTGCCTATGCTGTACCTTCTGCCTAAGGCTCTCTGTCCTGTATCCACATCTTAGAACACCTGTGGAATTTTGGCATTGGTTATATCACTTCCTGGAGCAAGTCTTATCTTACCTTATCCCTATTTTTTTAATATTGAGTTGCTAGAGATGGAACTTGTGCAAGGTGACTGGTAAATGCTCTACCTTGATGTGTGTGTGTGTGTGTGTGTGTGTGTGTGTGTGTGAGTGTGTGTGTTGTGTGTGTGTGCGTGTGTGCCAGTCCTGGGGTTTGAATTCACGGCCTGGATTCTATCCGATCCCTGAGCTTTTGTGCTCAAGGCTAGCACTGTACTACTTGAACCACAACTCTGCTTCTGGCTTTATGGGTGTTTAATTAGAGAAAAGTGTCTCATATAGACTTCCCTGCTTCCAATTGGGAATCTCAGATCTCAGCCTCCTGAGTTGCTTACAGAGGTGAGCCCCAGCAACTGTCCTCTACCCTACCTCTTACCTATAACCATGGCCCTCCTCTGAGTCCCACAAGAATATGTCATACCAAGCTCATTTTTTTTTTCTTTTTGCCAGTCTTGTGTCTTGAACTCAGGGTCTCGGTATGTTCCTGAGCTTCTTTTGCTCAAGTCTAGCACTCTATCACTTAAGCCACAGTGCAACTTTTGGCTTTTTCTGTTTCTTTGGTACTGAGGAATCGAACCCAGGACTTAGTGTGTGCTAGGTAAGCACTATACCACTAAGCCACATTCACAGCTCAAGGCTCACTTCTAATGGGCGTTATGAGGGTGGGATTTATTGGCATACCCCTTTGGGCATAGAAATTGCTGACTATTTATTATCTTTGCCAAGATTTGGGACCAGCCTGAGACTCGGCAATGAGGAATGATAAATGAGTGATATCCACCAGGCCCCAGAGGTCTAGGCTCACATCCTACAGAGGTATAGAGACTATGGAGCCAGAAACTTCGACAACTCCTACAGTATAGGAACTGTGGTCTTCCTTTAGGCAGTGGCTGGCTGCTAGGTTTCCTGTTTGGAGACTTCAGCCAGAACATAAGTCTTCAGTTATTAAATGGCAGAGAAGGATGCTTTGGTCAAGCTGCAGGCTCAGACTGAGTACTCTTCAGGGCTTGTCCCAGCTTGACCAGGTTGGGGGGCTGGACATGGGCAACCTGCTGAATGCCGATCATCCATACATCATACATCCATATACAGAGACATGGAGTTATTGCCTCCTTTTTTTGGGGGGGGGCAGTTCCGGGTTTATACTATGAGCCTAGGCCCTGTCCCTGAGCTCCTTTTGTTCAAGGGTAGTGCTCTGCCCTTAAGCCACAGCTTTATTCATTTTTTTCTTGTGATATCTTAGAAATAAGAGTCTCACAGACTTTCCTGCACCCGCTGAATTCAAATTGGCATTCTCTACATCTCAGCCTCCTGAAGAACTAGGATTACATCCAGGAGCCCATGCCTCCTGGGTTACTTTGCTTCTTGTTATTTTATATAATTGTAACAATCTGAAATCTTCATGGTGTCATTCCAATGGTTTGCATTCAAAGTAAACTACCCAGGCCTAGAGTTCAATTGATAGGACTGCCACTCACGAATGGAAGGAGATCCTTCCTATTCATGGGAATGCTAATGGAATATTATCAAAGTAATAAACTTGCAGTTAATCCATGATTCTATTTTAGAATGCCACATAAAAATTATTGGATTTATATCTTCCATTCCAGCACGATGGTATAATTCCCCTAATGGAAGGCTACTGACTAATTTTTAATTAATGCTTTTATAAGTATTCAACTGTGACACTTCATTAAATGGAGGCACTATTTAGTAATGAATAATTGGTAATTATATATATATATACATATATAATTTAATATCCTCACATTCCATCTCTCTGTATGCATATATATATCTACATTATCTATCTATCTATCTATCTATCTATCTATCTATCTATCTATCTATCTATCTATCTATCTATCTATCTATCTATCTATCTATCTATCTATGTATCAGGCACTCCTATGGCTTGATCACAGGTCCTGAGAACTCCTGGCAACTCAGTTTGCCGGAGGCTGGTGTGCTAAGACTGACCTCATTTATGGATTGGCCACTGAAGGCTGTGTGTTGAAATCCCAGCATGGCCAAAAATTTATTCGTGGATTAAGAAGCCAATTTTGACATATTTATTTCTTCCTTCTCTGAGAAAGTCCTGGGTCTCAGTATGATGCATAATCCATATGCGGATATGTCCTATGTGATATGATGTAATAAAAGAAATGTTTTATGTGTAATAATACTAAATAAATAAGGGTAATAAGCATCATACACAGTAAACCCATGTATGTAAATAGATCTCATATATTAATATTCCTTTTTCCAGTGCTGGGGCTTCAATTCAGGCCTTGAGAACTACTCTGAATTTCTTGTCTTCAAGCACGGTGAGCCTTTGCCCTTCAACCACCGTGCCACAAAGTTATCCATACCCTGAGTTCAAATACAAGGCCTGCTAGGAAAATGGTGCAAATTCCAAACCAGGGCTTTATTATTGTTATTATTAATATTATTATTATTAGCCAACCACAGGGCTTGCACTCAGGTCTTGGCATTTCTGTCACAGCTGACCCTTGTATCTGAGGACCCGAGTTCAAATCTTGGGGCTGGCAAAAAAAAAAAATAAAAAGGAGAAGCATAAAACTGAGAAGTTCAAGAATGTGGTTTTACTTTTTTTTTCCTTTGTATTGTGACCATCCTGGGTCTAAATGACAAGTCCCAGAAAATGTACATGACCTTGCATTGCTGATGTTTGGCAGGCTATTAAGGAACCATACCGAAACTGGCAACTTAGTTCTGGAGGTCGAATCCTGGGTTTGCCACTAATGAATGGCAGAGATTCTAAGAAACCCATTCCCATATATATCCATACAAATGGAATGTTACAAAAGTAACAAATTGGTAGTTAGTGTATGATTATATTGTAAAATTATATACAACAATTATACTACATTGACTAATTTTCAATTAATCCTCTATTATGTATTCAACCATGATAGTTAAAAAAGCAAGGAATAATTTAATTGCCAATAATTGGTAGTAATATTGTATATGCAATTTCATAGTATACAGACATCTATCTCTTGTTTGATGCATCTACCTCTATCTATCGATCTATCTATCTATCTGTCTATCTATCTATCTATCTATCTATCTATCTATCTATCTATCTATCTATCTATCTATCTATCTATCTATCTATCTATCTATCTATCTGTCTGTCTGTCTGTCTGTCTGTCTGTCTGTCTGTCTGTCTGTCTGTCTGTCTGTCTGTCTGTCTATCTATCTATCTATCTATCTATCTATCTATCTATCTATCTATCTATCTATCTACCAATGTACACATTTATCTGTATATGCACTTGTCACTACTGGGGCTCAGTGGTAGAGTGCTCGCCTAGTACATGCAAAGTCCTATGGTCGATTCCTCACTACTGTGTGCATAGATAAATCTGGAAGTCGTGCTGTTGCTCAAGCAGCTGAGCACTAGCTGAGCATAATAGCTTAGAGACTGTGTGTCAAGACTCTTACTCAAGACCCAGGAATGGCACCAAAATGATAGAATGTTCTGACTGCAATTATATAAGGATATCACTGAAAATACCTCATCACAGAGCAAGTCTGGAGTCTGGTGCAGACAGCTGCTGTCTCACCTGAATTAGCCAGAGGTAAACAATTGCAACCCAGCTGCACAGAACCAGATGCTGCTGGCTTGCTCATCCGTGTCATCCAAGATACTTGGGGGCTGAGATCTGACACTGGTGAGTTTAAAACCCAGTACTGGCAGGAAGTCTGCGAAACTCTGATCTGTGGTTCAAAGTGGTAGAGCCCTAGACTTGAGCAAAAGATCTTAGGACAGTAACCAGGCTTTCAATGTAATCCCCGTGGCTGACTCCACCTCCCCCCCCCAAAAAAAAAACCCTCTAAATCATTAGATGTGAACTTTGTGTGGTTTGTGACATGTTTCTGAAAGAATGGTGATATTGATGAAAGCACCCTAATTCTAATGACAGTGTGTAGGATACAGCTATGTGATGAGTCCTTCATGAGGTTTTTCATCTGGTTCTTGTAAGATGATTGTGCTGTAGAGAAACTTGAGGCTCAGATATGTCCCCACGTCAGGGCCAAAATTATGTCTGTACCTAACTCTAGTGAGTTGTCTCTTGCAGACAATTGTTTGGGTTTATTTTTCTTGGTCATGAACCTTGAACTCAGGGCCTAGCCCCTGACCCTTCCCTGTTGGGCTCATGGCTAGCCCCCTGCCATGTGAAGCCAAGGACCCCCTTGCAATAGAGTGTTAAAGTCTAAGTATCGGTAGCTGAGATCTGTCATCCTGCCTACTCAGGAAGCTGAGATATGATTATATCAGTTCCAAACTATCCCTGACACAAAAGGTCCCATGAGACTATTATCTTCTTTTCACCACTTAGAAACTTGAACTGAAAGCTTGGCGCCGGTGACTCGCACCTGTCATCCTAGCTACTCAGGAGCCTGAGAGTTGAGGATCACAGTCCAAAGCCAGGCTGGGCAGGAAATTGCTTGAGAGGCTTCTTTCCAGTGAACTACCAAAAACCTACTGAAGTGGAGTGCTGCGAATGTTTCTTAGGTGTAGAGTGCTTTGTCTGTATGAATCCCTGGGTTTGATTCCTTAGTATCACATACTAGGAAAAAGCCTGAAGTGGCTGTGTGTCTTAAGTGATAGAATGCTATCCTTGTACCGGAGAAACTCAGGTCCAGTGTTCAGGTCCTGAGTTCAAGATCCAAGACAAGTGTATGCACACACATACATTCACACGCAGACATACACACACACACACACATACACACACACACAAATAAAGATACCAGAAGTGAAGGTATGACACCAAATGGTAAAGCACTGAGCTTCTATTCTGAGCTCGTGGTCAGCACCCAGGCCCTCTGTTCAACCCCAAAACCTAGCCACCTGGGGCCCAACTAGGAGAAGTCAAAGGTTTCAAAACCTGATGAGCATCAGCAGCCCTAAATGACAGGGAGCATTGTGATATTACACATGCTTAGATTTAGCAAGCTTCCAGAAACCAAGGAAGCCACCGTTGCCAATAATGAATCATTTCATTAGGTTCCGCTCCCTTGTTTTCTGCCAAAAAGACCCTTGACATAATTGTAGTAGGTTATTTCAACACTGGAACATAGTCTAACAAAGACAGGATAAATGCAGGGAACTTGGCCTGCCATGGGAGGTGGCACAAATGAAGGCTTCCTGTCAAAACAGCACTGGGGAGAGAGATAGCTTGGGGTACAAAGCAGCCTTTTTCTCCTGGCCTTTAGAGCCTGCCCACACTCCTCCTCACTAATTTGCCTGGATGGAGTTTTTTGTTACACAGCTGTACTGGAGTGAGGCCTTTTGTCGGCTTGTTCCAACAATGAGGCAGACTTCCTCCAGTACCCTGGGGTGTGCAGAAAACCTCAGGCTACACTGGGAACAGTGAGGTAAGCCCCAGAACATGCACTGTCTTGAAAGCATGGTCTGTGCTATGAAATCATTTTATTCAAAGCAAATTTTCTAGCTGGATGCCTTTCATCATAGGGACTCTTTACCGTTAGAAATGCATGCATACATGCATGGGGAAACATGGAGTTACTTGTTTTTTATTTTGCTTTTTTTTTGGCAGGTCCAGGGGTTGTACTGTGAGCCTAGGCACTGTCCCTGAGCTCCTTTTGCTCAAGGGTAGTGCTCTTTCCTTGAGCCACAGCCCCACTCATGGCGAGTTTTTATTACTTTGATCCCTCAGAAATAAGAGTGTGTGGACTTTCCTGTCCTGGCTGAATTCAAACTGGCATTCTCTACCTCCCATACTCCTGATGAGCTAGGATTACAGGCAGGAACAAATGACACCTGGCTTTCTTTTCTTTTTGTTCTTTTTTTCATTGTGACAAACTGCAATCTTCACAATGTCATCCTAATGGTTTGCATTTTGCAGTAAACTACCCAGGCCTGGAGTTCCAATGGCAGGACTGCCACCTACAAATGGAGGGAGATTTTGAGACAGTCTTTCCTATTCATGTGAATGTTTAATGGAATATTATAAAAGTAACAATTGAATTTGCAGTTAGTTCATGATTGTTTTATAGAAGGCCACACAAAAATATTGGATTATGTCTTCCATTCTAGCTGTTTTTTTATGATTCTCCCAATTAAAGACTACTGACTACTTTTACATTAATGCTTTAATAAGTATTCAACAATGAAACTTCATTAAATGGAGGCATAATTTAATAATAATTCATAATATGTATAATCTAATATCATCACACTGTCTCTCATATATATTGCAAACTACACATCTATTAATCTATCTATCTGTATCTATATCTATATCCATATCTATATCTACACATATATCTATATCTATCAGCCACTTCTATGGCTTGTTGCCAGGTCATCAGAACCGGTTGGCAGCTTACTTTGCCAAAGGCTTTTGTACTACAACTGATCCTTTCTGATCCTTTCTTGAATTGGGCATTGTGGGCTGTGAGTGCAAATCCCAGCATGTCCAAAATTTTATATGTGGAGTCAGAAGCCAATTTTTACACATTGTTTTCCTTCTCTGTGAAAGTCCTGGGTCTCAGTATGATGTATAGTCCATATGCAAATAAATCCATGAGATAAGATGTAATAAATGAAATAAATGTTATATATGTAATAATACTAAATAAAATAAAAATATGGGTAATAAATGTCATATGGAGTAAACTCATGTATGTAAATAGATCTCATATATGAATATTATTTTTTTCAATGATGGGGCTTGAATTCGGGCCCTGGAAACTGGGCTGAAATTCTTGTCTTCAATTATGGTGAGCTTCTTCTCCCCCACAGTGCCACAGAGTTACCCAGACCCTGAGTTGAAATCCCAGACCTGCCAGAAAAATGGTGCGAATTCCAAGCCAGGGCCTAAATTTAGTTTGGCCAGGCCGGGGGCTTGAACTCAGGTCTTGGTAACTCTTCCTCACTTTCGATCATCCTAGGCTGGGGTGTAGCCTCAGTACCCACAGCCCATCCTGAGATACTAGGACTCGAATTCAAATCTTTGGACTGGCAAAAAAAAAATGGAGAAGTGCTGGGAAGGTAGCTCAGTAATAGAGTCCTTGCCTTGCATGCATAAGGCCATGGATTCGATTCTTCAGTACCACATAAGCAGAAACAAGCCAGAAATAGTGCTATGGCTCAAGTGGTAGAGCAATAGCCTTGAGCTGAAGAGTTGAAGGACAGCACCCAAACCCAGAGTTCTGGCCCCAAAACCAAAAACAAAAAAGAAAAAAAGAGAGGGGGAAAAAAGGAGAAGGTTAAAACTGTGAAGTATCAGAAGGCGGTTTTACATAGTTTTTTCCTTTGCATTGCAACCATCCTGGGTCTAAATGACAGGGCTCGGAGAGTGTACATGACCTTGCACTGCTGAAGTTTGGTGGGCTATCTGGGAAGCGATAGCCCAAACCAGCAACCTAGGCCTGGGGTGTGAATCCCAGAACTCCCACCTATGAATCATGGGATATCCTAAGAAACGCATTCTGATATACATCCTTATGAATGGAATGTCGTAAAGTAACAATTACGTTAGTGTTTGATTATATTATAAAATTATACACAATAATTATACTACATTGAATAATTTTCAATTAATAGTTTGTTATGTATTCAACCATAATACTTCAATACAGGAAGGAATAATTTATTGATAATTTGTAGTAATATAATATATATAATTAAATAATATACAGACATCTCTGTCTTGTTTTATACACACACAAACACACACACACACACACACACACACACACACACACACACATATATATATATATATATATACACATACATATATATGTTACAATCTACATATCTATTTCTACTCTTGTCATTCCTGGAACTCAGTGGCATAATGCTCCCCTCGTATGTATGAAGACCTGGGTTCGATTCTACACTATTACATGCACAGAAAACCCAGAAGTAGTGCTGTTAAGCAGTTGAGCACTGGCTTTGAGCATGAAAGCTTAAGGACAGTGTCTAGGCCCTTACTCAAGCCCCAGGACTGGCACCAAAAACAAGTTAGAATGTTCTGACTGCAGTTATAGAATTTATATAGGATTTCAAATACCTCATCACAGAGCAAGCTGGGTGTCTGAAACTGACGGCTGTCATCTAACCTGATTTAGCCAGAGGTCAACAGCTGCAGCCCAGCATCATGGAACCAGACACTGCTGGCTCACCCCTAGCTGTTCAGGGGGTAAGATCAGACACTGGGGGTTGAAAACTCAGCCGTGGCAGGAAGTCTGCTAGACTCTGAGCTGTGCCTCAAAGTGGTAGAGATCTAGCCTTGAGGAAAAGATCTTAGGACAGTACCTCCAATCTATGAGTGAAATCCCTGAGGATGATGACTCTCTCCACACAAAACACCCCTCTAAACTGTTAGATATGAACTTGTGCGGTTTGTGACGTGTATCTGAAAGAATGGTGATACTGATGAAAGCACCCTAATTCTAATGACAGTTTGTGGGATATAGCTCTGTGATGAGTCCTTCCTGGGGTGCAGGGTGTTGAGTGCTTCTGGGTTGTTCATGGGGTACTGAGTGCTGAGTCCTTCACAGGGTGATATGTGCTAAGTCCTTCACGAGTTGTATTATTTCATCTGGTCCTTATAAGAGCTACACAAGTAAGGTGATTGTGCAGATGAGAAAGTTGAGGCTCAGATATGTCCCCAAGTTAGGGCCAAATTTATATATGTACTAAACTCGAGTGACTTGTCTCCTGCAGACAATTGTTTTGGTTTAGGTTTCTCCATCATGAACCTTGAACTCAGAGCCTAGATGCTGCTTTCTTCTTGGGCTCATGGCTCATGTTCTACCATGCTGAGCCAAGGACCCACTTGCAGCAATGTGTCATGGCTTAGATGTCTTTAGCTGAGGTCTATCATTCTGCCTGCTCAGGAAGCTGAGGATCTCATTTCAAAAGTATCCCAGATCATGGTCCAAAGTCAGCCTGAGCAGAAAATTCCTTGAGATGTTTATCTACAATAAACCACCAGAAAGCCTGAAGGGGCATTGTAGCTCAAGTGGTAGTGTGCTAGACTGAGATGAAGAGCTCAGAGACAGCACCCAGGCCCAGACTTCAACTCCTCCAACTTACAAGAAAAGAAAGAAAGAAACCTGAAGTGAAGTGCTGGGAATGTTTTTTAGGAGTAGACTGCTTTGTGTGTGTGAAACCCGGGGTTTGAATCCTCAGTACCACATCCCTAGAAAAAAAGCCTGAAGTGGCTGTGTGGCTCAAGTGGTAGAGTACCGTCCTTATATAGGAGAAAATCAGGTACTGTGGTTAGTTCCATAGTTCAATCACCAGGACTGGTGTATGTGTGTGTGTGTGTGTGCGCGCGCACACACACACACACACACACACACACACACACACACACACGGAGGCACCGTTGCCAATAATGAATCATTTTATTGTGTTCACCTCCCTAATTGTCTACCAGAAGTACTGTTGAATTAATGGTAGCAGTTTGTTTCGACACTGAAACATAGTCTTACAAAGACAGGATGAGTGTAGGGAACTTGATCTGTCATGGCAGGTGGCACAAATGAAGGCTTCCAGTCAAAACAGAGCACTGGGGAGAGAGATAGCTTGGGTTACAAAGAGGCTTTTTTTCTCCTAACCTTAACAGCCTGGGCACACTCATCCTCACTAATTGGCTTGGATGAATTGTTTGTTACCCAGATGCAAAGGATTGAAGCTTTTTGTCTGCCTGTTCCAACAATGAGGAAGATATCCTCCAGCAGCCTGGGGTATGGAGACCCCCTCAGGTTAACTGGGAATAGTGAGGGGAGCCCCGGAACATGCACTGTCTTGAATGCACACTCTGTGCTAAGAAATCATTCTATTCAAAGCAAATTTCCTACCTAGGTGCCTTTCTTCATAGCAACTCTGGATCTTCACCAATTCAAATACATGCATACATACACAGACACATACACACACACAGTTACTGACTCTTTTTTGGTGGCAGGTCCTGAAGCTGGAACTGTGAGTCTAGACATTTTCCCTGATCTCCTTTTGCTCAAGGAAGCATTTTATTGTGTCTTAAACCATGATTAACCTAGGTTGGGACGCAGCTTTTACACCCACAGATGATCCAGGGATCCTAGGACCCGATTTCAATTCTCAGCACTGGCAAAAATACAGCAAACCAACAAAAATGGAGGAGGAAAAGGAAAAAACCAGGTAATTTTACACAACAGGTTTTGTTTTGTTTCCTTAACACTGTGACCCTCCTGGGTCTCAATGATTTGGCTTGAAAATTGTATGTTACCTTGCATGGATGAAGGCTGGGGGGCTGTCAATGAAGCGTGAGTCCAACCCAGATACCTAGGCCCTGAGATCAATCCTAGGCCTGCCACCTACACATGGCTGAAGATCTTAGGAAACTTGTTCCTATCTATAAGAACACTAATAGAATGTTTGAAATGTACTAACTGAATTAATAATTAGATAGTCATTACAGTATAAGATTGCATGCAATAAATATAGTACATTGATTAATTCTTTGTTAAGTATTCTACTATGATTAATTAATGGAGGCATAATTTTAGACCAAATAATTGGTAGTAATAGAATATGTAAAAATAAGATATAGACATCACTCTTTATATAGGGTTATACACTAGAATCTACATAAATGTCTGTCTCTGTATACCTTTGTAGATGCATATATATATATATATATATATGTTAATACACACACACATGCACACACACACATACACACACACACATACACACACACACACACACACACAGCAATCTAAACATCTATCTGTTTATATATTGGCCATTCCTAGGCTTGATCTCAGGTACTCAAATTTGCCAACTAACTTCACTTGCATCAGACTGGTGTGCTAACATTTACCCTTTCATGAAGTGGACCTGTTAGACCCTGAGTTCAAGTCACAGAACTGGCAAAAACTTAATCCTGGTGGAAAAGCCAATTGTCCCATTTGTTTTCCTTATCAGTGAAAGTCCTGGGCCTCAGGATTGATGTAGAATACATAAGCAAATCTATGTCTTATGTAATAGGATGCAAAAAATGTTATATATGTAATCATACTCACTCAAATGCATAAGAAATAAATAAAACATAAAAAAATGAATACACTAACCGCAACATGCAGTAAACATGTGCATGTAAATATAAATCATGTATTTAAAATGTATAGGAATATTATTATTGAATTCAGGCCCTAGGAACAGGCCTTTCTTTCTTATCTTCCAGCACGGTGATCTTCCCATCCCCCACAGTGCTGCAGATTTCCCCAGACCCTGAGTTCAAATCCCAGGCCTGGCAGAAAAAATGGCAAGAATTACAAGCCAAGGATCCTCATAATATTTTAAATATTTTTAATGTATGTATGTATGTTTTTTTGTTTTTTTTTTTGTCAAGCACAGGGCTTGAACTCAGGTCGTGGCAATTCTACCTCAGCTTTGATCACTCTAGGTCTTGGTGCAGCCACTGGACCCACAGCTGCTGATGGGATCCTAGACACTCAGGCCTTTCAGGGAAAAGAATGAACCGAAAAAAATGTGGCCTTTTTACGTTTTCTCCCTTTGCACAGTGACCGTCCTGGGTCTGAATGACACTGTTGCAAAGGTTACTTCACCTTGTATTGCTGAAGGTTGGCAGACTATTAGGGAAGCCATAGGCCCACGTGGCAACATGGGACCTGACCAACCAATGGCAGGAGATACTAAGAAACTGGTTCCCATCCATAGGAATAACAATGGAATCTTGTCAATTTCACAGTTGAATGAGTTGATCGTGAATGATGCTCCTATAAGATTAGACAGCATGATTTCATGAGTCTGATTTATTTTATTTAATATTTATGAAGCCTTAAAAGAATATTATTATTTACAGGAACACAATAATTTCAGGACACTGATTGATTTTATTAATAGTTTAATGATGAAAACAATAACATTAATTACATGGACGCATAATAAATACCGAAGAATTGGTAGGAACGTAGTATATAGATCTGAATAATGTATAGACATCTCTGGCACTCTATAAAGATATATATTTATTAGTGTACTGTCATCTGCATGTCAATCTGTTCATATTTTGTAAACTACTGGGCTCAATCTCTGTTCCTGGGAACAGCCTGTCAGCTCAATTTGCCCCAGGAGGGCTTGTTCACACTCACCCATTCATGAATTTAGCCCTGTAGGCCATGAGGTCAGATACCAGCACTCCCAAACAATGAATCATTGAGTAAAAAGCTGATGGTGACACGTTTTCTTTTTCTGTGAATGTCCTAGGTGTCAGGTATGAAGTGGTATACATATGCAGGCCTATATCCTATGTAATCAATGTAACCAATGTTCTATGTGCCATAATAGTCAATAATAAATGGTCAATACATAAATAAAACAAAAATAAATAAAATAACTACACCAAATGCAATATGGAGTCAATGTATGTATATAAATATAAATATAAGTCATATATGTAAATTGTACATGAATAGGTGGTGATCGATTTCAGGCCTAAGGAACAGACTTGAATTTCTTGACTTCAAGGAGGCCAGCTTCCCCTTCCTACACAGTACAAAGTGTTACCCAGACCATGAGTTCAAATCCCAGTCCTGGCAGAAAAATGGCACCTTTATAGTATGTGAGGTCCAATTCTTAGGTATTTCATTATTCCTCCGTTTTATGAATGTGATTGTTTAAATGCTTAATGAAGTATTAAATAAAATCGATTAGTGTCCTATAACGTAACTGTGTATAATTTTATCCTAGAATCATTCAAGAACTGCCCATTCAATCATGACATACATCACATTACATTGGTAACCATATGGATAGGACAAGTTTCTGAGGATCTCCTGCCATTTGCAGGTGGTAGGACCAGGATTTGAACTGTGGACTCCAGCTCCCACCACTTAAACCAGAGGATAGGGAACTCACTGGTCTGTCCAAGAACATCAGCAAGACCAATGATTAGGCAGGCACCAGTGGCTCTCAGCAGTCCTCTTTGCTACTTACAAGGCCTTGATGGGAGGATTATGGTCAAAGTCACCCTCAGGAGGAAAATCCTTGAGATCCCTGTCCAACTTCCGTGCCATCAAAGTCAGAAGCCCTGTAGCTCCAGTGGTAGAGGGCCGGCCTTGAGCAAAAGCAGTTCAGAGACTGTGCCCAGAGCCAGAGTTCAAGGTTTGGGACTGGCAACAAACAGACATAAACAACAATCTGTGCAGCCATCCAGTTAAAGCGGGTCTCCCTTTTGTCCCCAACTGAATGGGACAGAATTCCCTGGGAAAAGGGCTGGGAGAGCTGCTGTCAACTTGACTCTGCCCATGCTGATTGCATCACAGGATTCTAGCCATACCTCCATTCTTTCATGTTTCTTTCTGACCAATGGGATACAAGAGTGGTGGCAATGCCCACATTCCAGGATTCCTGGTAGCACCAGGATTCCCTCTTTTAGTTTACACCACTACCAGCAGTTAAGGAAGGTATAGGTGGCTGAGTGGTGAGCAAGAGACTCAATGCAACTCTAGAGTATATTAGGAAATTGACATGCCCTAATCCCCTTCCCCCCTTCCTGTGGTGCTAGATTTCAAATTTCAGCCGGACTAAGGCCCTGACCTGGTGTCTGCCCCTGGTCCTCTGCTCTGGGCCCATATGTCTGAAATGCCGCCGACATCCCTGCTCGAACTACCTGCATCAGCTGCCAACAGCTTCTCCCAGCAGCACAGGTTAGTTGCCACCCCAACACCATTCCCAACCCGGGTCAGACACGCCTCTGGGAGCACCCTGACCCCGTTTGTTTCCTATCCCTGGCTCTGAGGAGCCACCTTTCTGTCTTGTGCATTTCTGAGAAAGAAACAATATATGCTCAGGCTGGGCTGAGCTCAGGTGGATCTCCTATCTGTGACAGGTATGTTCCAACAGACCTGGTGCACTGTAGTTGGGATGGTAGACATGTAGAGCCATGCTCAGTCATTAGTTTAGATGGATTTTCACAAACTCTTAGTCCATGGCAGCTGATTCTTTTTTTTTTTTTTTAATTTAACTTAATTTTATTTGTGAACATACTGTACAGAGGAGTTACAGTTACATGGGCAGGATAATGCGTACATTTCTTAACAAGCATTGCAGCCTCCTCCTTTGTTTACCCTTCACATCCCTTCCCAGCCTCCCCCCTCCCCCCCAATCCCAATCCTTCTCCTTCCCCACCTTCCCCCCCCTTCCCCCCCCCCCCGCCCCGCACCAACGTTGTAAAGCTCGTTTTGGACATGACAACTTGTACTTCTTATTGTTGCAACAGGTCCACCTGTATGCTTAAACAACTGGTTTTTCCCCATCTCCTCCACAAGTTATACTGACATCAAATATAGTGAAAGTGGGGGTTATACTGTGGGGGAGGGACATACAAAGCAACAAAGAGATAATCTTATAAATGTGTTAGAAACACATGCATGAAAGAAAAAAAACATTAAAATACACATCTAAGGGTTCATTTTCCTGACATCACATTATCTGACCTTTTCCGCTTGACTCATACATATACTAGATATTAAAAATAAGGGAAACCATGGGACCTACGTTTCTTTGGGCCTGGCTTACTTCACTTAATATAATTTTTTCCAAGTTTTTCCATTTCCTAACAAATGGGGCAATGTCATTCTTTCTGATGGAGGCATAGAATTCCATTGTGTATATATACCACATTTTCTTGATCCATTCATCTACTGAGGGGCATCTGGGTTGGTTCCATATATTAGCTATGGTAAATAATGCTGCAATAAACATAGTTGTGCTGGTAGCTTTAGTGTGGTCTTGTTTGTAAACATTAGGGTAAATGCCCAAAAGTGGGATTGCTGGGTCATAGGGGAGCTCTATGTGAAGTCTTTTGAGGAACCTCCATACTGCTTTCCAAAGTGGTTGAACAAGTTTACATTCACACCAACAATGAAGTAAGGTTCCTTTCTGTCCACATCCCCTCTTTGTTGTTGTTAGAGTTCTTGATTTTTGCCGTTCTAACTGGAGTAAGGTGATATCTCAATGTTGTTTTGATTTGCATTTCTTTTATGGCTAGGGATGTTGAACATTTCTTCATGTGTCTATTGGCCATCCTTCTTTCTTCAGAGAAGTTTCTCTTTAAGTCTTTCGCCCACTTATTTATTGGGCAGTTGTTTCTTTGAGGATTTGTTGTTGGGGGATTTAATTTTTTGAGTTCCAAGTATATTTTAGATATGAGACCCTTGTCCGTTGTATGGCTAGTAAAGATCCTCTCCCAATCCGTGGGCTTTCTATTGATCTTGCTAGCTATGTCATTTGCCCTGCAGAAGCTCTGCAACTTTATGCAATCCCATTTGTCCAACCTTTCTTTGATTTGTTGTGTTTCCGGGTCTCTATTCAGAAAATTTCGGCCTGAGCCAAGGAGACCTAGGGTTTCTCCTATTCCATCCTGTAATGTTTTCAGAGTGTCTGCTTTGAGTTCAAGGTCTTTGATCCATTTGGAGTTGATTCTGGTGCAGGGTGATATATAAGGATCTAGCTTAAGTTTTCTACATGTAGTTAAACAATTTTGCCAGCACCATTTACTGAAGAGGCTGTCTTTCTTCCATTCTATTGTTTTAGCTCCCTTATCGAAGATTAGATGGCTATAGGTCTGTAGGTTCATTTCTGGGTTTTCAATTCTATTCCATTGGTCCTGAGGTCTGTTCTTATGCCAATACCAAGCTGTTTTGATTACTATAGCTTTAAAGTAGAGTTTGAAGTTTGGTATTGATATTCCTCCAGCAGTGTTCTTTCCATTCAGGAGCGTTTTTGCTATTCGGGGTCTTTTATTATTCCATATGAATTTTTGGATTGCCTCTTCTATTTCCTTGAAGAATGAGGGTGGAATTTTGATAGGTATTGCATTGAATTTGGAGATAGCCTTGGGAAGTATTGCCATTTTCACGATGTTAATCTTTCCAATCCAGGAGCATGGGAGGTTTTGCCATTTTTTAAGTTCTGTGTTGATTTCCTTTTTCAAGAGTTTAAAGTTTTCATCATAGAGGTCCTTCACTTCTTTAGTTAAGTTAATTCCTAGGTATTTTATTCTTTGTGGGGCTATTACAAATGGAGTTGCTTTCCTAATTTCAGCCACACTTTTCTCATTGTTGGCATACAGAAAAGCCATTGATTTTTGGGGGTTAATTTTATACCCTGCTACTTTGCCAAAGTTTTGAATCAGCTTGAGTAATTTAGGAGTGGAGTCTATGGGATTCTTTAAGTACAAGATCATGTCATCTGCAAAGAGGGAGAGTTTTATTTCTTCTTTCCCTATTTGGATCCCCTTTATGTCTGCATCTTGTCTTATTGCTGTAGCTAGGCATTCTAATACTAGATTGAAGAGAAGTGGAGAGAGTGGGCATCCTTGTCTTGTTCCTGAGTTAAGAGGAAATGGCTTTAGTTTTTCACCATTGAGTATAATGCTGGCTGTAGGTTTGTCATATACAGCCTTTATTGTATTGAGGAATTTTCCATGGATTCCTAATTTTTCCAAAACCTTCATGATAAAGGGGTGTTGGATCTTGTCGAATGCTTTTTCTGCATCTATTGAGATAACCATGTGGTTCTTATTTTTGCTCCTTTTGATGTGATGAATAATATTAATTGATTTGCGTATATTGAACCAGCTTTGCATTCCTGAAATGAATCCTGTTTGATCATGGTGTATGATTTTTTGGATGAATTGTTGAAGTCGGTTGGCCAAAATTTTGTTGAGAAGTTTTGCATCAATGGTCATCAAAGAAATGGGTCTATAGTTCTCTTTCTTTGATGAGTCCCTGCCTGGTTTTGGGATGAGGGTTATGATGGCTTCATAGAATGTGTTCGGTAGTGAGCTTTCTCTTTCAATTTCATTGAAGAGTTGGAGGAGTATTGGTGTGAGCTCTACTTTGAAGGCCTTGTAAAATTCCACTGTAAAACCATCTGGTCCTGGACTTTTCTTAGCTGGGAGGTCTCTTATTGCTGTTTCTATTTCAATGCTTGATATGGGCCTGTTAAGCTGGTTTAACTCATCTTGGTTTAGTTTTGGTATGTCAATATTTGCTAGGAAAAGGTCCATTTCTGTCAATTTCTCAAACTTATTAGCATAAAGTTTTGAGAAGTATTCCCTTATAATGTTCTGAATCTTGGTTGTTTCCGTGGTGATGTTTCCATTCTCATCTCTGAGTTTATTAATTTGGGTGTGTTCTCTTCTTTTTCTGATAAGATTTGCTAAGGGTCTGTCAATTTTGTTAAGTTTTTCGAAGAACCAACTCTTTGTTTTGTTGATTCTTTCTATTGTTTTTTGGATTCTAATTCATTTAATTCTGATTTAATTTTGATTATTTCTTTCCATCTACTGGATTGGGGTTTATCTTGCTGCTCTTTTTCAAGGAGGTTTAGATGTGTCATTAAATTGCTAGTTTCAGATCTCTCCAATTTGTTGATGTAGGAGCTCAGAGCTATAAACTTGCCTCTGAGTACTGCCTTTGCTGTGTCCCAGAGGAGCTGGTAATTTGTGTGTTAATTTTTGTTGAATAGCATGAACATTTGAATTTCCTTTCTAATCTCTTCCATGACCCACTCTTGATTCATCAGTGTGTTGTTCAGCCTCCATGTGATACCGGACTTTCGTTGACAGCTGATTCTTGACCACAGATAAAGCTCTGGGTAGGGCTGCAACCATCAGAACTCAGTCTCCTCACAGGACAGTTGTGAGGAAACAAGGGATTTATACAGAGGGATCTCTGGAACATGGCTAGGCACAGAGGGAGTGGCCTTCAGGTAAGGTTCTCGACAATTCTGTGAGCATATGACAGGAAGAAAAGGCTCAGGTGACTCCTGTTGTTAATGGGACAACAGGTATGGGATTATGAAACAAAACATGGCTTTCTTTCATCATTACTCTATCCCCATGAGGAAGGGTACCCTTTACTGTGTTGAGTTTTGCAACTGGGGAAAACAAGGCATGGAGAATTTGGGTGACCTATTTATGACCTGAAGTTCACAGGAAGGTCGCCCTGACTTTTCTACCATGCTCCCTAGGAAAATGGGTGCTATTCAGTCCACTTCTTGTAGTGGGAAGTCCATTTCTTGTCAGTCATGGGGCTTGAACTCTAGGTCTGGGCGCTGTTCACGACTCCTCAGCTCAAGGCTACCGCTCTACCACTTGAGCCCACAGCGCCACTTCCAGTTTTCTGGTGGATCTTTGGAGATAATAGTCTCACAGACTTTCCTTCCAGGGCTGGCTACGAACCATGATCCTTATATCTCAGACTCCTGTGTAGTTGGGATTAGAGTTCTGAGCCACTGGCAGAGGGCTTAAGTGTATTTCTTACTTTCTTTCCCCTCTCTCTCACATGAACTGGTTGAATGTGTGCTGGAGGAGGTGGCCCATTGTCCCCATGTGGCTAGAACCCATGGTGGCCCTCTCATTCTGGAGGTAGGCTGTGGGTCCAGAGCTGTCTCGCTCAGCCTGTTGAAACAGCTCCATGACGTAAGCCCCTCTGTACTCTGGCTAGACCATGACTGTTATTCATTTTATATCCAGCCTTACTGGACTTCTTGTATTGTATTGTTTTCTACATCATTTTCTAGCACCTGGCCAAAATTCTGATACATAGTTACAGAATCAAAGGTAATGCCATCTTTAGAAATTCATTTAGGGGTTCTGGGAATGTGGCTTCTTGGTTTGGTGATTGCCTAGCATGCAGGAAACCCTGGGTTCAATTCTCCAGTACCACATAAACAGAAAAACACTGTAAGTGGTGCTGTGCCTCAAGTGGTAGAGTGCTAGCTTTGAGGGGAAAAAATAGCTGAGGAATAATTCCCTAGTCCTGAGTTTAAGCCCCTGGACTGGCAATATAAAAAAATTATTCAAATATTTTTCATTCATGTGAGTGTTTCTAATATATTTATAAGATGATTTCTTTGTTGCTTTGTATGTCCCCCCACCATGATATAACCCCTGCTTTCATTGTATTTAATGTTGGTATAATTTGTGGAGGGGAATGGAAAAAACAAATCGTTTAAATAGGGATACAGGTGGACCCATTGCAATAACGAGAAGTACAAGTCATTATGTTGAAAAACATACTTTACAATTTTGGCGGGGGGGGGGGGTGTGGAAAAGATGGGGGGTTGGTGAGGGATAAGAAGGGGAAACAAAGGAGGAGATAACAATGCTTGATAAGAAATGTACTTATTATCTTGCCCATGTAATAGTAACTCCTCTGTACAGTATTCTCACAATAAAAAAAACCATTTAGTTAGTAAATGCAAAATAAAAAAACCATACTTTGAATATGTAATTGCTCCTTCCATACTGACACCTGACAATAGTCCTTTATTCATGTGCTTTACTTATATTAGCATATTTTGTTGAAAAAAAAGTTTTGGTCATTAGGTCAAAGCAACTAATGCCAGGAATGTGCTTAGATGTCAGGTGAAGAATAATTCTGGAAATTCAAAGATTCCAGGATTTTGTGTGGTCATTGCTAATCACATAAAGAAGGATAGTCTAAGTGACATTTGGAAATCTTTTTGGTCAATCATGGTACCAAAAACACAGAGGCTAATTAACAGTTGTGACAGAAGAGAAGGAATAACTCAATGGAAAGAATAAATGATAGTAATTAAGGTGTACCAGAAACTGTTCTAGAGAACCATTTTTGGTTACTGAAGAACTAGTTATCAACTGAGCTTATTCCTCATTGCCTTTAGAATTCTAAATTTCTTAGGCTAGTTCTTAATCTCTGTGTGACAAATGTATCTCCTTCTATGCTGTTCTTTCCTACTCAATCTCTTTTGCTTTCTAAAAATCTCAGTCTTTCTATATTTCTCTATGAATATTTCCTGATACTAAATACACCTATACAGATGGCAGAGGATGTTAATGTAAGGGTCCTATAAGTCATTAATGTAAAAACATGGAAAAGGAGGACATATTTATTGCTACCTCAATTTTTCTGAAAAGCTGCAATGTCATCATTTGGTTCAAATTTCCATGCTTTGTCTACATAGTGTCATTCAGTGCACATAAATGCAAATATGAGCCAAGTGCTGATGGTTCATGCTTGTAAGCCTAGCTACTCAGGAGGTTGAGACTAGAGGATTGTGGTTCAAAACCAGCCTGGTCAGGAAAGTCCATGAGACCCTTTTCTTCAATTAACCACCAGAATCCCAGAAGTGGTGCTGGAGCTAAAGTGGTAGAGTGCTCAACTTGAGTTGAAGAGCTGAGGAACAGTACCCAGGATCAGAGTTCAATCTCCACGACCAACAAAAAGTAAAATGTGACTTTAAGTTTCCACAAAAGGAACGACAAGTTCAATAATCTTTCCAAGCTGAAAAAATAATTCCAAAATGATTCATTTTACCTACTTTTGCTGAGTTATTTAAGTTATGGCTTTTTTGCTGGACATATTCTCTTAAAAATTGTCAAATGTTAGCTTTACAATAAACTTTATCTAATATTTCTTATTTCAAAAGAGAAGTCTATACAGTTGATATCACATAGCTTTCTTACTATCTTAGTTCAAAGACAACCCAGGCGGGAGAGTCTGTCAAACTCTTATCACTAATTAAACACCCAAAATCCAGAAGTGGAGTTTTGGCTCAAGCAGTAGAATACTGGTTTTGGGGGCAGGTGGGCAGGAAAGGCAACTGTTCAGTGACAGGGTCCAGCCTCTGGGTTCAAGCCCCACAACCAGCACAAACTAAACAAACAAGCAAACAAAAGCAACACAGATATGTCTTTGGGACCCTCCTTAAAAGAGTACTCCTTTAAGAGAAGAGGCTCCTTTTGCTGACCATACTTACTGGATCCTGCTTTTTGGAATCCTTATTGCTATGGAGACCTCAGGACCAGACTAAGGAATTGATAACTGACTCCTGCAACAAGAGGATCATCTCAGGAGTGAAATATCCACACATAAGGCACTTTAAAACTTCCATGTCTTTGTTTCTTTGCAGTAGAACACTTTTAAAGCAACGTTATTTCTTTTTGTTCTATGCTGGCCTTCAACTAGCATATTATTTCTTTTTGTAATACTCAACTAAAAGTTTACAGAAAAGTTTTATATGAGTAAAGAGCACACTCGAAAAAGTCAGGGACAGAGTTACCTTCACTCCTTGGGATTGTTTTCTTGTACAGTAAAAAGGAAAGCACATATTAACTTGAACTTTGTCATTCCTCTATGTTTCGTTCCTCTCCTGGGATCAGTTTGCACATCTTGTAACCGTTACTTCCAGTAACAACCAATGGTGCTGCTTGAGGTATAATGAACAGGATTCATCATAGGATACAATTGGATTCAAGAACTTGTCAATAAACGTAACACACCATCAGCAGAAGCAGGGACAAGAACCACATCATCATTTATATGGGTTTAGAAATAGCTTTTAATAAGCTCCAATACCCCTTTATGATTAAAAGGTCTGAGAAGCTAGGAATGCATGCAACTTTCCTCAATATAATACAAAGTATGCGTATGACAAAGCAGGTACCTAACAGTGGACACATGAAGACATTAAAATCTGGAATGAAGTCTAGACTAAAACTCTTCTACACAGCTCTTTAAAAACCACTTGACCCACACCTATTTTTCTAATAAAACAATTGCTAGTACCAGAAAAGTCTTATTTATTTTGCCTGCATCTGTTGCTTAAAGTTTTGTGACAAGCTGGGCTTCTCAACGAACTCTAAAGCAGAAATGTTTGTCTTGGAGTCTGTGGATGCTTCAAACCTGTGTTTTAATTCACAATGTTACATTAAATGATTTAAGTGTTTTGTATCATTTCTAACGTCTGTGGTGTAATGAATGATCTTTGTTAAACATGTATTCTGTAAAATACCATAGTCTTTTTATGTGTAGTGTAAATATATATATATTTGTATATATATATATATTATATAAAATACACAGATTTTTGTGAAAGATGTGCAATAACAAAGGTATATGTATGGGTTTTTTTTGGAAACTGGACAGGAGTCGAAATGGGGTGTTTCTGTTTTCGCAGAGGAGAATTACACATTTTTGCCCGCATGGCCTCATCATTAGCATAAAACAATTTTAATGCTACACAAATCTTATGTGAAGAAATGACTGGTATGAACTCATTTTCTCTTGGGTCTAAAATAAAATTATACCTCTATGTGAATGAAGCCAGACCCAGTTAATGCTAGTCTTTCATGTGAAATATGAAGCTCCCGTGTTGCCTTTTTCTGTTGGTGTGATAACTAGTAACTGGTACATTCTCACTAAGGAGCTATTTCTTAACATAGACCATGTTAATGCTACACTATTGTTTAAAGGGCTAATCTCACACCTTCTTAGCCATGAGTCTGGCTTAGAATGGACTTCTCTTTGCAATAACTTTTGGTCACTGGAAATCCGTGGCCTCCAGTTGTGTTTGGGTACCAATGACTCCATTGGCCCCAAGAGTTGAAGGGATGACTGGAATTTCATCTGAGACTGTGGTGAAAATCCTCCCAAGGCTAAGGGTGTCAAGAGGTGCTTTGGAGAAACTTGGCACCATTTGAAATTGAGTAGCCACTTGAGCCAAATATAAAATTGTATTTACAGCTGACAGACTCAATTTGAGCCTTCAAATTTGTGGTTATTCTATTGTAAAGTAATATGTTGTTTATCTAGCATTTATTAGATTTTTATGCATATGTATTTTCACAATGTGCTCCTCAGTTTGAATTAAACCAGATTTTGCAAACTCAAAAAATAATAAAATAAAATCTGGAGTGAAACAAGGATGTCCACTCTCTCTACTACTCTTCCATATAATAGTGGACATTCTCGCAAGAGCAATAGGCAAGAGAAAAACATAATGGGGATCCAAATAAGGTAGAAGTAAAATGATCCCTTTGTACAGATGAAATGATCCTGTATTTAGAGACCCTATACCTACCTTCCTCAAGTTAGTAAAGGTGTTGCTAACCTTTAGCAATGTAGCAAGGGTATAAAACCCACAAGAATCAGTAGTCTTTCTTTGTTACCAACAATGGGAACATCCAGGTTGAAATCCAAAAAACAACCTCATATGTATTAGCCTCAAAATCAACTCAAATCTAAACAAAACAACAACAACAACAACAAAACTGGGAATTAATTTTACCAAAAATGTGAAGGACCTCTACTGTGAAAATTTAAAAATATAAAAAGGGAAATTGAAGGAGATTCAAGGAAATGCAAAATCTTTCAATGCTTTCACAAATAACTGTGAAAACTTCACTTCTGCCCCCAAACAATTGACAATGCACTACCCATCAAAATCCCAACAATATTCTTCAATGCAGTAGAGAATGCAATCCAAATTTAATATGAAATTAGAGAATTACAGATGAAAAAGTAGGTTTAGAAATGAACTCATGGGCTATAGTCATCTTACACACACACACACACACACACACACACACACACACAATGGAATTCTATTCACCCATTAGAAAGGATGACTTTTCACCAGTCTTAAGGAAAATGAAAGGCTTGGGAAAATTATGCTAAGAGAAAGAAATGCAGACGCAGAAAAATACAGGTTTCATGGATTCATTCATTTATGGTAGCTAGAAGGTGCCTACAAATCTACAAGTAAACAAGACAGATTCTACCCCTTCCCAGTTAGAATGGCCATTATCAAGAAAACTAATAAAAGCAAACGCTGCCGTGGGTGTAGCCAATTGGGAACCTCCCTGGCCTGGCTTTGAACCATGATCCTCAGATCTCAGCCTCCTGAGTAGTAAGGATTGCAGGCATGAGCCACCAGCACCCGTCTCCAATTGGGAATTCTATTACACTGTTGGTGGGAAGTTAAACTTGTTCCACTCCTCTGGAATGCAGTATGGAGTTTCCTCAAAAGACTAAACATAGATCTCTCTTATGACCCCGTAATTCCCCTCATGGGCAGTAATCCAATAAATAAACAAGCTCACATTAACGCTACAAGCATAACCATGTTCAGGGCCCGGGCCCAGAGTTCAAGGACTGGAAAAAAATGTTACCACTGCTGGTATTTGATCCCGAAAATATGAACTTTTTGACATAAGATAACAAACCATTCTATTTGCAGTAGCTAGGACAGGATTTAAATGTTGTGGGTGATAAAATGGCTTCTTTGTTGAATGTTAGGAAAAGATGTAGGCAGTCCAACAAAAGGGAGATTTTTTTTGGTCTTGGTCGAGGGGCTTTAAGTCTGGGCTTGTGTACTATCTCTGAGCTCTTCAACTCAAATGGAGATAAGAGTCTCAGGGACTTTCCTGCCAGGCTGGCTTTGAAAAGCAGTCCTCAGTTCTCAGCTTCCTGAGTAGCTAGGATTACAGCTGTGAGCCTCTGGCACCAGGCTAAAAATGGGGGATTTTTAAAAAAGAAAATCCCCCTCTTCATCTATGTCTAAACCTCAGATATCACTATTAGAACACTTCACCCTCAACTCATTTCATCAGACATTTGTAAATTTTCTCTTTTCCTTCATGTGGGAATACTGCAGTAAATATCAACTCAGCTGTGGGAATGGATCAATTGTATGGTATTTGCTAACACATAAATCAGAAACTGTTACATCAAAACAAATGAAACCCTCATTTGGAATATTTTTTTCTCTTTTTATTACAAATCTGTGCTTGATTCCTTCCTAATGTGATATTGGACCTCGTAACTGAGTGATGACGTTTTCTTTCTCTTCAGCAATTGGCCTTCTCCTACATGTGGTCAAATATTTAAGAATGCAAAGATTTCCATTGATAATTCATTAAGCTGACCTCTAAGAAAATGCACATATCTGGAATTTGGTCTGCTGTCTTGTTCTTATATGCACAGGCTTTTTAAGATTTATTTGCTATACAAGGATTTGTATTTTCCAATCTTCGTGTGACCAATTTTAATCTCTCTGATCAGTCTTTTGACTCTCTCTCTGAAGTCTTATTTCAGTCTGCCTCATAAAAATATATTAGTCATCAGATAAATGACTCTCAGCTTCCGTATTTTGCCTGACTTCATGTAGGCTGTGATAGTTGCCCTGAGTTGCTGTTCCTACTGGAGTTGTGTTTTGTTTTGTTTTTAGAGGCCTAGGATTACTAATCAAGGTAGTAGCTTCTCTGGACCCCTTTGATCCCCAGGCCTAGAGTCAATGGGTTTTTTCCTAAAGATACAAAGAACAGCTGAATAAATTCCTGTTTTATTTGTCTCAAAATGAGGCAATCCAGCATCCTTGCAAAGCCATGGAAAATCCAATGTAACCACTTAAAAAATGGTCTATAAAGATGGCTTTTCAAGGTTGACTGTAAAAAATGTTCATTTCCAAGTCACCAACATAAAACAGATCACATCCTTGGGAGGAGACTTTTGGAAGGAAGGTACCCCTTCCTTCCTTCTCTTATGATAGACCAAACCATAATATTCTGCAGTTGTGGTCAACCTTGAGCACATTTTCCTTATAATATTCTGTAGTGTAAAAGAGGACCAACTATTAAAATAAAGGTGAAAATACTTATCTACTACACACTGATTTATCTTTTTTAATATCTGTTGTTATTTTCATTACTTCAAACATATGGATAATTTAAACTTGGGATTAAACCAGTGGCAAAATATTGATAGAATAAACATTCAGTTAACCTTCATATATCCAATATAATACACTTAACCCTTTATGGAAAATTAAATCCAACTATAGAAGCAATGGTAGGGATATAAAATAATCCTCAACTCAGAAATTCAGTCTCTCTAAAAGTATTTATTTGGTAGAAAACAATAAAATTTAATTAATGAATTTGACTTTTAAGTATCATCGGAAACACTCCTCATATACATAATTGTATATAATTTTATAGATGTCACCTTGGCAAGAATTTAACATGCATGTAGAAATCAAATTTCCACAATTTAAGCTAGATGAGAGGAGTCAAACTCTGATGTACTGTGTGGTGAGAATATTACCACAGCGCTGAACCCTTCCACCTAATACCAAGTCATGTGCAATAATTTATTATTTGATGTTAAGATGAGTGCGAAGTGTAGAAAACACTTTGAATTATTACATTAATTCGCAGAAATGAAACAATAATGATGTTATTCGTTTAAATTCTAATGCTTTTCAATTTTACAATTCATGCTATATATTATTAAACTTAGTTTCACTTTCTTTTCTATAGCTACTGAAATTAAAATTATATATTAAACATTCAATATTAAGAAATCAATAAGAAGTAACCTAATTTTAAAATGATATACTATTAAACTGTGATTTGAAGTATAGTTCCAACAAGTTGTGAGGTTAAAAAAACATTACTAGAATTATTAGTAATATTGTATAACTTTCCAGCTTGTTATTTGTTTACTAATTGTGTCATTTTTTGTTCTTGGTCCACATCATCCCTTCACCTTAATTATTTAGTTTTCTATTTTATCTCTATTGGTTTACTGATTGTACATTTTGTTTTCCCCTTTTAGTGACTGACATGAGGCTGAAAATCTGCATGCTAGTTTATTACTTCCTATGTTAAAGTCAAATTACTGCTCTCCACAGCTGTTTTACTCTTCTTTGTATAGTACAGTATTTCCCCACTCACATCTCCTGTACTGCTGCTTGCTATCATGTATTTTATGTTTTATATTTAAATTTTATTGTCAAGTTAATGTACAGAGGGGTTATAGCTACATAAGTAAGATAATGAATTCATTTCTTTCGTAACTTGTTATCCCTTCCCCCATTTTTCTCCCTCTTCCATCCTAATGCCCCCCCCAAGACTATTTCCAACGTATTGTCTTGTGAGTATCACTGTTGCATAAGTTCCCCCTTTTGTCCTTTGTCCTTTGTCTCACTGTTTTGCTTTTTGCCTTTCCCTTAACTAGTTCAGATCAACATATTTACAATATCCAGGGTATCAAAATCAAATACAGTTACTACAGAGGATAAACCATAGGTGTGGAAAACACAAAAGGATAAAAAGAAATCACATATTACATTTAGAACAACAAGAAATAACATATCTTGGAGATCATTTACCTTGGAATCACCATACACCCTCATATGTACATAGCTATTGAGCTATTCTTCTCATCTACTAAGATTATCCTTGATGTACACAATAATGCTCCCCTATTACACAGTAATTCCACTTCTTGGCATTTACCCAAGTGATCACAAACAAGATCACACTAAAGCTACCAGAACAATTATGTTCATCACAGTATTATTTATCATAGTTAGGATAAAGAATCAACCCAGATGCTCCTCAGTAGATCAATGGATCAAGAGAATGTCACACACACACACACACACACACACACACACACACACACACACACACACACACACACACACATGGAATACTATGCTTCCATCAGAAAGAATGATAACACGTCATTTGTATTGATATGGAAGATCTTGGGGAAAAATCATATTAAGTTATGTAAGCCAAACTTAAAGAAACATAGGTCCCATGGGTTCCCTTATTTGGAATTATTAGTTTACATCTAGGATAATCTCATGTATTTAAATTTGACATTTTGTTCTATGTTGAGCATACAACGTTATTGCTACCTTGTTTGTTATTTCTGCAAACAGGCAGGTATATTTAAAGAATTACGTTCATGTCATCCATTACTGAAGGAAGAATATCTAAAAGAGCAGCCCTTACAAGGAAGAACAACTCTTACTCATTTAGCTTCATTCCTATCTTAGGCCAGTGTTGTCCTCTTTACATTCATGTTGTACATTAAAATTGTATACTTGGTGATCCTGTATATTTACTATCTTCTACATTGTGACATAAATGCCCCAGCAATTCCAGTTTGCTTTACTTTAAAAAAAAATTCTCTTATAATGATTGAGGTTGGTGTGTGTGTGTGTGTGTGTGTGTGTGTGTGTGTGTGTGTGTGTGTGTAGTTTTACAAATATCAGAAGACAACATTTTTCTTCATTTAGAATACATCTTTCAGGTCATTGTAAGTTATGCCTAATTGGAGAAATCTCTTGCTATTTAAAAGATGAAACAGAAAAATATATTTGTGCATGCACACAGTTGCTTTATTAGTCTGTCGTTGAACACTTAACTTCTATTTATATCTGGGCGGCTGTTGTGAACAATGTGAATAACAAACAACTACAGATATATTTACGAGTTACCCAGAGAGAAATAATCAAATGATTGATGTGTCAGATGATATTTCAACTTTGCATTTCTTTAGAAAACTGCAAAGTACTTTCTACAATGAGAATACTAACCTGTATTTTGACCAAGAGTGTAGAAAATTTCCTTTTCTCACACTCTCACTAACATTATTACATTTTGAGTTTTTTAAGGGCAGGTTTTAACTATGTGCAGAAGAACCCCAGACTGGCCTTAGACTCAAATCCTCTTACTCCAAACTGCTAAATGCTTGGAATTATAAGCCTTTTCCACCACACCTGGTTCCTTAGATTTTTTTTTATAAGATTTATAATAGTTATGAAGTAGTATCATAGTAATTTTCAATTGCATTTCTCTAATGACTTCTGTTCACAAAGCATTAACCCAGCATAGAAGTGGTATTAAAAACTACTTTGTAAACACACTATCATTTTTCAGGGCTTTTTGGAAAACATGCCTATTCAGAACTTTTGTCCATTTTCAATCGTTTCTTGTTAATCTCTCTATATAAAATCAATACTTAATTCAATATAGTAGAAAGGAAAAAATTAAGCAACTCCTAACATTTTTCAATTTTCAATAATATGTATTTCAATATGTATTTTGTTTGTGTTTCGTTCATGACTTTTTCCAAAGCTTGTGTGTCTAATTTTTCTAGGTTTCTTTCAGTCTCATGTAGTTCAGATTTCAAACTGAAGTATAAATTGAAAAACGCAAAAAAAAAAAAAATAATAAAAACAATAGAGTTCCTCTCATCTGATGATGTCTCTACAAGTATGAGGAAAAAGTTCAATCTTCTATGGACCTTTGTTTGGCTATCAAAAAGAGAATTAATTCTTCTAGGTCTTCCCTATTTTTTCAATTTAACTTAAATGATGTAAAACACAATATACTACTCAGAGACTTTTACCTTTTCATCAGTTTTGCACATTTTCATATTGACTTCACCTCAGTCTACAACATTCCTTCATTATTCTGTCCCTGATGTTTTTATACTGCCAAGACATAATAAAACCAGTTTGATTTACAGCATGAGAAGGTATCCACCTGGCTGATTTTGAAGCAGAGCATGGTCAATAGAGAACAGTCCTTCTGCTTTTCTCATTACATGTAATGGCTTCTGTAATACTTATTGCATTCTATTTACTATTTAAAAAAACTGCTGTCTAGTTTGTGATCATTTGGTTAAATACCCCAAAGTGGTATTGCTGGATCATAGAGGAGCTCTACGTGGAGTCTTTGGAGGAACCTCAATACTACTTTCCAAAGCTGTTGAACAATAGTACAATTGAACAATAGTAATGCATTAAGGTTCCCTTCTGTCCACATCCCTTCCAGCATCTGCTGTTATTAGAGTTCTTGATCATAGCCATTCTAACTGGGGTAATATGGTATCTCAATGTTGTTTTGATTTGCATTTCTTTTATGGCTAGAGAAGTTGAGCATTTCTTCATGTGTCTATTGGCCATCCTCCTTTCCTCTTCAGAGAAGTTTCTCTTTAAGTCTTTAGCTCACTTATTTATTGAGCAGTTGTTTCTTTGAGGATTTGTCGTTGGGGGGATTTAATTTTTTTTTAGTTCCAGGTATATTTTAGATATGAGACCCTTGTCCATTACCAACACAACTATGTTTATTGCAGCATTATTTACCATGGCTAAGATATGGAACAAACCCAGATGAAAGGATGAAGAAAATGTGATATATATACACAATGGAATTCTATGCCACCATGAGAAAGAATGACATTGCCCCATTTGTTAGGAAGTGGAAAGACATGGAAAAATTATATTAAGTGAATTAAGCCAGGCCCCAAAAAACATAGGTCCCATGGTTTACCTTATTTGCAATAACTAGTATATATCTGAGACAAGCAGAAAAGGTCAAATAAGTTGATGTTAGGTGAAATGAACCCCAAGATAAGGATTCATTTTTTTTTCTTTATTGCAATTGTTTCGAACATTTATAAGATAATTTTTTGGTGAATTGTATGTCCATCCCCCATGGTATAATCCAGGCTTTCACAGGATTTGATGTTTGTATAATTTGTGGAGGGGAAGGGAAAAAACAAATCGTTTAAATAGGGATGCAGGTGGACTCATTGCAATAATGAGATGTACAAGTCCTTATGTCGAAAAACAAACTTTACATCTTTGGCGGGAGGGGGGGGGGGGTTGGTGGGATGATAGGTTTGGGGGAGATGGGAAGGGATGGGAACAGGAAACAAAGAGGAGGCAACAATGCTTGATAAAAAAATATACTCATTATCTTGCCCATGTAATTGTAAGCTCATTCCTAGAAGTTTACGTTAAGTTTTTCACATTTTATTTCTCTTAATTCTTAAGAAAACATTTGCTATAATTCTAATATTATTAACATTTTAGTGTTAGGAAATATTGTAATTAAAGGCACTAAATGCATGGCCCAAAGACACACAGTGGGGAAGGAAATGAGTCAAAATTTCCAAAAGTCAGCAATAAAAACAGTAGGTAAAATCCTCTCCATTCCCTTACACTCTTAATTCAATATTCATGTTGTCCAAGAAATAATAGCATAGCAATTATTGCCAACAGTAATCGTTTTCTGTCACATTTTTCTTCAACACAGACTGTGTTGGTGACATTGGGTTATCATGCTCAGACCTCAAATTGAGGTCTAAAGAGTGACAAATTTCTTCTGTTCCACAGTACCAGTATATGTTTTAAAAAGTACTAAAATTATCCGGTAGCTGGTGGCTCACGCCTATAATCCTGGCTACAGAGGAAGCTGAGATCCGAGGATTGCACTTCAAAGCCAGCCCAGGCTGGAAAGTCTATGAGACTCTTATCTCCAATAAACCACTAGGAAAGCCAAAGCGGCACTGTCGCTCAAGGGGTAGAGCACTCGCCTTCAGCTGAAAGGCGCAGGGACAGCGCCCAAGCCCAGAGTTCAAGCCACATGACTGTTAAAAAAAAAGGATTAAACTTTTAAATACCATCACTTACTGTCTTTTAAGAATCCAAAAATGAAATAAATTCACATATAATCACTCCAAAATGCTGTAAAAGCTGGAGATGATAAACAAGCCTCTATGAAGTAAATTTTCTTCTACTTTTTAAAGTATTCTGAAAGCCTTGTGCTGGTTGGTCATACCTGTAATCCTGTCTACACGGGTATCTGCTCAGGAACCGGAGATCTGTGGATAACCGTTGGAAGCCAATCAGGACAAAAATATTCATGAGATATTTTTTTAATTAATGAACTAGCAAAGAGCCAAGAATGGAGATGTAGCTTATATAATAGCTCATCAACCTAGAGAGGAATAGCCTAGCGAGACCTTGATGCACTGAATTCAAACTCTGAGAATGAAAATGCGCAGGCACGCACATACACACACACGCACATACACACACACACACACACACACACACACACACGCACACACACGCACACACATGCACACACACACATTTATTCAAAATATATTCATATCAGTGTTTTGCATTAATTTCTTTGTTAACGATATTATATGGGTAAAATAGGGGTAATATTCTCTTCCATCCCAGAACATTTTTATGTTTTTTATTGTAAAAGTACTGTACAGAGTGGTTACAGTTACATGAAAAAGGTAATGAATACATTTCCTATCAAGCATTGTTACCTTCTCCTTTGTTTTCCCCCACCATCCCTTCCTTCCCACCTCCACAAGTACGCTGCCCTGCCCCCACCCCGCCTAAATTGTAAAGTTCGTTTTTCAACGTACTGTCTTGTGCATCACATTGGTGCAATGGGTCATACTGTATCCTTATTTAAGCATTTTGTTTTTTTCCTTTTCCATACCCAAATTAGAGAAGTGTATATACAAGATGGAGGTACACCAACATCAGATACAGTGAAAACAGGGGTTTAACTGTGGGGGATGCACATATAAAAAAATCACATCGTACATTATAAATACATTAGAAACAACAGAAACAAATAAAAAACCACTTGTGTCCCTATCTTGGGGTTCATTTACCTTAACATCATCTTATCTAGTCATCTGCACATGCTTTTGACCTTTTCTCTTTTTTTAATTGTGAAAATATCATACAGAGGAGTTACAATTACCTGGAAAAGGTAATGAGTACATTTCTTATCAAGTATTGTTGCCTCCTCCTTTTTTTCGCCTTACCATACCTTCTTTGTTTATCCCAGACATACATTAGTTATTGCAAATAAGGGATACCATAGGACCTATGCTTCTTTTTTTTATTGTGAAAATAGCATACAGAGGGGTTACAATTACATGGGCAAGATAATGAGTACATTTCTTATCAAGCATTGTTGGCTCCTCTTTGCTTCCCCTTCCCATCCCTTCCCATACTCCCACACTTCCCCCACCCGGTCCTCCTCCCCCCAAAGTTGTAAAGTTCATTTTTTTACATAATGACTTGTACATCTAATTGTTGCAATGGGTCCACCTGCATCCCTAGTTAAACGAATTGGTTTTTTTCCCTTCCCCTCCGCAAATTATACCAACATCAAATGCAGTGAAACATGGGTTATACCTTGGGGGAGGGGCATACAAAGCAACATAGAAATCTTCTTATAAATATGTTAGAAAAATTGCATGAAAGGAAAAAAACAAAAAACAAAAAAAAACATTTGAATACTTATCTTTGGGTTCATTCCCCTAACATCAACTTATCTGAACTTTTCTGCTTGTATCAGACACATACTAGTTATTGCAAATAAGGAAAGCATGGGATCTATGTTTCCTTGGGCCTGGCTTACTTCACTTCTTTGGGCCTGGCTTAATTTACTTAATATAATTTTTTCCAAGTCTTTCCATTTCCTAACTGGGTGATGCCATTCTTTCTGATAGAGGCATAGAAATCCAGTATACACACACACACACACACACATTTTCTTGATCCATTCCTTTAGTGTGGGGCATCGGGTTTGGTTATGTAGCTTAGCTATGGTAAATAATGCTGCAATGAACATAGTTTTGCTAGTAGATTTAGTATGGTCTTGTTTGAGATCATTTGGGTGAATGCCCAAAATGAGATTGCTGGGTCTTAGGGGTGCTCTGTGTAGTCTTTTGAGGAACCTCCATACTACTTTCCAAAGCCTTTGAACAAGTTTAAACTCCCAACAACAATGCATTAAGGTTCCTTTCTGTCCACATCCCCTCCAGCATCTGTTCTTTTAAAAATCTGGAATGCTTCACGAACTTGCGTGTCATCCTCAGTCAGGGGCTATTCTTCTTTTTATTGTTCCAATGTTAGTGTATGTGCTACCGAATTGAGCACAGAACATTTTTTATATATAAAGTGTAATTGATTTTCTTAAACTAGACAATTCCACAAAAATTAAATTCAAAAGAATTGTCATGAAATTTTAGAACAATGTATTTCTTACATAAGAACACTTTTAAGAATAAAGTCAAGATTGACATGTCAAAAACAAAATAATTCCAGTTATTTATTGTTCAACGGATGTGTAGGGGGAGGAATTCAATTATTCTGTACAAGGAACCTGTCATAATGAACACTATAGATAGTGTTAAGGTTTGTTAAAAGTTTTAATGTTTTCAATATGTTTAATTGTGGGAATTTGCTCATATATGCCAAAATTAAGACTATTTAGCAGATTGTAAAACATTTCCATAAAGCATTTAAGATTCATGGTAGCAGTCATATACTACTAAGTATGTACATTTCAGAGTTTATAGAAACTTTACTAATGAGAAGTTGCAAAGTGTTTGTGTAAAGAAGCAGAGTGAAGATTTAAGATATTAACTTCACAGTTTCTGTCAAAATTTAAGGGCTTCCTTACTTTATATGTTAGTGAGGAACAAATGATGGTAGAAGCCATATACAAATGATGAGATGAACCATAAATAATAATCTTATTGGATAACTTTAAACGCTACTCATAGCCTATAAAATTCTTGTTGAACATCATAGACTTAGACAGTTTTAAATGTACAGCAATATAAGAAAATAATAAATCGAATATGTAGTACATTTCAAATACTGGAAACAGTGGTAAATGTTTTGTTTTTTATTTTATTAATCATTAATATTTATGTATTGGTTTTCCTTATTTGTAGCATTGTTTTCCTTGTTGTAATATAATACAACTTTTTGTAAGCCATCATTAAGAAGTACTTTGAGAATGTTATTGAGATGGCCACATCGTTTTTTATAGGTATATGTGAATTTACAATGAGCAAAATTAGTAAGAAAAAAATATTGTTTAAAATTTTATCAATTAGAATCTGAATCAGGAGTGTTGATAAATGTCCACACCTAAAAGCATAGCCCTAGACTGAAGCACTAGTGTTACAATCTTGAGCACACAAAAGTGAGACTGTGTTTTGTTTTGTTTTTCTTTTGTTTTGTTGGTTGTGGGGCTTGAACTCTGGGTCCTGGTTGCTGTCTCTCAGCTCTTCAGCTCAAGGCTAGTGCTACTACTTGAGTCACAGCACCTCTTCCATCTTTTTCTGCTTATGTAGTGCTGAGGAATCAAACCCAGGACCTCATGCATGCAAGGCAACACTCTATACTGAACCACCTTCCCAGCACCTGAGAGACTGTTATAAAAAAATCATCTAAATAACATTTACTTTCTGCTTTGGGTTATATAATGAAATAAAGAATATCTTTTTATGTTTTCTGAATGGCCATACTTCTAAATTTATATTAAATTCAGCCACTTTTTCCTTTTCTTTTTTCTTTTTTTTTTCAATTTTTAAATTTTTTATTGTGAAAATACTGTACAGAGGGGTTACAATTACATGGGCAAGATAATGAGTACATTTCTTATCAAGCATTGCAGCCTCCTCCTTTGTTTCCCATTCCTATCCCTTCCACTTTATCCTTCTCAAAGTCATGTAATATCTCTGAGAGTTTGCTTCTGTAAATATTGTTTTTGCATTGATAATTTATTCTGAGTCATTTTTATTTTTTTTATCAAAATCACTTTATATTTTATGGTTTTTATTTTTTTTTTAAGTGTGAAAATAACAGACAGAGGGGTTACAATTACATGGGCAAGGTAATGAGTACATTTCTTATCAAGCATTGTTGCCTACTCCTTTGTTTCTCCTTACTATCCCTTCCCATCTCACCCCCTTTACAACCCATTCCCCCTCCCCTTTCCCCAACCTGAAGTTGTAAAATTCGTTTTTCGACATAATGTCTTGTATATCTCATTGGTGCAATGGGTCCACCTGTATCCATATTTAAAAAAAAATTTTCCCTTCCCCTCCACAAATTATACCAACCTCAAATACAGTGAAAACAGGGGTTATACCATGCGGGAGGGACATACAAAGTAACAAAGAAATCATCTTATGAATATGTTAGAAATAATTGCAGGAAAGAAGAAAATTTTGAATTCTTATCTTGGGGTTCATTTCACCTAACATAAACTTATGTAACAATTTCTGCGTGTCTCAGACATACACTAGATATTGCAAATAAGGGAAACCATGTTTCTTTGGGCCTAGCTTACTTCACTTAATATGATTTATTCCAAGGTTTCCATTTCCTAACAAATGGGGCAATATCATTCTTTCAGATAGAGACATAGAATTCCATTGTGTATATATACATTTTCTTGATCCATTCATCTACTGAAGGGCATCTGGGTTGGTTCCATATCTTAGCTATGGTAATGCTGCAATAAATATATTTGTGCTGGTAGCTTTAGTATGGTCTTGTTTGTGATCATTTGGGTAAATGCCCAAAAGTGGGATTGCTGGATCATAGGGAAGCTCTATGTGGAGTCTTTGTAGGAACATCCATACCACTTTCCAAAGTGGTTGAACAAGTTTACACTCCCACTAACCATGCATTAAGGTTCCTTTTTGTCCACATGCCCTCCAGCATCTGTTGTTATTAGAGTTCTTGATTATAGCCATTCTAACTTGGGTGAGGTGACATCTCAATGTTGATTGATTTGCATTTCTTTTATGGCTAGGGAGGTTGAGCATTTCTGCATGTGTTTTTGTTCACCCTCCTTTCCTCTTCAGAGAAGTTTCTCTTTATGTCTTAAGCCCACTTATTTATTGGGCAGTATTTTCTTTGAGTATTTGTGTTGGGGGATTTTGATTTCCAGGTCTCTTTTAGATATGAAACCTTTGTAGGTTGTATGGCTAGTGAAGATCATCTCGGATTCCCTGGGCTTTCTATTGATCCTGCTAGCTATGTCCTTTGCCATGCAGAAGCTCTGCAATTGCATGCAATCCCATTTGTCCAACCTTTCTTTCATTTGTTGTGTTTCTGGGTCTCTATTAAGAAAATTTCAGCCTGTGCCAAGGAGACCTATGGTTTCTCCTATTCCATCCTGTAATGTTTTCAGAATATCTGTTTTGACTCCGACGTCTTTGATCCATTTGGAGTTGATCCTGGTACAGGGTGATATATAAGGATCTAGCCTTAATTTTCTACAAGTGATTAACCAATTTTGCCAGTGCCATTTACTGAACAGCCTGTCTTCCTTCGATTTTATATTTTTAGATCCTTTATCAAATATTAGATGATTATGGGTCTGTAGGTTCATTTCTGAGTTTTCAATTCTATTCCATTGTTCCTGAGTTCTTTTCTTGTGCCAGTACTAAACTGTTTTAATTACTATGGCTTTGTAGTAGAGTTTGAAATCTGATATTGATATTCCTCCAACAATATTCTTTCTGTTAAGGATGACTTTTTGCAAATGGGGGTCTTTTGTTGTTCCATATGAATTTTTGGATTGCCTCTTCTATTTCCTTGAAGAATGCGGTTGCAATATTGATAGGTATGGCATTGAACTTGTAGATAGCCTTGGGAAATATTGCCATTTTCACAATGTTCATCCTTCCTATTGAGGAGCATGGGAGGTTTTGATTTCCTTTTTCAGATTTTTAAAGTTTTCATCAGAGAAGTCCTTCACTTCTTTGGTTAAGTTAATTCTTAGGTATTTTATTTTTGTGGGGCTATTACAAATTGAAAAGCTTTCTTGATTTGAGCCATGCTTTTCTCATTGTTGACATACAGAAAAGCCATTAATTTTTGAGGGTTAATTTTATACCCAGCTATTTTGCCAAAGTTTTGAATCAGCTTGAGTAATTTGTGAGTGGAATCTGTGGGATTCTTTAAGGACAAGATCATGTCATCTGCAAAGAGGGACAATTGTACTTCTTCTTTCCCTATTTGCATCCCTTTTATTTTGGCATATTGTGTTATTTCTGTAGCTAGGCATTCTAATATTAAATTGAAGAGAAGTGGAGAGAGTGGGCATCCTTGTCTTGTTCCTGAGTTAAGAGGAAATGGCTTTAGTTTTTCACCATTAATTATAATGCTGGCTGTAGGTTTTCCATATACAGCTTTTATTGTATTGAGGAATATTCCATGGATTCCTAATTTTTCCAGAACCTTCATCATAAAGGGGTGTTGGATTTGGTCCAATGCTTTTTCTGCATCTGTTGAGATAGCCATGTGGTTTTAATTCTTGCTCTTGTTGATGTGATAAATTATATTAATTGATTTGTGTATATTGAACCAGGTTTGCATCCCTGAAATGAATCCTGTATGATAGTGGTGTATGATTTTTTGGATGAATAGTTGAAGTCGATTGGCCAAAATTTTGTTGAAAAGCTTTGTATCAATATTCATCAATGAAATGGGTCTATAGTTCTCTTTCTTTGATGATTCCCTGCCTGGTTTGGGCATGAAGGTTATGATGGCTTCATTGAATGAGGTCGGTAGTGAACTTTCTCTTTCAATTTCATTGAAGAGTTGGAGGCGTACTGGGTGTGAGCTCTGTTTTGAAGCTCTTGTACAATTCCGCTGTAAATCCATCTGGTCCTGGGATTTTCTTAGATGGGAGGTCTTTTATTGCTGTGTCTTGATATTGGCCCCTTAAGATGTTTTAACTCATCTTGGTTTAGTATTTGCATGTTGATAATTGCTAACAAAAGGTCCATTTCTGCCAAGTTTTCAAACTTATTAGCATAAAGGTTTGAAAATATTCCTTTATAATGTTCAGAATCTTGGTTGTTTCTGTTTCGATGTTTCCATTCTCACATCTGAGTTTATTTACTTGGGTGTGTTTCTTCTTTTTCTGATAAGATATGCTAATTGTCTGTCAATTTTGTTAATTTTTGCAAAGAACCAAATCTTTGTTTTGTTGATTCATTCTGTTTTTTCGTTTATTCTAATTTGTTTAATTCTGATTTAATGTTAATTATTTCTTTACATCTATTGAATTGGGGTTTATCTTACTGCTTTTTGTCTAGGTGGTTTAGATGTCTCATTAAATTGTTGGTTTCAGATCTCTCTATTTTGTTGGTGTAGGAACTCAGAGCTATAAATTTGCCTCTGAGTACTGCCTTTGCAGTGTCCCAGAGGAGCTGGTAATTTGTGTGTTCATTTTTGTTGAATATCATGGACATTTGAATTTCCTTTCTAATCTCTTCCCTGAACCCCTGTTTATTTAACAGTGTGTTGTTCAGCCCCCATGTGATACAAGACTTTTTTTTGGTGGCTTTTGGTGTTGAGTTCTAATTTTATTCCCTTGTGGTCTGAGAGAATGCAAGGTGTAACTTGGGCAAGTTTGCTTTGTGACCTAAAATGTGATCTCTTTTGGAAAATGTTCCATGTGCTGGAGAGTAAAACATGTATTCTGATGCTACTGGGTGAAATATTCATTCAATAGATGTCTGTTAAATCTATTTGCTCTATGCAGTTGTTTAGATCTGTGGTTTCTCTGTTAATTTTTTGCCGATTTGATCTATATAGTGGGCATAGTGTTGTGTTAAAATCCTCAACACTTAATATCTTTGGATCTATGTGAGATCTGAGGGAAAATAGTGCCTCTTGGATAAATTTGGGCACTCCATTGTTTGGCGATTCCATATTTAGAATTGTAATATCCTTCTGAAGTAGAGAACCCAGAAGTCATATGTAGCGACCTTCTTTATCTCTTTACACTAATTTTAATTTGAAGCATATTTTATCTGAAATTATTATTGCAACTCCTTCCTGTTTATGGCAGCTGTTTGCTTGGTAGATTTTATTCCAGCCTTTCATTATCAAAATGTGTTTGTTTTTATGGGCAGGGTGTGACTCCCGAAAGCAGGAGGTAGAGTTATCCTGCTTTTTAATTCAACTAGACAGACTCTTTCGCTAAATTGGAGCTTTAAGTCCGTTAATGTTGAGAGGTAGGACTGAGAGGTGTTTGGTAGCTCCTGCCATGCTATCCATCTCCTTGGGGGTTGTGGAAACTTGGTTCTTCCTATGGTTCTTGGATTCTCAGTTTGGGTGGTTTCTTAGCCATTATTGTGGTCTTGTTGGTTTTCTGTTTGTAGGTCATCTTTAAGTATTTTTTATAGGGCTGGTTTGGTGGAGATATATTTTTCAGTTTTTCTTTGCAATGGAAGGTTTTTATTTGACCTTCGGTTATGAAGGATAGTTTAGCTGGGTACAGTATTCTTGGTTGAAACTTGTTTGTCTTTAAGGCATGGCATACAGCCTTCCAGGCTCTTCTTGCTTTAATTATCTCTGCTGAAAAATATAAGGTGATTCTAATTGGTTTTCCTTTATAGGTGATTGATCTTTTCTCCTTGACATCTTTTGGCAATTTTTGTTGGTCTGAATTGATCCTGTGTGGATTAGAATGTGACAATGGGAAATGCTGTTCTGGTCTGGTCTATTTGTGGTTCTACAAGCATCTTGTATCTGAATAGGCCTATATTTTTGTATGTTTGGGAAGTTCTCTGCTAGGATTCTATTAACCAAATTTCCTAGACAGTTAACTTCTATGTCTAGGTGTTCCTCTACACCAATTGTCCTCAGAATAGGCCTTCTGATTGTGTTTTCCAAATGTTGAATAGATCTATCATGTTTCTTGGATTTGTCTTGGAGAGTTGTATGTTCTTTCTCTATAAGACCTAGGCTGTCTTCAATCCCTGAGATTCGATCTTCTGCATGGTCTAACCTACTGTTAAGTCCTTCTACTTGGTTTTTTATTTCTTTTCCTTCTAATTGGTCAGCTTTGATGGCTTCAAATTCTTTGTTGGAGCTTTGTTTTAGATCTTGTATGAACTTCTTTACTTCTTTAATTTGGTGTTCTCAAACCACTTAGTTGATTGGTTATGGTTTACTTGGACTTCCTTTCCTCCTGTCGTGCTCCGTTCAGCATTCCCTTTGTGGTCTTTCTGAATCCTTTCAGCTGTTTATAGATTCCATGAATGCCTCTATTGATCTTTATTTATTCTCATACCACTTTCACAATTCCTGTGTTACTCTTTGATTAACTTCCTGTAGTTCACTTCGACTTTTCTTAGCCTGCTCACACAATTCCTGTCTCTCTTTGTCTGTTCTCTGCCTGCTCACGCAATTCCTTTCTTTCTCTTTGACTCTTCTCAGCCTGTTCACGCAATTCCTTTATTTCTCTTTGTTCTCAACCTGTTCAAGCAATTACTGTATCAATCTTTGAGTAGTTTCCTCACAGTCACGAGATTTCTATATTAATGTTTGGTTTGCCTCCTCTCTCTCTCCCTATCACGTTCAAACTGAGTCCTTTTCTAGCTTTCATTCTTTTCATTCACCAGGTTTACCAGTAATGTTTGTAGTGCTTTGTGGGAACTCTCCTCTGGATTATTCATTAACTGTTGTGTCACTGGATTATCATAAATGAGAGTTGAGATAACCACACTTGCCATTTTTCTCGTGTTTTCCGGCTTGTTCTGCACACTTGATAAGAAAGTGAGACCAATTTTTTGCTAAAACACTATTTTAAGGCAAGAATCATCCAAAGTCCTGTAGTTGCACAGTCAAAATGGCTGCAGATACAACCTAGTTCAACAGATACCATCTATTCAACATCAAATAACTATGCATTATTGGGCTAAGAACACAAAGACGAATTTTTCAAATCAGAAATTATTATGTTTAGGGAGAAATGTGGGGAAAAATAGGATTAGAAGTATGTGGAGAGGTTAAAGTAAATTTAACCAAGTCCTAATCTCAGAGAGGGAAAGGGATTGGACAGAATGATAGGAGAGAAATTAAAAAGAAGAAAATCAAAAATGTAAAAATAAAAATTTAAATTTAAAAAGTGAAACACTTAAAAATTATGTAACTTTAAAGAAATGATATTGAGAGAAGAAAAGGATAGGATGTCAGGAGGGGGATGATAGAAAGGAGACATGAAAAACTAAAAAATAAAAATTCTTAAACGTATTTACTTGAAAATTATGTGGTACAAAGATATAATACTTCTATTAAAAAGTTAAGCCTGGGGCCGGGGATTTAGCCCAGTGGAAGGGCGCCGGCCTGACGCACGCAAGGCCCTGGGTTCAGTCCTCAGCCCTGGGAAAATAAAAGACAAAAAAAGTTAAGCCTAAAAGTTTGTAAATTAAGTAATACATTTCTAGATTAATTATGTACACAATGGGGGATAAGTTCTAACAATCGTTGATGGGTATTTATCTGGGGATTAGGCAAAACAGCAATTAAGTCACGCAAAAAAAAAAGAAAAACAAAAAAATGAAAAGAATGAAAAAATTAAAAAAATTTTAAAAGGACCAAAAAGTCAATAGTGATTTTTTTTTAAATAAGCAAACACACACACACACACACACACACACACACACACACACACACACACACGCACACATCTAAAATAAAAATTAGGAGAAGAAGAAAAAAAAAGATTAACAAAAAAATTTTTTAAAAATGGTACCAAAAAGAGTTCTTTAATTTTTTTTTGGTGAGGAGGGTGAGGAATGGGAAGATCCTGTATCTCCCCTCTGTCTGTAACCAGTCTCTTCGTGGAGTCAGTGGTCTGCTTGTGATGTTTGGTTTTCCTGTGGCTTGATTGATTTCTTACATCAGTTTGTTTGAGCAGTCAATAAAATGCTCTGCTTTATCTAGGATTTTTTGATCCTCCTTCAGGCAGTTCAGTGGGAGGGAGATCTGCTTTGAGTATCACGAAAGAGAAAGATGACTGTTTCCTCTAGTTTGGAAATGTTGTGATGAGGCTAAGTTCTGGGTAGGGTTGAGGCGTTTCAGCAAACAGTAGCTTTTCCCTGAGGGGCTAGCTCCTGAGACACTCCCAGACCCCAGCCTAGAGCCATTCACAAGGTTTATTTACTGAATTTCAATTGATTGCCTAGGCTGCTGTAGGTAGGGGCAGCCTCTGGTTCTGTTAACCCAGTGAAGATAGTCACTCCTCTGTGGGGCAGAACTCTCTCTGCTTGGCCTAGGTGACTTTCTCCTGGGTGGATCTGAGCCTGGAAGCTCAAGTCAGATTCCTATGACCTGCTAAATGACTCTTTTGTTTTCTTCCAAGACCCTGAGTTGGAGCTAGTTGCTCAGCCTGGCCTTTCTCAGTATCAAAGATGATGTCTGGTGGAGGGGAGGGGCAGCCTTCCCTCCTCTGCTCCATGAGAAGGAGTGAGGATGTCAGGATTCTACTCAGACAGGAGTCTTTGTTCCTGGGTATCTCTGGTCTGTGATCTGCAGGATAAATTTATCTGCTCCTTGTCAGTTCTTGTTGGTGTTGAGTAGAATCTGCTCACCCACTGCATATGACACCTTTGTCCTGGACTCTCTGTTTTAGATATGGTGGTTATGGGTGCCGCAGCTGCTGCCCCAACCGTGGCTACTGGCAAGTGCTCAGATCTGTCTTCTTGCCTGGATCTTCCCTCTCTAGCCAAACTCTGTGTACAGTGATGGCACAATTGGTGTGATTATCTAGGCTAGTACTGTTCACTGGAACACTAAAACTGCTTTGTATGTGAGAGCTTGTTTAGCCTCCAGGTTCTCCTCTACCATTTCCTCCGACCTCCATGAAACTCTATATTTTATGTTGATTGGTTATTATACAACAAATACCTTCAAATGTACATGTAGTATCTAAAGATAGCCATGTGAATATTCTCATACAGCTCTTATTTATCTGTTATGCACTTTCAGTATTATTATATTTCTCTCTCTCTTATGCTCTCTCTCATTCCCTCACTTTCTCTTTCATGCTTCATGTCTGCTACTTAGAATTTCTGGTGGTCTACTATTATCCTTCAGGATCCACTGGTTTGTGGGAACATGGTAATACAATCAGTTACCCTTGCCTTATTTAAGAGTTACAACTGTGATGTGTTATTATTATTTGCCATTCTAAATAGTAAAACATCAGATCTAGGAATTCCTTTTCACTTTTATTACTATTATAAATTTTATCTCCCTAGGAATCATTGGGATGGATAAGATACTTTTAAGCTGTGACCTAAAAGTACTTTTTCTTTTACAAACAACCTTTTACTTTGAGTATCAGTGAGTAACTACATGTAATGAAACAAAGCTATCCTATGGAAAGTAGACTGAAGTTGTTCACAGGGATGAAAAACAAGATAATAGGGAATTGAGTACATCATAGAGCACAGATCATCAGAGCAGTTTATCATGTATGCTTGTGAGAATGACAATATGTTAGGAACTATAGATTAAATCACTGAACACTTGATATATATATATGCAAATATATTTATATATTTCTATTTGTTTTTATATGCATATATGTATGTGCCCTTATATATGTACACATGTATGTTACTATCCTCACAAATACACACATACATATACTCAGGTATACATGTAAACATGGAGAAAGACACATAGTTACAGTCAACACAAATTTCACTAGTTGTTGAATATGACTTAGACGGAATGCTTGGAACCAAATATGTTGAAGATGCATTTGTCTCTAAGAGTTCTTTTACCATTCCTCTTACCTCTTAAAACTGGTACATTTTAACACATGAGATTCGACTTGCAAAATGCAGTACAAGTGATAGCAAGTCATTCGGAAATCTCAGTAACTAAAGGTCATATGGTGTCTCCCTGCTCCCTATGGAATGCTCGCTCTTGTAGACACTCTCAACAACCAAAGTAGCAGAAGAATATCCTATCAGAGTATATACTATCAGTGGGGGGTTGGAGGGAGGATTTGGGTGATGTGAAAGGAAGGGATGCTAGGGGAAAAACAAAGGATTGGGTAACAATGCTCAATAAGAAATGTACACATTACCTTCCCTATGTAACTGTAACCCCTGTGTACAGTGTCTTTACAATAAAAATATATATTAAAAAAGATACAAGGAAAACTTCTGTACTTATGTGAAGTTGTATTTATCACTCAATATCAGTAAGGTATTGGTTTTAGGACCACAGGCATAGTAAAATTTTGGATCCGCAAACATTTTACTTGAACACAGTATATTATTTACATTAGAATGTGTCCACAACCTAGTTCAGTGTAATTGCTATGAAACGTTTTACTACATTTTATGTTTGAAGTGGAAAATAAAAGTATATGCATTATCAACAGAAACAATTTTTTTCAATTTGTTTTGTCTTTTTGCCTGCATTTTGTGGATGGAATTGGGAGAAAAATTTTGAAAAGCTCAAATTTCATCACCAAGAGCTGTCTGCAAAATATAAAAGGATCTAATACAGCATATTGAATAATATGGAACTCTAAGGAAAAGTACTTGAATTGAGACATTATCAGAAAATCTAACCACGCAAGGACTTTTAGAAGTGCTGCTGCTAGATTTCTAATGGAGAGCTTTCATAACCCTTTGTGAAAAACAAGTCAGAATCTCATTGAATTGTAGATGGTTTTCCCTCACCTTTCTCTCAAGCTCAGTCATTATCAATCAACATATAGCTAATCTTGAATGATCCTCTAATAACAAAATGTTAATGGAATGTTCATATGCAGAAAACCTGGGAAGGCAAACTTTTTCCAGTTAAGACAATCTGTATTCTATGCTCCAGAAGAGAGAAAACTAGGTAAGCATCCATTTACAACCTTCTGAATAGTTCTGATTCTGCCCTCATCAGTTATTTATCCATACCTGTGATGGAGTGAGAGGATTTTAAAAGAATTTCGTGATCTAAAATTTAAATTTAAATGTGGAATGAAATTAGTTCCAATACATTACATTAAGATATTTAGAAGCAAGTGAAAACCCTAAAGGTCTATAAGTTTTTATTGGAAGTATAAGGATATTGGAATTTGGTTCTCCATATTTTAAGCAATTTGCAAGAAGAATTGGCAAAATACAATTTACATTTGGAGTAGACTTGTCACACTTATTTTTGTATATTGAAAGGAGCAAAAGCCTCAACAATATGTCAATACTATCCTCTTATTTATCTCTAAAGCTTTATGCACCTGATCCATTAACATTAAAATTTCAAAAAAATAATTTTTAGCTAGTTGTCCAAGGGGGTTTTGCTTCATCATGTCAGTGTTGAATAGAGTATATGTGCATTTCAATGTACAATGCATCTGGGTCATTGTCAACCTTTCCATTTTTCTTTCTTTCTTTACCCCAAACCAACATATCCCTTCAAGTTTCCTAATTATATTCTCACTTATGTATATTGAGTTATATGACTGTATTAGTCCACCATTTCACTCTCCATTCTTCTGCCCTACTCCCTATATGCTCAGCTCTCCCTTTTAAGACTTATTTCATCTTCATGGGATTTTGTTAAATATCTCTGCCCTTGGTATGTGGCTTTGGGTTTGCCATATGCTCTCTTCCACGTTTGACCTACATAAATGAGGATATTTCTCCATTTTTCTAACCTCTGAATGCCCGAAATAGGTCATTAATCAGGGTATCTATTTCATTTTTTAAATTTCAAATATAATATAAACTTTGTTTGGACTAGTCATTTTCTAAAAATGAGTGATATTCATCAACATTAATATTTTGGTACCTTTAAGTAAATTGAGACTGTAGTAACCTTGATGATAATAGTAACCAATCTATTTTAAGTAGATTGAGATGTAACTAAAGTATTTTCATTATATTTATTTCTTAGTGATCATTCCTGTAATGATTAAATGAGACTTTTCCATCCAGTTTAGGTTAAGAGCGTTAAGTAATGGACTAGATCGCAAGTAAATCCGAAACTGTTTTAGGCTACAAGGGTTCAGGAAAAGGTAGGATCAACGCATACTACAGTATTTTTCCTGATAAGAGAATTTGAGGACAAGTTATTTTATAATGGTTCATGTTATGGAACCAATAACTTCAGAGGAAGAGTCAGAAAATTTGTGGGAATCAGGGCAATCTGAAACTCATTTCCAGAGTGCAAACTGATTAAACTAGAGCATTTTTCTTAAACATTAGAATTGGTCTATCATTAGGGTGAAAGTTAGGTTTCAGTTGCAGCTGTGGTTAGTGTTAGCATTAGGGCAATGGAAAGTTTAGGGTCAAACTGAAACTATCTTCGAATAACAAGTCATGTTAGAATTAGGATGAATGTGAAATAGGAAACTTCTAATTATATTAAGATTAGGATATGGTTAGTGTGAGTGTTAGCCTCAATATTCCAGTTTAGGTTAGAGTTACAAAAATGGCAAGATAATGAGTAAAACTACAAACTTTTTTTAGAGAGATAAGTTGAATAAAGGTAGAATGAATAAATGTAATGTATTTGTATGGCTTTTAGAATCCAAAGGCTATTAGTTCTATGGTTAGGGGTACAGTTCTAGTTCAGGTTAGACTTAGGCTTAGGGAAGGGTAAGCTTTAAGGTAAAACTGAGTTTTCTGCTAACATTTTCAAGTAAAATAAGTGTGAAATTTACCAAAAACTACAGAGTTTTCCTAATATTCCTATTCAGGGTTCAATAAGGTTAAATTTAGAGTTAGGTTTCTAGTAAGGTTTAGATTTATAGTTAGAGTTAGGAACTAGAGTATAATTTAAGTAAACTTGCAACTTCTTTTTGGAGATAGAGGAGTTCAGTAAAAGTTAAGATTAGTGGAAACTATGATAGTTTTCATGATATGAACATTTGAGGTTAATATTCATAATAGGGAACGATTTCAGAGTCCAAGTCAGGGAATCTGTAGGATTTGGAACAAAGTGTAAATAAATCATTTCAAAGACAATGAGTACCTGTTAGTATATATTTTCCATTAATTTTAGGATTGGGTTAATATTATCATCAAGGTTACTCTTAGGGTTCTGACCAGGATTAGAGTGAGGATTATGGAAATGGAAGGTTGAGAACTTGTGTGATTTACTTCCTTCGTGTATGTATATGTCCTATTCTAAGGCTTGAACTCAGCGCTTGGATTCTATCCCTGAATATTTTGCTGTAGGCTAGCATTCTACCACGTGAGCCATGATTCCACTTCCAGCGTTCTTTGGCAGTGAATTGGAGGTGAGAGTCAGTCTCACAGATTTTCCTATCCAAGCTGACATTGAATTGAGATCCTAAGATCTCTGCCTCCTGATTAATGGTAAGATTAAACTCACTTCTCTTCAATCTAGTATTAGCATGCCTAGCTACAGCAATAAGGCAAGATGCAAACATAAAGGGGATCAAGATGAGGAAAGAAGAAATAAAACAATCCCTCTTTGCAGATGACATGATCTTGTATTTAAAGAATCCCATAGACTCCACTGCCAAATTATTCTAGCTGATTCAAAACTTTGGCAAAGTAGCAGGGTATAAAATTAACCCCCAAAAATCAATGGCTTTTCTGTATGCCAACAATGAGAAAAGTGTGGCTGAAATTAGGAAAGCAACTCCATTTGTAATAGCCCCACAAAAAATGAAATACCTAGGAATTAACTTAACCAAAGAAGTGAAGGACCTCGATGATGAAAACTTTAAAAACTTGAAAAAGGAAATCAAAACAGAACTTAGAAAATGGCAAAACCTCCCATGCTCCTGGATTGGAAACATTAACATCGTGAAAATGGCAATATTTCCCAAAGCTATCTACAAATTCACTGCAATACCTATCAAAATTCCAACCTCATTCTTCAAGGAAATAGAAGAGGCAATCCAAAAATTCATATGGAACAATAAAAACCCTGAATAGCACAAACGCTCCTCAACAGAAAGAAAACTGCTGGAGGAATATCACTACCAAATTTCAAACTCTATTATAAAGCCATAGTAGTCAAAACACCTTGGTACTGGCATAAGAACAGATGTCAGGACCAATGTAATAGAATTGAAATCTCAGAAATGAACCTACAGACCTATAGCCATCTAAACTTCAATAAGGGCGCTAAAAAAATAGAATGGAAGAAAGACAGCCTAATCAGTAAATGGTGCTGGCAAAATTGGTTAACTACTTGTAGAAAACTAAAGCTAATCCTCATATATCACCCTGCACCAGAATCAACTCCAAATGGATCAAAGACCTCGGAGTCAAAGCAGACACTCTGAAAACATCACAGGATAGAATAGGAGAAACCCTATGTCTCCTTGGCGCAGGCCGAAATTTTCTTAATAGAGACTCGGAAACACAACAAATCAAAGAAAGGTTGGACAAATGGGATTGCATGAAGTTGCAGAGCTTCTGCATGGCAAAGGACAAAGCTAGCAAGATCAATAGAAAGCCCACGTATTGGGAGAAGATCTTCACTAGCAATACAACAGACAAGGGTCTCATAGCTAAAATATGCTAGGAACTCAAAAAATTAAACCCCCCAACAACAAATCCTCAAAGAAACAACTGCCCAATAAATAAGTGGGCGAAAGACTTAAAGAGAAACTTCTCTGAAGAAGAAAGAAGGATGGCCAATAGACACATAAAGAAATGCTCAACCTCCCTAGCCTTAAAAAAAATGCAAATCCAAACAACATTGCAATACCACCTCACCCCAGTTAGAATGGCAAAAATCAAGCACTCTAATAACAACTGATGCTGGAGGGGATGTGGACAGAAGGGAATCTTACTTCGTTGTTGGTGGGAGTTTAAACTTGTTCAACCACTTTGGAAATCAGTATGGAGGTTCCTCAAAAGACTTCATATAGAGTTCCCCTAGACCCAGCAATTCCACTTTTGGGCATTTACCCAAATGTTTACAAACAAGACCACACTATAGCTACCAGCACAACTATGTTTATTGCAGCATTATTTAACATAGATAAGATATGGATCCAACCCAGATTCCCCTCAGTAGATGAATTGATCAAGAAAATGTGGTATAGGAGGTCTGGGAAATGGTGTAGGAGAAGCTGGAGTCTAAGTAAGCTCTCGCATAGAAAGCCGTTTTAGAGTTCCAGTGAACAGTCCTAAGCCAGAGAATTACACCAAGTGTGCCATCACAGGACAGAGATTTAGGGCAGAGAAGGAAACCTAGGCAAGGAGACACTTCTGAGCTTTTGCCAGCATCTGCCGCAGCGGCGGCTGCTGTGGCCACGGTGGGCGAGCACAGGAGCCATACCTGAGCAACAGAGAGTCCGGAACGAAGGAGCCAGATGCAGCAGGCGAGTGGATCCTACTCAACACCAGCAAGAACCGACAATGAGCAGACATCTTCATCCTGCAGTTTGCAGACCACAGACGACCCAGGAACTAAGACTCAGCGTGAGTAGAAGGCTGACGTCCTCACTCCTTCTCAGGGAGCAGAGGAGGGAAGGTCAACCCTCCCCCCCCCAGCACCAGTTATCTCCATCTTGGATACCGACAAAGCTCGGAGGAGCTGCTAGCTCCAACTCAGGCCTTGGAATAAAACAAGTCATTTAGCAGGTCACAAGACCTTAACGGCAGCGTGACCTGCCAGACTCAGCTCCACCCAGGGAAAATCACACAGCTCGGGCGCCAGCCCTAGGAGTGGGTTTCTTCACTGGGTAATCAGAGCCAGAGGCTGCCCCTCCCTCTAGCAGCCTGGACAATCAATTGAAATCAGTAAACAGAAACCCTGAGAATGCCCCCAGGCTGGGCTCTGTGAGGTTTTCACAAACTAGCCCTGGAAAAGCTGCTGTCTGTTGAAAGGCCTCAACTCTACCCAGAACCTAGTCTCATCACTGCATCCCCCTCTTTTGTGATACTCAAAGCAGATCTGCCTCCCAATGAACTAGCATGGGAGGAGGATCGCCAAATCCTGGGTAAAGCAGAGCATTTTTCTGCCTGTTCGAACAAACTGACTTAAGAAACCAACCAAGCCACAGGACCACAAGCAGACCAGAGACTACAAGAGGCTGGTTAGGGACACAAGGGAGATACAGGATTTTTCCCACTCCTCCCAAAAAAAAAATCAAAGTTTTTTTTTTTTTATTCTCTTCTTCTTCTTCGTCTTCTTTTTTTTATTTTTTATTTTTGGTACCATATATAAAATTTTTTTTTCTTTTCTAAAACTTTTTTTAATCTTTAATCTTTGCCTTTTTTGAAAAAAAAATTGTTTTCCAGAAACTTTTTTTTTCCTCTTATAATTTTTATTTTAGAGATACGTGAGTGTGCGTTTTTCTTTCTTTTTTGGTCTTCTTTCACTTTTTTTTCTTTTTTAATTATCTTTTTGTTTTTTGTTTAGCTCTACTGAACTTCTCATCTTTCTCTTCTTCCTTTCTTATCCTTTTCAACTTCTCCTCTCTTTCGTTCTTCTTTATGTGACTTAATTCTTGTCCTGCACATCCTCAGATAAACCCGTAGTTGAATATTAGACCCTATCCCCCATTGTGTACACATTTAACCCACAAATTTATTACTCAAGTCAAAACCTCTAAGACTTAAATCCCTTAATAGCAGTACTACCTCTTTATACCTATATAATATTTTGACAATTTTTATTTTAAAGTTTTTTCACATCTCCTATATATCCCTCCCCTTCTCTCAATAAATTCACCATCTTATCTAAATAGATTGTTATCAATCTACATAATTTTATTAATTTTTACCTTTCTATTTTTTCTGGTCTCTTTTCTTTTCCCGTTCCCTTTCTTCTTTTTTTCTCTCTCTCTACTTTCATCTTATCCAACCTATTTCCTGCTTTGAAATTAGGACTAAGTTAACTCTCCCTGAGCCTCCCCACATCACTCTATTCCTATTTTTTTTTTACCAACATCTCTCCCTAACCCTAATAATTTCTGGTCTTCCAAATTCTTCTTTGTGGTTCGTAGCCCATTAACGTATAGTTGTTTGATGTTGAATAGATGTATCTGTTGAACTAGATTGTATCTGTAGACTATTGACTGTGCAAATTCAGACTTCGGTTGATGCTTGCCTTAAGATAGTGGTCTAGCACATAACTGATGCTATTTTCATCTCAAATGGGCAGAGTAAGCCGGAAAAAGAAAAAGAAAAACGGCAAATCCGAGTATCTCAACTCCCAATGTTGATATTCAGTGGACAGAACAGATAGTGAATAATCCAGAGGAGAATTCCCAAATAGCTCTACAAACACTGCTGGCAAACATGATAAATCGAAGATTGAAAACATACAAAGGACTCTGTATGAGCGTGATAGAGAGAGAGAGGAGACAATCCAAAAGTTTATACAAGAATATCATAAGCGTGAGGAACCTACTCAAAAACTGATACAGGATTTGCATGAGCAGCTTGAGAATACTCAAAGAGAAAGGCAGGAATGGCGTGAACAGGCTGAGAACACTCAAAGAGAACTACAGGAATCCTATGAACGAGAGGAAGCTAATCAAAGAGTAATACAGGAATTGAGAGAGCAGGAAGAGAATACACAAAGATCACTAAAGGCATTCATGAGATCCATTAACAAAGAGCAGAAGGAAGTCAGGGAGACCACAAAGGGAATGGTTAATAGAACCCAAGAGAAGGAAGGGGAGTGCAAGGAAACCATAACCAATCAAATAAGTGATCTGAGAATAATCACTGAACCTCAAATTAAGGAAGTAAAGAAGTTCATACAAGATCGAAAACAAAGCTTCCACAAAGAATTTGAAGCCATCAAAGCTGAACAATTAGAAGGAAAAGAGATAAAAAACAAAGTAGAAAGTCTTGAATGCAGGTTAGACCATGGAGAAGATCGAATCTCAGGGATTGAAGACAGCCTAGATGTTATAGAGAAAGAACATACAACCATCTAAGACAAGTCCAAGAAATATGATAGATCTATCCAACACTTGGAAGACACTATCAGAAGGCCTAATCTAAGGATAATGGGTGTAGAGGAGCACCTAGAAACAGAAGTTAATGCCCTAGGAAAATTAGTTAACAGGATCCTAGCAGAGAACTTCCCAAACATGCAAAAAGATAGGCCTATTCAGACACAAGAAGCTTTTAGAACTCCAAACAGACCAGACCAGAATAGGACATCCCACTGTCACATTATAATCCACACAGGATCAACTCAAACCAAGGAAAAGATCCTTAAAGCTGTCAAGGAGAAAAGATTAATCACCTATAAAGGGAAACCAATTAGAATCACCTCAGATTTCTCAGCAGAGACAATCAAAGCAAGAAGAACCTGGAATGATGTATGCCATGCCCTAAAAACAAACAACTATCAACCAAGAATACTGTACCCAGCTAAACTCTCCTTCATAACTGAAGGCCAAATAAAAACCTTCCATAGCAAAGAAAAATTGAAACAGTACATCTCCAGCAAACCTGCCCTACAAAAGATTCTTAAAGATGTCCTACACGTAGAAAACCAACAAGGCCAAAATAAAGGCCAAGAAACTGCACCCAAACTGAGAATCCAAGAAACATAGGAAGAACCCAGTTTTTGCAGCCCCCAAGAAGGTGGATAACATGGCAGGAACTCCAAAACACCTCTCAGTCCTTTCTCTTAACGTTAACGGATTAACTCTCCAATTAAGCGAAATAAACTGTCTAGTTGGATTAAAAAACAAGACCCCTCTATCTGCGGTCTTCAGGAGTCACATCTTGCCCATAAAACCAAAAACATTTTCAATGTTAAATGCTGGAACAAAATCTACCAAGCAAACGGTCCCCATAAACAGGCGGGAGTTGCAATTCTAATATCAGATAAAATAAACTTCAAATTAAAATTCGTGAGAAGAGATAAAGAAGGCTGTTACATACTAATTAAGGGATCTCTCTTTCAGGAGGATATTAAAAATCTAAATATCTACTCACCAAACAATAGAGCACCCAAATTTATCCAAGAAACACTACTTTCCCTCAAATCCCATATAAATCCAAAGACAGTAATTGTTGGGGATTTTAACACACCACTCTCCCCACTAGATAGATCAACTCGGCAAAAACTCAACAGAGAAACTCCAGATCTAAACAGCTGCATAGATCAACTCGATTTAAAAGATATCTACCGAACATATCACCCAGCAGCATGAGAATACACGTTTTTCTCAGCAGCACATGGAACATTTTCTAAAATAGCCCACATTTTAGGCCACAAAGCAAGCTAAATTCAGAAACATTGAAGTTTTACCTTGCATTCTCTCGGACAACAAGGGAATAAAAGTAGAACTCAACACCAAAAGCCACCAATGAAAGTCTGGTATCACATGGAGGCTGAACAACACACTGCTGAATCACAAGTAGGTCATGGAAGGGATTAGAAAGGAAATTCAAATGTTCATGCTATTCAACAAAAATGAACACACAAATTACCAGCTCTTCAGGGACACAGCAAAAGCAGTATTCAGAGGCAAGTTTATAGCTCTGAGCTCCTACATCAACAAATTGGAGAGATCTGAACCCAACAATTTAATGACACATCTAAACCTCCTTGAAAAAGAGCAGCAACATAAACCCCAATCCAGTAGATGGAAAGAAATAATTAAAATTTAATCAGAATTAAATGAATCAGAATCCAAAAAAACTATAGAAAGAATCAACAAAACAAAGAGTTGGTTCTTCGAAAAACTTAACAAAAATTGACAGACCCTTAGCAAATCTTATCAGAAAAAGAAAAGAAAACACCCAAATAAATAAACACAGAGATGAGAATGGAAACATCACCACGGAAACAACCAAGATTCAAAACATTATAAAGGAATACTTCGCAAAACTTTATGCTAATACGTTTGAGAACTTGACAGAAATGGACCTTTTCCTAGCAAATATTGACATGCCAAAACTAAACCAAGATGAGTTAATCCAGCTTAACAGGCCCATATCAAGCATTGAAATAGAAACAGCAATAAGAGACCTTCCAGCTAAGAAAAGTCCAGGACCAAATGGTTTTACAGCAGAATTCTACAAGGCCTTCAAAGCAGGTCTCACACCAATACTCCTCCAACTCTTCAATGAAATTGAAAGAGAAAGTTCACTACCGAACACATTCTATGAAGCCATCATAACCCTCATCCCAAAACCAGGCAGGGACTCAACAAAGAAAGAGAACTATAGACCCATTTCTTTGATGAACATTGATGCAAAACTTCTCAACAAAATTTTGGCCAACCGACTTCAAAAATTCATCTAAAAAATCATAAACCATGATCAAACAGGATACATTTCAGGGATGCAAAGTGGGTTCTATATACGCAAATCAATTATTATTATTCATCATATCAACAGGAGCAAGAATAAGAATCACATGGTTATCTCAATAGATGCAGAAAAAGCATTCAACAAGATCCAAGACCCCTTTATGATGAAGGTTTTGGAAAAATTAGGAATCCATGGAACATTCCTCAATACAATAAAGACTGTATATGACAAACGTACAGTCAGCATTATACTTAATGTTGAAAAACTAAAGGCATTTCCTCTTAACTCTGGAACAAGACAAGGATGTCCACTCTCTCCGCTTCTCTTCAATGTAGTATTACAATGCCTAGCTACAGCAAGAAGACAAGATGCAGACATAAAGTGGATCCAAATAGGGAAAAAAGAAATAAAACTCTCACTCTTTGCAGACGACATGATCTTGTATTTAAAGAATCCCATAGACTCCACTCTCAAATTACTCAAGCTGATTCAAAACTTTGGCAAAGTAGCAGGGTATAAAATTAACCACCCAAAATCAATGGCTTTTCTGTATGCCAACAATGAGAAAAGTGTGGCTAAAAGTAGGAAAGCAACTCCATTTGTAATAACCCCACAAAAAATAAAATACCTAGGAATTAACTTAACCAAAGAAGTGAAGGACCTCTATGATGAAAACTTTAAAATCTTGAAAAAGGAAATCAACACAGAACTTAAAAAATGGCAAAACATCCCATGCTCCTGGATTGGAAAGATTAACATCGTGAAAATGGCAATCCTTCCCAGGGCTATCTACAAATTCAACGCAATAACTACCAAAATTCCAACCTCATTCTTCAAGCAAATAGAAGAGGCAATCCAAAAATTCAAATGGAACAATAAAAGACCCCGAACAGCAAAAACGCTCCTCAACTGAAAGAAAACTGCTGGAGGAATATCAATACCAAATTTCAAACTCTACTATAGTAATCAAAACAGCTTGGTGTTGCATAAGAACAGACCTCAGGGCCAATGAAATAGAATTGAAAACCCAGAAATGAACCTACAGACCTATAGCCATCTAATCTTCGATAAGGGAGCTAAATCAATAGAATGGAAGAAAGACAGCCTCTTCAGTAAATGGTGCTGGCAAAATTGGTTAACTTCTTGTAGAAAACTAAAGCTAGATCCTTATATATCATCCTGCACCAGAATCAACTCCAAATGGATCAAAGACCTCGAAGTCAAAGCAGAAACTCTGAAAACATTACAGGATGGAATAGGAGAAACCCTTGGTCTCCTTGGCTCAGGCCGAAATTTTCTTAATAGAGACTCGGAAACACAACAAAGCAAAGAAAGGTTGGACAAATGGGGTTGCATAAAGTTCCAGAGCTTCTGCATGGCAAAGGACATAGCTAGCAAGATCAAAAGAAAGCACACGGATTGGGAGAAGATCTTTACTAGCCATTCAATGGACAAGGGTCTCATATCTAAAATATACTTGGAACTCAAAAAATTAAATCCCCCAACAACAAATCCTCAAAGAAACAACTGCCCAATAAATAAGTGGGCGAAAGACTTAAAGAGAAACTTCTCTGTAGAAGAAAGAAGGATGGCCAACAGACACATGAAGAAATGCTCATCATCCCTAGCCATAAAAGAAATGCAAATCAAAACAACATTGAGATATCACCTCACTCCAGTTACAATGGCAAAAATCAAGAACTCTAACAACAGATGCTGGAGGAGATGTGGACAGAAGGGAACCTTACTTCATTGTTGGTGGGAATTTAAACTTGTTCAACCACTCTGGAAAGCAGTATGGAGGTTCCTCAAAAGTCTTCACATAGAGCTCCCCTATGACCCAGCAATCCCACTTTTAGGCATTTACCCAAATGTTTACAAACAAGTCCACACTAAAGCTACCAGCACAACTATGTTTATTGCAGCATTATTTACCATAGTTAATATATGGAACCAACCCAGATGCCCCTCAGTAGATGAATGGATCAAGAAAATATGGTATATATACAGAATGGAATTCTATGCCTCCATCAGAAAGAATTCCATTGCCCCATTTGTTAGGAAATGGAAAAACTTGGAAAAAATTATATTAAGTGAAGTAAGCCAGGCCCAAAGAAACATAGGTCCCATGGTTTCCCTTATTTGCAATATCTAGTATATGTATGAGTCAAGCGGAAAAGGTCAGATAATGTGATGTTAGGAAAATGAACCCTTAGATATGTATTTTAATGTTTTTTTTCTTTCATGCATGTGTTTCTAACGCATTTATAAGATTATTTCTTTGTTGCTTTGTATGTACCTCCTCCACAGTATAACCCCTACTTTCCCTATATTTGATGTCAATATAATTTGTGGAGGAGATGGGGGAAAACAAGTCGTTTTTTAGGATTCAGGTGGACCTGTTGCAACAATGAGAAGTACAAGTTGTCATGTCCAAAACGAGCTTTATAACATCGGTGCGGCGGGGCGGGGCAGGAGGGGGGGAGGAGAAGTTTTGCGATTGGGGGGAGGGGGGAGGCTGGGAAGGGATGAGAATGGTAAACAAAGGAGGAGGCTGCAAAGCTTGGTAAGAAATGTACTCATTATCTTGCCCAGGTAATTTTAACCCCTATGTACAGCATGTTCACAAATAAAATTAAATTAAATTAAAAAAAAGAAAATGTGGTATATATACACCGTGGAATTCTATGTCTCCACCCAAAAGAATGACATTGCACGATTTGTTAGGAAATGGAAAGGCTTGGAAAAAATTATATTAAGTGAAGTAAGCCAAGCCCAAATAAACATAGGTCCCATGGTTTACCTTATTTGCCATATCTAATATATGTATTAGTCAAACAGAAAAGGTCAGATAATGTGATATGAGGAAAATGAACCCTTAGATATGTATTTTAATTTTTTTTGTTACATGCATTTGTTTCTAATACATTTATAAGATTATTTCTTTGTTGCTTTGTATGTCCCTCCCCCACAGTATAACCCCTGCTTTCATTATATTTGATGTCGGTATAATTTGTGGAGGAGATGGGGAAAAACAAGTCGTTTAAGTATACAGGTGGACCTGTTGCAACAATGAAAAGTACAAGTTGTCATGTCGAAAACAAACTTTACAACTTTGGTGCCGGGGGGGGGGGGGGGTGGGAAGGGGAGAATTGGGTGGAGGGGTGGGGGGGGGGAGGCTGGGAAGGGATCTGAAGGAGGAGGCTGCAATGTTTGATAAGAAATGTACTCATTATCTTGCCCATGTAATTGTAACCCCTCTGTACAGTATGTTCACAAAAAAATAAAATTAAAATTAAAAAAAATAAAAATGGTTATGCTTGCGAAAAAAAAATAAACTCATGAGCCACCAGTGCCATGGAAAGTGCCTGACTTTTATTGATTGTTTTTACTTTTGTTCAAGATCAACATTGAATTCAATATCTGATAGCATTGCTCACTAGGTAACAAGCTGCCACTTGAGCCACTTCTCCAAAAATGATTATCTTAAATAGCTGGAAATCATTAAATTTTCTTCAGATGGTATGTATCATTAGTGTTGTTCTAAAACTTATCCTAAACAAAACAGATTTATAGACCCTAGAGGTGATCTGAGCAGATTGTCATGGTTGGCTTCTAATTGCATACTATTTTAGCGATATGATTTTTAATTATTATTTTAAGTAGCAAAGGAGTTATTAAACAAAGCAGTTTCTGTGTACAGTATACCTTGATCAATGCCATCCCTTTCAACACTCACATCCTTCTTCTATGTACCTCTTCCTTCATTCTTCTTAATTTTGTAGGATATTTACTGGATTACACTCTGCACTTCCCCCCTTTTCTCCTGGTCATTCTTGTACTTTTCCCCCTTCACCCCTGTTTTGACTAGCCACTTACATATGATGCAGCAACTCTACTCCTAGGCATTTACCTGAAAGATTACAAACCAGGATATAGTAAATATTTCAGCACAATCATGTTTACTGAATCAGCCCAGATACCCCTCAAGAGAGAAATGATTCAAGAAAATGTAATACACACACACACACACACACACATACACACACACACACACACACACACACACACACACACACACACAGAGGAATTCCTACTTACCCATCATAAAGAGTATTGTACCATTTGTATCTCTCATTTCTCATTTCTTCTGCCTGGTATCCCATTGTTGTCCTACTGTCCCTGTACTGCAGTAAGTGACACATGCAAACTGATGTAAAAGATTTTCAGGGTTATCGGTTAGCCATAGATTCCTAAATATGAGTTATATGCTCATTCTCTTTGTTTATTCATGCCTTTGAGTAGTGATTGCACAGTTTCATTTGTACCATCTGCTACACAGAAAAGAGATGAACCACTTGTATGTATATATACATATATGCAGATACATGTATATAAATACATACATGGATATATGCACACATATGGGTATATATTAAATACTTGAATACATTTTATGTTTTTGAGAATTATGGAGCTAACAAAAATCACATGCATTTTACTTCCTAATCAAATGTCTCCTTTGATTACATACTCTAATATTTCAGTGGCCTTGAAATTAGATGTTCAAATGGGAAACAGTTATTTAGGCTTTTTGGTGGAAGAGAGGATTTTTACTAGGTTCTATTCAGGTGTTCTCTGCTTGCTAGATAGGACTTTAGTTGTATAGCAACAAGCAGCTCAATTGCTTTTGCCATACTTCTAGTCCATTTTATTTACTTGAGGTCTTGAACTTTTTGCCTGGGTCTGATCTTAGATTGACTGAATGATCTTACATTGCTTCTTATGTCTCCCACACAATTAGCTAGGATTACAGATGTGAACAACTATGGCCAGCTCATTTGTTGAGATGGATGTCTTGGCAGTTTTTTCTCTGGTCTGGCCTCAGACCATGATCCTAGTCATTTCTGCTTCCCAATCAGCTGGGTTTACAGATGTAGACTACTATACTAGGTGTACATGACACCTTTTTTTTTTTAAAAAAAAGGTTTTTATTGAAAAATACACTATAGAGGGATTATAGTTACATGAGCAAGGTAACGAGTACATTTTCTATTAAGCCTTGTTACCTCCTCCTTTGTTTTCCCCTACCCTTCCTTTCTTCCCACCTGCAAAATTACTCCTCCACTCCCCCCTTCCCCGCATCCCCGCCTAAATTGTAAAGTTCCTTTTTCAACATAGTGTATTGTGTATCTCATTGCTACAATGGGTCATCTTGTATCCCTATTTAAACAATTTGTTTTTTTCCCTTCCCTTCCCAAAGATACAGAAATGTGTATACAAGATACAGGGCACTGAAACCAAATACAGAGAAAACAGGGGTTATACCATGGGGGAGGAACATACAAAGAAACAAAAAAATCACATGTTATATTATAAATCCCTGTCTTGTAGTTCAATTTGCTTAACAATATCTTATCTGGTCATATGTACATACCTTTTGAACTTTTATTCTTGTCCCAGATATATACTACTTATTGCAAATAAGGGAAACTATAGGACCTATGACTTTTTTGAGTCTGACTTATTTCAGTTAATATAATTTTTTCCAAGACTCCACTTAGAGCTCACCCAGCAATCCCACTTTTGGGCATTTAACAAATGATCAAAAACAAGAACATACTAAGCTACCAGCACAACTATGTATATTGCAGCATTATTTACAATAGCTAAGATATCAAACCGACCCAGATGCACCTCAGTAGGAGTGGATATATACTTACATACATATGTATGGAATATACACATATATATCTATGTGTATATATATATACATATATATGTGGCACATTTTCTTGTATATATATATGCATATATATATATATACGTACATATATATGTATGTATATATGTGCATATATGTATATGTATATATGTATGTATATATACATGAATATGTACATTTATGTACATATACATATATGTATATATACACATATATATATACAAATCTGTATGTATATGCATACATATATACATACACATATATGTATGTATGTATATATATATATATATATATATATATATATATTAATTCTATTCCTCCATCAGAAAGAATGACATTGTCCCATTTGTTAGGAAATGGAAAGATGTGAAAAAAATAGTAAGTGAAATAAGCCAGGCCCAAATAACCCTAGGTCCCATGGTTTCCCTTACTTGAAGTAATTAATACATGTTACCATAGGATCATATAAGATACTGTTAAGTGAAATGAACTGCAAGATAGGGACACAAATGATTTTTATTCCACAAGATTCTTATCTCTGTATAATCCCCCAAATAAATTTGGAAGGGAGTTGTGGTTCAAGCATAGAGCACCACCCGTGAGGGAATAAACTTAAGTGAGAAGGTAAGGTTTAACCACAATATCAGAGTTTAAACCACAATATCAGCACTCAAATAAGTTTCTTTCTTTCTTTGAGGTTTTTATTAAATTGCTCAGAAAATAGCAACATTATATTTATGTTTAACATTACTATTAAAATCATGTTATATTTATTGATGTAGTTCTTTATTTTCCTAAATTTTACATACTCATTAATAATATCCTGTAATGAAAAGAGATGATTACTATTTCTCAAGTTTTTATGACAGTTGAATATATGAATGAAAGATGCATACAAGGAGTTTGTACTGAAAATAGATATTTGCAAGCTCTCCACATAAATAAATGATAGTTGAAGAAGCTGTGGGCATGTATGAAATAAACTAAAGATACCGCAAGGAAAGATTAGGTATGATTTTGAAATCACACAATTTTGGAAGAAAAAAATGGAAAATATGGAGTTCTGGTAAGAACTCTGTAACCCACCTACACATTTGATTCCTTATTTCAAGTGGAAGGCATTTCAGTTAACTTTATTTTACAAAGTTAAACATGATTGACATTTAATATTAACTGGCCTCTGTCTCAGGTAAGCAATTATTCTAACCATGTGCCAAGAACATATGCCTATAAACCTAGTTACTCAGAGGGCTGAGATTTCTAGATCCTAGTTCAAAGCCAAGTTGGAGAGGAAAGCTGGTGAGTCGTTTCTGTTCAATTAACCATGAGAAAACTGGAAGTGGCACTGTGGCTCAAAGTGGCAGCACTAGCCTTGAGTAATAAACCTCAGAGACAGAACAAAGGCCCTGAGTTCAAGCTCTCTGAAATTATTCTTAAAATACTTATCAGGATTTCTTTAACTTGTCTAGAAGAATGTTTTAAACTTAGGGATTTTTTATTTCATGTTGTCAGCATTGATTTTTAAGATCTGCAGAGAAAAGTTATTTTAGTCAGAAATGGTTTGTATTGCTTTGTATTCCACATTGCCTCTACACCCAGAAATCAGCTGGGAAGTATATGGCCAAATTCTGACTGTGGGTAATGAAGATGGATATGTGTTTCTTTTAGCAAAGAAAAAACTTATGAATTGATAGCCCTTATATATAACACCTTAATAGTAATTATATAATTACTATTATTACTATTATCATTTTTTGTCAGTTGAGGGGCTTGAACTCTAGGGCTGGGCATTGTCCTTCAGTTCTTCAGCTCAAGACTAGCAAAAGTGACACTTCACATTTTCTGAAACTTAAGTTGGAGATAAGTGTCTCACAGTCTTTCCTACCAGTGCTGGCTTTGAACAGAGACCTTCAATCTCAGCCTCCTTAGTAGCTAGGACTACAGGTGTGAACCACTGGCGCCTGGCAGTACAATTATTTTGAGAAAAAAATGCCACGATTGTATTCTTAAAAAAATCACAATATGGCAAGTGTATCTGTAACGTAAGTTGTATCAAGGAACCTTTGGCAGCAATCATTTTTAGATCTCACTATGTCCTGTCCAATGCCAGATAATATTTCATTAATTTGTTTTACTTTTTCCTAACAAAGTTTATTATGAATGCACAACAGCACAATTTTCTAGTGACTATAAAGAATTCTTCAGCTCTGAGGGCTTCAAATCAGGGCCTGGGCACTCACGCTGAGCGTCTTTTCCTCGAGGCTAGCACATTACCAATTGAGCCATAGCACCACTTCCAGTTTTTCTGCTTATGTCATACTGAGGAATCAAATCAAGTGCTTTCTGCATGCTACCCTAGCACTCTACTACATCTCCAGTCGTTGAGTCTTTTGTTGTTGTTGTTTTAAGATAGTATTTTACTATGTGTCCTTCTGTTGGCCTAAAATTTAGACTGGTCCCAAGCCTACTTCTAAATTAGTCTCCCAAGTTCAGAGATTACATACCTTGACCATCATATTCAGCCCACGATTCTTTGTGATACTCTTTTCAGATATAGAAAGAGTTATTCTGTCTTCCTTGGATTGGATAGTTTTGGCATTCCTCACTATTAATCACATTTCTTGTCCTGGTATGTTGCTTCTTCTAGATCAATAGAAATATTTCAGATTCTGACCTTGAATCTGATCCTTGCCATCCAACAATATCACATTTTTGTGAAAAGCACTAGCTGGCCTAATGAGCACAGCAGCCAGCTGGAGCTCAGCTATCTGATGGACTTAGGGTCCAACAATGCAATCATTACTGTGCACTGACTGAAAACTGTCACAGGTAATTTTGATTTATTCCATCCAATTCTCAAATACTTGCCATTCTCAGCTTTGTATGCTTTAAATTCTGTTAAACATTAATTACTATTTCGTCATTCTCACAAGTAACATATATGTCTTACTTTAAAATTCATTCAATCATGCAAAATATTATTGTAGTTGCTGTCCATCAGTGACTCATGTTTTAAAACCTAGCTACTTTAGAGGTCAAAAACTGAGGATCCTGGTTTAAAACAGCCCATGCAGAAAATTGTGAGATATTTCTCCCATTAGGAAACCAAAATCCAGAAGTGGAGATGTGGCTCAAGTGATAGAGTCTCAGTTTTGAGCAAAAAGACTAAGCAAGAATGATAGGTCTACCTCTGACTACATTATTTACTTATGGAACACACACACACACACACACACACACACACACACAAACACACAATATACATTCTTCTAGATTCTCCTTCTTGAGCAGTACTCAATGCCTTTAACTTAATTCATGTTTTATCCAAATTATTATGGTAGGTATTAAACTACATTTGTATTATGATACTGCACTTTTTGTACTCTTTGTTTTACAACTTTTTTGTACTTATGTAAGAAAACAGTGTTTTGTGAAGACTAACCAGAAATACATGTGTTGGTAAATAGGTAGGTGGCAGGTAGACTGAAACTTGCAGATAATACCACTTGAAATTTATTTCTCCAAGTTTAAATATATATACATATGTATGTGTTTAAAACTTCTGCCAAAATTTTATTTCCATTAACAATGATCTATTTGTTCCATTATATAAATTTAATGTATTGTATGTTTCATAGCAGATTAATATTTATAGAATTTCTTTTCTTTGGAGACAAGATTCTGCAGTTTAGACCAGGCATTCTTCAACTCCTAATTCTCCTGTTTCAGGTTCCTGAGTATTGGCTGTAACATTACTTGTGAGGGAATCTACAGTCAAACTGTTAGACCTGGAAATGACAGATTGGGAAGCCATCTCAAAATCAATAAAAAAGCTGAGAGCTGTGCTCTGGGAAGGTCAAACAGTCAAGGGAAGACAGGGGATGAGATATTACCTCAAGAGTATTTAAGTTAGAGCTGTTGGACACTAAAGGATTTAGACTTTGGAGACAAGATGGATGTCTGTGCTATGGTTGTAATGACTTGCTCCCTTCAGCTCTCTAACAAAAAGGGATTTAATTATCATTATGTATACAAACAATATCTCATGTTAATAGTTGTAACCACAAGTTAGATTGATGCCTTAGTTTGTGGACATACCTCTAGGCACTGACCACCTCCCACCCCTGTAGTAGAATGAATATAAAGCATGTTAAGCAGGATTTTGGGATGCAGAAGCTGGCAATGAGGCTGTGGGTCCTCTGGTGTCTTCTTTCCTATCACTTCCTGTGATTTCTCAGATTTTTGCCCAGGTATCCCATCATCTTTGCTGTTCCATGGTTATTGTTAGTTACAGTATTGATATTCTGAACACCTCAAAACAAACTATGGAAAAACACTTCCTTGAACAAGATTCAGAAGTATATAGGAGCACCTGGAAATAACATCAGCAATCATCCTGTGATTTTCTAGCAACAAAGTACAATTCAGAAGTATCCTTATTTTTGATAATATAAAGAGATGGATAATTGTCCTTTGTGTACATTTTGTACTCGGTATTGCATAAATTTTCAGAAAATATATATACATTGTGAAATAATGTTATTTTTTTCACAGGTCACAAAACCACGTCACTGGAGTAATGACCCTAATGTCTTATCTCAATTGACTGAATCAGATTTAGATGAGTGTGTATTGCCTAATTATGAACATTTCTCCATGAAACTCAACAACATAGAAAGAAGTGTGAGGGACAGGCCATTCCATACCTCTCAGGATTTTACATTTGTTAGAGTAACATACACCCACACTTCTCAGAACTAATGGCACATTGTTGTGTTATAATTGTCTTCAGATCAGAAATTCGCTAGAGCTTAAAGTAGAATGATGGGCTGTACATATTCAAAGCAAGAGTGATGATCACCCCCTGCAATTATTCTCAGTGGAGAATCCTTCCCATACATTTTACTGACTTAGCTTCTACTCTATGCTTTACCATTATCAGGAAGGGTCACACTGTATCGAGCTACAATATTGCGGCAACCTTAGCTGCCTTTGAATTTTACCTCCAATCTTGATCCCAAGGTCAACTCTGCAACTCGAATCACATAGTTAGTGGTCACCGAACTTTTCAAGTCTGGTTAAAAATTCAGCTATCATTGCTCATTGCCAGTGTTAAAGATCTCACTCCTTTAGATTTGTTGTTTATCTTCTTGTATTTCCAACATTGCATTTGATGTTGGTTTTTGAAGTAGAGCTTTTAGTTTGCATTTGATTTATGGAGGAGTTAGTGATGCCAGTTAAACTGCATATATTATAATGTAAGTAATTTGATGTTTTGATATATGAATTTAATTTTGGCAGCTGAGGAAGTGAATACACATCACCCACAAAAGTTGCTTTATGTGTATTGGTATTGTTTTATTGTGAGCTTCCTAAAAGCCAGTCATGGGAGAACATGTCCTTAATCACATCACTTCTGTCACTGAGACAAGGCCTGAAATGTCCAGACCACTTGACACTTCATAGTGTGAACCTTTCTACAAAGACGGGGAGAGAATAGCTAAAAGAGAAAATGAATCTTCCAACAGTTTTGTTATCTGAGTTTTACACTTAGCCATTAAGACCACCATAATAGTATTTTTTTAATTTAATTTTATTTTATTTGAGAACATACTGTACAGAGGGGTTACAATTACATGGGCAGGATAATGCATACATTTCTTACCAAGCATTGCAGCCTCCTCTTTTGTTGACCCTTCACATCCCTTCTCAGCCTCCCCCCTCCCCCCCCACCCAATACTTCCCCCCCTCCTCCCCCCACCGACATTGTAAAGCTCGTTTTTGACATGAGATTTTGTACTTCTCATTGTTGCAACAGGTCCACCTGAATCCTTAAACGACTTGTTTTTTCCCCATCTCCTCCACAAGTTATACTGACATCAAATATAGTGAAATCGGGGGTTACACTGTGGGGGAGGGACATACAAAGCAACAAAGAATCTTATAAATGCGTTAGAAACACATGCATGAACGAAAGAAAACATTAAAATACATATTTAAGGGTTCATTTTCCTAACATCACATTATCTGACCTTTTCTGCTTGATTCATACATATACTAGATATTGCAAATAAGGGAAACCATGGGACCTATGTTTCTTTGGGCCTGGCTTACTTCACTTAATATAATTTTTTCCAAGCCTTTCCATTTCCTAACAAATGGGGAAATGTCATTCTTTCTGATGGAGGCATAGAATTCCATTGTGTATATATACCACATTTTCTTGATCCATTCATATTTTTTATGACTTCTTACCTACTCTTTTCCTGTTCTGAGCTGTTTTATGTATGGATCTCTAAGAAATCATGTAAGAATCATATAAGAAATCTATATAAATCATATAAGAAATCATAAGAAATAGATTGTTAGGTATATATAATCCAAAAGGAATAATTTCAGGAAACTATTAAGAACATAAAATATAATGCACACCTAAAATTTTCTCTTTGTTGAAAACATCAGCAGTTTTCGTTTATTTATTCTGAAAACAAAGATTATAAACTAAGTTAAAATAATATTCCAAATGGCCCACAGAATTAGAAATATGAAGGGTAGCATTAAAGAATGCTACTGCTACCACTAATAGAGTAAGAATGAAATTTAGGTAAAACTACTTCAGAGTTAAAGCCACAGGACAGCCCCAACATTACTTTCATTGTTTCATATGAAGAAAAGATTTTTTTTAGCAAAGACAAATTTTCACAGATATTAATATCAATTGGGTATATATTTCTAAAGGGCTTCAGGAAGGATGCTGTGACCATGTTGATGGAAGTTGACTTCTCTGGGACCTAGTACAAAATGTTCAGACACCATTCCAAGCACTGCACCTGCATTAGGGTAATTTTAGTGCTCATGACAGTTCTTCAAGTTAGTAAATTATTTTTTATTGTATATTATTATTATCTGTTAGTCATCGTGGGACCTAAACTCTGGGTGCTCTCCCTCAGCTCTTCAGCTCAATGCTAGCACTCTACCACTTGAACCACAGCACCACTTCTGGCTTTTTCTGTTTATGTGGTGTTGAGGAATCGGAACCCATAGCCTCATGCATACAAGGCTATCACACTACCACTGAGCCACCTTCCCAGCCCTAAGTATTTTCTTAAAAGCAGAAGTAGACAACAAGGCCAAACAAATTTCCCAAGTACCTAAGACTGACCAGTTGTAGACCCATAATTCAAATCCAGGTTTTCACCAGGCATATCTGAGAATATTCTGAACTTTCAAGAGCTATTGAATAGATGATCTCACATTTTCTTCCTAATTATGGTTATAATGGCAATAAAATTGCTACAGAATATAAGTACTTTAAATGAAAAGAGTGTGGGTAATGACATTGTAAGTGATTTTTATTCCAAATGAAATAACTGAATGAACGTCATTCAGTTTCCACTGTTTATTATTCCAGGAGTAATTGCTTAAGGAGAACAAATCCATGTTAAAGACTCCTGTGCTGATGAACACAGGCTTTTATCATTAAGTACCTTGAATACACAGGGAATAGTTTGTTATGGATATATAATACAAAATGAATAATTTTTGTAACTAGTTTCTTCCTTGTTGTACCAAAGAAAATGTATTCCCTATTCTAAAACATATATCAATTTAATGGATATTAGCGTTATCAGTATAAAATAGGTGTGCATAATATATGTAATATATTACATAACATAAAAATGATATATATAATATATGTATAATTACTGATATTTTATAACTACTATAAATAATACATGTATAAACTGGTTTTAGTATTATACTCTGAAGGATACAAGGAATGACATCTTTATTTAAATACATATATTTGTATGTTTTATTCACATAATTTATTTTTGTGCCAGTACTGAGGCTTGACCTATGGTCTGGATGTTGTCCCTGAGCCATTTCACTCAGAGTGGCTTCATCTATCTATCCTCAGATCTTGGCCCCTAAGTAGCTGGGATTACATACATGAGTCATGTTATATTTTTCTAATTCCATCCTTGGAATGTTCTTACATAATTATTTTTGAATGTTCAATTATATTACAATATTCCATTTCTAAACCAATTCAGGACAAATAACTACTTATTGGGTAAAACTATATGTTACAAAAAAATTGTAAGGACCATACTTTGCTATCAATTTTCAAAGATATTTGTAGTTTAATTCTTGGACAGACAAGTAGAAAAATTAAAGTATGTATGCATAATATATGTATTGTTATATTACATAACATATAAAGGATATATTTGTAATATTTACATAATTAGTGATATTCTATATTACTATAAATAATATTTGTATAAAACTGGTTTTAATATAATACTGTGAAAGATACAAGGAATGTCAACATCCCTATCTTGCCTCTTTTTCAACAGTATACAAATTATGCTACAAACATATATCTTCAAGAAAGCTCACCTTTGCAATCACATATTCACCTTCAAATATTCTCCTCATTGCTATAAACACCCTCGAAGATTGGCTACACTTATCCACTAGATTCAGCCTACCACAGCAAACACTGTTATACTTTCTGGATAAAGTTACTCCTCCTCATCTTCGTCAACTTCCAGTAACTTCAGTGAAGAGCATTTTCTCCTGCTTTGCCTTAGATGATATCATCGTTTGTTATTTCCCAGCAAAAAAATTGTGGCTCGCAGGCTTGAGCATTGGTACATTCAGAGCTTCTTTGGTTGTGAATTTTTCTTTTCCTTTCTTGGTAAGAGAGCTGGATTAACAAAAAGCATTTAAGGCAATGTGTTTTAGTGTAAATGAAAACATACTGATTTGAAAATACCAGAAATATTCGTTCTTTAAATTTATTTTTCATTCAAATATAATAGGGGTGGTTTTAGTGGTGCATGCCTTTAAATCTAGCTATTTAGAAGGCTGAAAACAGAGGATCATAGTTTCAAGCTAGACTAGTTAAATGGACCACGACACACTTCTCTTCAACTAAGACCCAAAATGGTAAAAGTTGAGCTGTGGTTCAAATGGAAGACTGCCAGCCTGAGCAAAAAAGAAAAGTAAAAGAACCTAGGCTCTGAATTTAACTCATAGTACTAGCACACATATTTTATGTATGTATGGTTCCTAAATATTCTGTGAGTTAATTTGTGGAAACCTGGTCATAGATTAAACATGAGGTGTGAAAAGTATGTAAGTCTGAAATGGCTGCCAAGCATTTTAACAAGACTACTAGAAGTGTTATCACTTAATTAAATAGTAATGCGGAATAGATATGTATATAAAGATCAAAGTTCACTTTGGGATCTTTTTAGTTTGTTAAAATCAGTAGCTAGTTGTCAGTAGACAGGATGCTATTAAGGACTTGAATTAAAGAGAAAAACAGCTGGAGAGAAAAAAATAGTAATAATTACATATACTCAGTGATAACAACCATGAGAATGAACATTACAGAACTAAGCCCTGGGATACATAAATATGTAAAACATGACAAATGAAGAAAAACAGTAATAAGTATGTAATGCAGACTTATATGGATAGGTATTTTTAATGTTTAAGGGCTACGAAGTATGTGATGACCTAAAATTTAAGAAATTGGTAAGGTCAATTATCACTTTGGGTCAAACATAGCTAATAGTTTAAGTAAAACAGGGCCACAATATTGTGTTGATTTCCCAAAGTAAAAACAGGTCAATATTTGGAAAGTCATTTTTTGGACATGTGGTTGGAGTGACAATTACTGTCATTTGTTCAAGTGTAAGTAGAAGGGTACAGTTTTAGCACAAGGATAGAAATCTTTCAGGGATCTGGTAGATTTTTCCCTCTGTCTTCAATTTCCTTTTTTTTCTGAGAACTAAAATATCATTACTGGAAGCCAGTCCCAAATTGTGCCTTTTCCAATTTATCAGATATTCAGTCTATCACATGCCCAAATAATAGAGAATGGGAATAGGTCTACATTGAGCACTTACAGTAGACAGGTCTCTGGATTTTCTCAGGAAGAGCTTTCTGCCATTGTGGGATGGATAGGGCTGGATAATATACAAAACAGACAACATGGATTGAAAGTATTGTGCTAAGTTGACACCTGAGATATTGGATGTTTTAACTGCATACTATTGATTTTCATGAATCAGTTAATCAGATTCTTTACACCATATGATGTTACTAGACTGTGGATTGCATGTTTATTGCATTTACTTTGTATAACATATTTTGAAATTTGGTATAAATTGTTCACTTTTTTTTTTGATATGGATTACTCCTAGTTGTCAAGAGTGAGGAAATGCCCTTGCCATGTGTCATATCTTATTTTCCTTTTACAGAGTTGGTAAAAAATTATATGTAATTTATTTTTTATTTTTATTTATTATTTATTACAGAATTTGAACTCGGAGCCTGGGCACTGCTCCTGAGATTTTTTGCTCAAGGTTAACTCTCTACAACTTCAAGCCACAGTATCAATTTTAGTTTTCAGTGATTAATTGGTGATAAGTGTCCCACGGGAACTTTTCTCAACCTGGCTTTGAACTGTGATCCTCATATACCAGCCTCCAGATTAGCCAACATTACAGGCATGAGCTACCTCCACCAGGTTATACGTAATTTAAACTGTAGTTTTCTGAAGTGTTTCATCCTACACTGAATATTTTTTCTTACGAGCTTTCTAATAAATATGTAATCTATTCAATTTTGAAAAGTACTGTGTACCTCCCACTTACTTGTTGCATTTCTGAAATCCAAGTTTCTCTGTGTGTCAGGGTGGATACTTTTGCCTGTAACAAGTATTATTGTTGAACACATATCTGGCTACTTACAGAACAAAGGATGTGAAGCTAGAGTAGCCAGATAAAGAACTTCCAGGACAATTCAATGGCAACTCATGTACTCTCTCTGTAGGTGAATAGGCAGCATAGAAAAGAAATTCTTATATTTGAAAGTGATTGAGTGTGTGTGCATATAGGTGTTCACTTATTTATCTGTTATAGTTTTAGATATATTCACTATTATAAAACAATATTTCATATATATATATACATATATATATATACATATATATATATATATATGCAATAATAGTTTCCAAAATCCAGGGAGCCACCTCCATGGGCATCACTTTCCTATGTTGCTCTTTGGGTAATAAGAATGAAACTTGGAATTGTCCTGTTGTAGAGAAATTACTCAGAGATTCAAGCATTTTTCTTTTAATATGTTGCTTGTTCCTAACTCTAAAATTAGGAAGACTGTTAATATATATGTTATATTATTATATATTTAATATATAATAGATAATGTATACTATATTGTTTATTATAAAATATATTTTATATAATACCTGAGAATATTATACATTTAGAAGGAAAAATACAACAAATGTATCAGCCAATACTTTCCTAGCCATGATTAGCTTCAGTACAGTTAGGCACATTACATCTCAACAGGAAAATTCTACTGAAGTTCTGATCACCTTGAGCTAGATAAGGAGAGTTCCTGTAAAAGAAGCCTCTCCTCAATTATGAGAAAAGATATGTTTGGAAGTTTAGTTTGGTTTAGTTTAGCTTAGTTTTTTTTATTTTTTGGCCAGTCATGGTGCGTGAACTCTGGGCCTGGGCATCCCTCACCTCTTCAGCTCAAGGTTAGTGCTCTACCACTCGAGCCATAGCTCCACTTCTGGCTTTTTCAGCTTATGTGGTGCTGAGAAATCGAACCAAAGGCATCATGCATGCCCGGAAAGCATTCTACCACTGAGCCACCATCCCAGCCCAAGTTTGCAAGTTTTTTTTTTTTTTTTTTTTTTTTTTTTTTTTTTTTAATTTAATTTAATTTTATTTGAGAACATACTGTACAGAGGGGTTACAATTACATGGGCAGGATAATGCATACATTTCTTACCAAGCATTGCAGCCTCCTCCTTTCTTTACCCTTCACCTCCCTTCCCAGCCTCCCCCCTCCCTCCCACCCAATCATACCCCCCCTCCCCCCCCCCCCCCCCGACATTGTAAAGCTGGTTTTGACATGACATTTTGTACTTCTCATTGTTGCAACAGGTCCACCTGAATCCTTAAACGACTTGTTTGTCCCCATCTCCTCCACATGTTATACTGACATCAAATATAGTGAAAGCGGGGGTTACACTGTGGGGGAGGGACATACAAAGCAACAAAGAGATAATATTATAAATGCGTTAGAAACACATGCATGAAAGAAACAAAAACATTAAAATACATATTTGAGGTTTCGTTTTCCTAACATCACATTATTTGACTTTTTCCGCTTGACTCATACCTATACTAGATATTGCAAATAAGGGAAACCATGGGACCTATGTTTCTTTGGGCCTGGCTTACTTCACTTAATATAATTTTTTCCAAGCCTTTCCATTTCCTAACAAATGGGGAAATGTCATTCTTTCTGATGGAGGCATAGAATTCCATTGTGTATATATACCACATCTTCTTGATCCATTCATCTACTGAGGGGCATCTGGGTTGGTTCCATGTCTTAGCTATGGTAAATAATGCTGCAATAAACATAGTTGTGCTGGTAGCTTTAGTGTGGCCTTGTTTGTGATCATTTGGGTAAATGCCCAAAAGTGGGATTGCTGGGTCATTGGGGAGCTCTATGTGGAGTCTTTTGAGGAACCTCCATACTGCTTTCCAAAATGGTTGAACAAGTTTACATTCCCACCAACAATGAAGTAAGGTTCCTTTCTGTCCACATCCCCTCCAGCATCTGTTGTTGTTAGAGTTCTTGATTTTTGCTGTTCTAACTGGAGTGAGGTGATATCTCAATGTTGTTTTGATTTGCATTTCTTTTATGGCTAGGGATGTTGAACATTTCTTCATGTGTCTATTGGCCATCCTTCTTTCTTCTTCAGAGAAGTTTCTCTTTAAGTCTTTCGCCCACTTACTTATTGGGCAGTTGTTTCTTTGAGGATTTGTTGTTGGGTGTAGCCATCTAATCTTCGATAAGGGAGCTAAAACAATAGAATGGAAGACAGACAGCCTCTTCAGTAAATGGTGCTGGCAAAACTGGTTAACTACATGTAGAAAACTAAAGCTAGATCCTTATATATCACCCTGCACCAGAATCAACTCCAAATGGATCAAAGACCTTGAACTCAAAGCAGACACTCTGAAAACATTACAGGATGGAATAGGAGAAACCCTGGGTCTCCTTGGCACAGGCCGAAATTTTCTGAATAAAGACCCGGAAACACAACAAATCAAAGAAAGGCTGGACAAATGGGATTGTATAAGGTTGCAGAGCTTCTGCAGGGCAAATGACATAGCTAGCAAAATCAATAGAAAGCCCACGGACTGGGAGAAGATCTTTACTAGCCATACAACGGACAAGGGTCTCATATCTAAAATATACTTGGAACTCAAAAAATTAAAGTTTGCAAGTTTTTGAGAAGGGGAATTTTGCATTTTGTTTGCATCCTTGATTAGTCATGAATAGATATTATTTGGCTCCAATTTTTTTCTCCTTGTAGGTTCCGTAAACAGTTGCACATCAGCCTCATTCCATCACATATCTTTAAGTCCTTCTTTTATTTCTTTTTATCGTTATTATTCTGTTGTTGTTGTATTGCTGATCCTGAAGCTTGAACTCATGGCCTAGGCAGTGTCCCTGAGCTCAATGCTAGTGCTCTAACACTTGAGCCATGCACCACTTCTGGCTTTTTCTGTCTGGACATGCTTTGAATCATAATATTCAGATCTCAGCCTCCAGGGTAGCTAGGATTACAGGTGTGAGGAACCAGTGCCAAGCAAGTCCCTCTCTTTTAGATATTATTATAAAAGCCTCCTATCCAAGGTCACTCCTAAGATAGTAACTGGAACTATGCCAATAGTTCCTTCAAATGTTCTGGCTATGGTGTTTCTTTTGCAAATTATATTGAAACTACTTCACTGTTCTCTTCCTAATCCATGATTCTAGATGTGTTAATAATAATTTCTTACATTTAGCGGCTATAAACCCTAAATCTCTCAATTATTAATTTCATTTAATTCTTTCAATATGATTATTTTTCAATACAAATATGAGCTTATACTCACCTTCTTGAACCTACCCCTTGGCATGAGCTGTGCCTGGCCCTATTCTACCTCAAATGCAAGAGGTTGGCAAAAGAATAGCCTACAGTATTCCTACCTGAGTCAGGACAAGTAGTTGAGTGCCTAAAAGAAGCAATGCATTCCTAGCATGGGAAGGGGTTGGAGAGGCAACAGCCTAGAGAGCAAACTGGCAGTCACAACATTTAACAACTTCTCCTTTGGGGAAACTGATCTCCTGCAAAGTTGCAGTGAGATAACTCATCTAGTGAATTTTCATATATGAAGGAAGTTGTCATGTCTCACTACACAACTCACTTGTAGTCAAAGAGAGGGTCATCCTTAGGCCCAGTCTCATTTTATCTTCATCTTAGACTTTGCTCCGACTCTATTCCTACCAGAAGGTCCCTGATGAGGAGGAATGTGTGATATCTTGGCTTTTGATTAGCCCTATGGGAACTGAGGCCACTTTTAATTTTGATCCTGTTCATTCTGACAAGGCTGTGGTGGGTGGTGGGAAAGCTCATTCTCTGAATTGTTCCCTATTACCAAATCTCTTCAGAGAAACTCAAGGAATGACAGATTCTGCCTGAGGGAGTGAGAGTTTCTTCATTTCCAAAGAGGTCAATTAATACCTGATTATGAGGCCCACGTGGTGGTTGTTCCCTAGATCCTCCAAACAGCAGTAGGTTGTTACCTCAGACACCAGGCCATCCTCATATTTCTTCAGCTCTTTCTCCTGAAACTAAAGGTCACAGGAGTTGAGTTGAGAAACAAGGAGAAATGAGTGTAGCAGAAGAATCATTGGCATGGGGAGGAATTAGAAACTCTGGTTGAAAAAAGGGCTCAGAAAATCTAGGATTACTCACATCATTTGGGAATCACATCACAAGATTAGGGAATAAAAGTAATAAATTACTACCTAAATTAGTAACTCCACTTCTCTGACTACATTACAAGTGTTCTCTCAAAAGATAGCTGTCCTATTTTGATGAGGAAAAAGGAGCACATTCTTTCCTCACAAAGTTCTACTAAGTATCTTCTTCCATAACCCAGGTTGTTCTTACCCTGTAACTTGTCGGTTACTTTCCTTTGCTGGATTCAATCAATGACACTTGAAAGTGTTATCATCTTCAGACATGTAATTACATTTTGTTGTAAACCATTTGTTATAAAATAAAACAAATTTGGGGGAAAATATGTCTATGCTATATTTTCTTCCATGCCATTGTTATTTGATGTTATTAAGTATTATTTTAATAGTTTCATTTTTAAAACTTGCGGAAAATGTTTTGTTACTGTTAGCACTAATTAGTTGCACCATTTTTTGTATTTTTCCATATCTGTATATTTGTTATTAAGCTTCTAACATTGTCTTTTCCCCTACTGTTGCCTTCTTAAAATTGCTTCAAATTATAAACTCTATATTATGACCTGTATGTGTTCATTGATATATTTAAATTTTTATCTAGTATGTACATTTTATATGATATTTTCATCCTATTGTAACTGCTCTGAAATCAATATGGAAGTCATTCATTAAAGAAAAACACAATGCCACAAAACCCAGTGAAATTAGGATTAGGTATCTATACAAAAATATTTAACAATTATATAGTAGAAACATCCACTTCTCTTATGTACCAAAACATGTTTATAGCTATGAAAGGTGCATTTTCTTTATTCCCTCTTTATGGAACATCCAGGTTGATTACACAGCTTGGTTGCTATGAATATTGCTGCCATGAACATATATGTTCATATTGATTTATATTCTTTCAGTATGTATCCAAGTTGCAATAATGGTCTTCAAGATATGTGTCTTTTTTGTATCGTGTAAACTTCCATTATTATCTCCCTATGGGTTACGCTAGTTTACAATGCCACACCAACAAACACAGTTCCTGCTTTATTTCAAACTCTCCAGCAGTTTGTTTATTTGCGTGGTGATAGCTATTCTGGTGTGTAAGATGGGATCTCAGTGACTTTCCTATTTATTTTCCTATGTATTTCCTATGTGGATAAGAATCTCAAACATTTCATTTATTTACTAAACACATTGGTATTTCATTCTTGATCAGTGTCTTTTTTTTCTTTTGTTATTTGATCAATTTTTAAGTTTTATAATATTTGATTTTTCCCATTCCAAATACTCACTTTATTAAAAAGATTTTTTTCATTACAGTAGTGTATTGCTTGGATATTTTGATTTTGTGAAGGCTAAGAGAATTTGATATTGTTCTCTTAGTCAAATTATAAGCATGTAAAAATGAAGTGAACCTGATTAACTGAAGTTCTTCTGCCCATTTTCTCCGGTACAGATTTCTCTAATTTAAGAAATGTATATTTTATATCATGCTGGATGCCTAACTAAGTCTGTGTGTGTGGATGATTCAGTAAGAATTGTAGAATTCGCCACATAGATTTTGGAGAAAAAGGCTTACAGCTGGTAACTGGGCAATGATTCAGGAGACAGCTGAGGCTGAAGCTGTGATCCCTTCTACCTGTGTTCAGCTCCCAATCTCTTGTAATACACCCCTCACTTCCCATGCAGTAGTTTCTTTTTCTATCCAAAAGGTTTCTGGAGCTTCATGTTATTCTGGCTTCCTAGTATACCAACATGAGGGGAGTGAAAGCAAGCAAGGCAGATGTGGCAGACGAATTTATTTTTTTTAATTGTGTAAATACCATACAGGGGGGTTACAATTACATGGGCAATGTAATGAGTACATATCTTATCAAGCATTGTGGCCTCCTCCTTTAATTCTGCTTCCCACCCCTTCCCAACCCCCCGCCCCCACCCCACGGTCCCTCCTCAGGCAAACTCTCCTGCCAAAATTGTAAAGTTCATTTTTCAACATAACATCTTGTACATCTCATTGTTGCAATGGATCCACCTGTATCCCGATTTAAATAATTTGTTTTTTTCACTTCCCCTCCACAAAGTATGACAACATCAAGTGCAGTGAACACAGGGGGCATACCATGGTGGAGGGACATGCAAAGCAACAAAGAAATCATCTTATAAATATGATAGAAACAATCACAAGAAAGAAAAAAATTGAATTCTTATGTTGGGGTTCATTTAGCCTAACATCTACTTATTGGACAGTTTCTGCTTGTCTCAGACATGTACTAGTTATTAAAAATAAGAGAAACCATGAGACTTATGCTTCTTTGGGCCTGGCTTACTTCATGTAAAAAATTTTTTTTGGTTAGTTTTGGGGCTTGAACTCTGGGCCTGGGCAATGTTCCTCAACTCTTCAGCTCAAGGTTAGCACTCTCCCATTTGAGCCACAGTGTCACTTCCAGCTTTTACTGCTTATGTGGGGCTGAGGAATTGATCCTAGGGTCTCATGCATGCAAAGCAAGCACTCTACCACTCTGCCACCTTCCCAGCCCTGGCAGAGGGTTTTTATCTGAAGATCCATCACACTTGGGACCTTCTGGTTGAAAACTCCAGAAAGACAAAAGTCAAGAAACACTTAAGAGAAAATGTAAAACAGAAAGCCACAATGTTTAACCCTTAAACAAATTTCTAGCATAAGGAGACTCACGAATTGGTGTCACCTGAGGAGAAAGAGGAAATATTCAGGAGGAATGAGAAGGAAGTGGGAGGGAATAGAGAGAAAGAGACCTAGACTACCTAGAGCTGGGACCTCAATGTGAGCTTAATTTTACTGTGGGAAACCAACCCCAAGGACGCAATACCTTTCAATTTTGATTACTATCTCTCATGCTGCAAAGCCTATTCCAGATCCACTTCCACTCAGCATGTTGTCCATTCTGGGATCCAGACTGACTGCTGGAGGTTCCCAGGGGATGCAAAGAGTGAAAACCACAGGGCTAAAGCTCAGAAAAGACACATGCCATCACTTCTCACATGTCATTTGTCAAAGTAAGTTCTACAAACAAGCTTGGTAGCAATGGGGATGGGAATACATATTGAGAGCATAATAATAATATCTACTATTATAATCATTTAATAATCTAACATCTATTGTTTCATCAAAGGGAGAGAGATAGCATTTCTCCCTTTTTAGGTGTATGGGACAGGGCATTCTATAGAATGTTCTTCAATTGGGGGCTCTCTGAATCTTTTTTCCAAGATTGTGGCTATGAGGTTTCGGGGAGGAGAATTACAATGGAAAAGTGAGATCTCTAGCTGGGTACTGATGGCTGACATCTATATCCCGAGCCTGAGATCTGAGGATTATGATTTGAAGTCAGTCTTGGCAGGAAAATCCATGAGACTCATCTCCAATTAAACAAAAAGAACCCGAATTGGATCTGTGGCTCAGATGTTAGAGTATTAGCTATGAGTGGGACGGGGGGACAGAATCTTGGCCCTGAATTGAAACCCAAGATTGGGGGATGGGAAGAAATGTGTTCTCAGTGCATGAAATCAAGGGTGTATGGTCAGCATCACTATTGATGTTAACTTTGGGGTAGAGTTGATCAGCTTTATTCTGGAGATGATTTGTTCCACTCTTCTCGGTCCTGTATTCTTTAAAAGAAACAGCTTTGTGCAATCTATACCTAAGTTGTGTGGATTGCACTGAAGCACTGGTTTCATTTTTTTTTTACTTACAAAATGATACATAAGTAGTGTACAAAGGAGTTTTAATTTAATATGTCGGTTTGTGAGTACATCTTGATCGATGTCGTCAATTTGATCATTCTTCTCTATCTCACCCCCTCCATTTACGTGGTCACATTTTTACACATGTACATTGAATATTATGACTGGATTCTCCCACTGCACCTGTTTGGCAAAGAAATTTCTTCATTGTACAGAAAAGGAAGATGAAGCTGAGGACTACAAGCCCAAGACAACATAGCTATTACTTTGGATCAAGATTATTTGACTTACAAAATCTTCACCAAAAGAAGCATTATAAAAAAACATGGCCAGGAATTAGAAGCATCTATATTTATGTGTGTGCTGGTTCTGAGACCTGAGTGCTGTCCCTGAGCTGCTTTGCTAAATGTTAGCACTCTACCACTTGAGCCACAGTACCACTTCCAGCTTTATGGTAGGTAATTGGAGGTAAGAATCTCATGGACTTTTTATCCTGGGCTCATTTTAAACCACAGTTTTCAGACCTCAGTCTCCTGAGTAGCTATGATTGCTGGTGTGAGCCACTGGCAGCTAGCAAAACGTCTATTAGTTGTCCCATTTAAACAAGCGGAGCAGTAGGTCGATTAATACTGGTGACACTCAGATAATGATTCCTCTACTTGTTCCTTTCTGGTGTTATGACTAGTGTGATAATGCTTGCTCAGGTTTATATCACTGTGCAATCATTGCTCCATTTTGTTCAGTGAACAGCTTTTCAGGACAGGAGAACTGTGAGAGGAGAACATGGGATGAAAATTTTATCTGTACTTCTTGTGGCCTGGCAATAGCTTTTCAGAATGTTTGCAAGCGGAAATAAGACTCCACTTTGGCCGAATAAAATGAAAGACACACACCTGACACAGAAGCAGTGCCACAGAAGGACAAATGGGAAAACTCATCCAGGCTCAAAACAAAGCAAAAGTATGAGTTGTTCAGGTGCGTGAAAAATTGCGAAATTGTCTTTCTAATCATGGAGAGATCATTCAAAGCTGGCATTTACAATATGTTCCAGGACTCATATCTGTTTAGGTCTGTTTCATCTGAATCATCTTTGATAAAGACAGAAAGGAGAATGTAACAATGGAACATAGTTATGTTTCCTGAATAATATTTCATCTCTTTCACAAATCAAGTAAGGTTCGTATTGAATGACTTGGATTTCCTGAGAGAAATTCATGTTTGATTCCTTGTTTCTATTAAGCTTATGAAGTGAATTACTTTAAATTTGTAAGTTGTTATTATAACAAATATGAAATAATGTTTTTTATGTCTCTAGGAGGCACCCAGTTTCCTTTTAGGTAGAAAATATTTAGCTGTCTTCCAACCAAAATATTTACATCTCGACCTTCAGAGTACCTAGGATTGCAGGCATCAGTCACCTCTCCTAGCTGAGACAAATATTTTTGGAAAGGAAAATCATTATGATATAGAACATGAAGAATAAATAATTTAGACTAACAAGGAATATTTTGAAAACATTAACAAAACTGAAGTTATCAGAAACTTGCCTGCTTCAGTGAGGAGAAAAATGAGAAAGAAGTTACAGAGGCAGAGAATTGGAAACTAAAGAGCAGTGAGTGAATACTTCTTTGTTAGCAGAGCTACTGAAGATTTCTTTTTAGGAAAATTCAGCTTGATATAGTGGTACATGTCAATAATTCTAACTACTTATGAGCTAGACTCTGGAAGGCATTGGAGGTTTGCAGTTGGTATGGTAAAAGTATAATACTGGGACTTCAATATTTAAAACACACTGGTGCCACATGGTGTTAAGAGAGGTAGAAGTAGGAGGGTCATGGTTTGAGGCCAGCCTAGGCAGTTAATAAGAAACAATCTGAAAATCAATCTAAAGCTAAACAAAGTTCTATGTGTATGGATCAAGAGCAATTATCCAGCAAGTTTGAGGCCCTGAGTTCAATCTCTTCTCCTGAGAAAAAGAGACAAGAAAAAGGAAGAAAGATTATGATACAATTTTCAAGATATTTCCTATGCAACTTTCTGCTACAATTTCCTTCTTCAATTGCCTTAAAAGGTTTATGAAGTCACTTACATAAATGACTACCATCATTTGGGGAATCACAGGAAAGTCTTTGCAACCAGTTTTTTAACAGAACAATTTTGTCAAGCAGAGTTCAATGAGCTGAAAATGAGAGATAATTGGTTCATGAAAATGCACTTCATAGCTAGGTGTCAGAATGTGAAGAGCTCATGAAGAGGATTTATTTCTTAAGATAACAGGAGGATTGAGTTGATTTTATATCAACTTGAAAAATTACGGTAAGTTCTGTTGGTATATGGGATACAATTTCAAGCAAGGTGTTAAGCCAATAAAATTATGGTTGAGATTTTTATAAAAGCTGTAAGATAATTTTTTCATAGATTTTTATAGAAGCTATTCAACAATTGTTGGATAAATCACAATAATGCAAATATGTGTTCTGTATCATCTGATGGTGTTACCTATCTCATCATCTAGGGTTGGAAGAATGTTATCTTCATTTTAAAAATGCAGAAATGGAGGCACGAGGAGAATTGGTGTGTTTCTGAAGGCTGATGTGTAAATGACAATTGAGACTGAGCAGAACCAGAATCCATGGCTCAGATTCAATTCATGATTTGCAAACCCCATGACTATACTAATATCTAAAACTCTTGTGCTAGCTGGGTGACATTGGACATGTTTCTTAGAGTTGTCATGTGTTGTTGTTTTTCCTGTAAACAAATAAAAATATTAGTGTTTTCTAGAATTAAAGAATATACCTTGGGAAGTTGGCTCAGTGGTAGAGCCCTTGCCTTGCATGCCTGAGGCCCTGGGTTCGATTCCTCAGCACAACATAAGCAAAAAGAAAAAAAACCGGAAGTGGCATGTGGCTCAAGTGGTAGAGCGCTAGCCTTGAGCTGAAGAGCTGAGGGACAGCGCTCAATCCCACAGTTCAGGCCCCACGAACGGACCCCCCCCAAAATATATACCTTTTGTGAAGTATTATGCACAGAATATGAAACAAGTATTCCATGAATTCTGAAGTTCTTTATGTATTTCCCTTTAAATTATTATATTTAAGTCTCAAGATAGTGAAATTATTAACATTCCTTACATTCCAGAAAGCATTATCTGAACCCATTTGGAAGAATTTCTACAATAGTATTATAATGTATAGGTTTTTGATGTGCTTATTTGCCTTCTCTCTGTATCTGCTTAATTGGGTTATTTATTGTATGATTCATGTATTTAAGAGTTCTTTATATATTATGAATAAAAGCTATTTGACAAGAATTTATATTTTGCTTCATTATATTAGCAAAAATGCCTGCTAGGTGTTTGAATAGAAATGGATGACATCTTTGCCTGATTTCAGAGCAACTTGGAATACTTCCATTCTAATGCAGTACTCTTTATCAGATCAAGAAAGTTCCCATATAATAATTTTGACAAAATTTACCATTCTGCGAGTTTGAAAAGAGCAGATTTATTTTAGGGTCACAGAAGGGAATTCCGCTGTGGCCAGTCTCCTGTACAGGCATGAACCCCTCTTTGCAAACTGCTGATCATAATGGAAGCAAATTTTTGCTTTTAAGACTATCAAATCTTTGGCCTATGTTCTCAGGATGTTTTCCCCGGAAACAAATCCACACGTAGAAATTAGATCATCACAGCTGTTTGAAATGGCATTAGCAATATATATTTTTATTATTGATGTGCCATATCGCTATATAAAACAGTTTGTCACAAAACAGTTTCTGAAAGAACAAACAAATGTACAACCTAGAATCTGGGTATGGCAGTAAACTCTAGATGATTTTCTCATACTTTCAGACTTTTCATAAACCTAAATAATAGAAGCCAAATGAGGTGGTTTTTACCTATAATCCTAGCTACTCTGAAAATAGAAAGTCGCAGTTCAAAGTCAAACTGGAAAACATACAAGAGACCTACACCTCAATCAATAAAATCTGGGTATGCCAATGTGTGGATGTCATCCTACCTATTACTAGACATACAACTAGAAAGTTCAGTATGTAGGTAGCCTAGGAATAAACAGATGCAAGATTCTATATCAAAAACAATCAAAGCAAAAATTGCTGGATGTGGTAAGGTGCCTGTCTGGCAAATGCAAGGCTCTGAATTTGAACCCAAGTACTTACCAAAAAATATTAAAAGTAAACAATATGAATTAATTCTCTAAATAATGTATCTGTAAATATTGTATATTCATATAGACTTGATAAAATTATATTGGAGTTAATATGTCACAAAATAAAGTAACTGAAGTCTCCATAAGGTACTTGTGAAATATTAATGTCGTATTTGTGTTGTATAATAGAAATATTTAAATAAATTGGAAAAAGGTTTCAAAGGAATTATGTGTGTTCTTGCAACATCATAAAGATCCATACAAACCTCAATATAATTTAATTATATCTAGAAAACAGAAGTCAATATTGAATGTTTACATTAAAAACTAGTCTGCTCCCAAGCTTGAGATGAAATATACCTTGCTAATTAGGAGGCAGAGATTTAGAAGAGTGATATCATGGCCAGTTTTGACAAAAAAAATTCGTAAAAAACTACAAAAACAAAGAAAGCTAGATATAGTGTAATTTTCCTGTTATCTCATGATGTGGAAGCCATAGGTAAGAGATCATTGCTCAAGGGAGGCTTGGCCTGAAAAATAATCTAAAGTGGTTAGCAATTTCAAGCACCAGTAGTGCCAATGGAAAAAGAAAAGAAGAAAACAGAATATGAAAGGAATGGATAAAAAGAAAATATTTGCTCTTCATTCTTGGTTTCATTTCATTGGATACAAGAATTGAGAGTATTTTGTTTACTGTTTTAGGATTCATGTCTCTCTAATATAAAAGCATTTTTTTCAAGTAAATATTGTATTATTACTATTTATTAACTTATTATCAGACCTTTAGGTTTGGAGATTGAAATCATGGCTTTGTATATATTAGTCTAGTTCTACAACTTAGCTGTACCCAAGCTCTCTTGTGTAGTTTTGAAAAATGTTTATGAATTCTTCAAAAGTTAGCTATTATACTTTTCATCTTATATTTTCTCTCCCACCTTTTCCCCTATGTATTTTAGTTTATGTGTTGAAAACTCCTCAATTTTATCTTCTAAACTTAGAATTTTGCTTTTGAGTTTACAGAGAAGTCAGTTATTTGTGACATCTTTTAAAATTATATACAGATATATGTATTTCATATATATGATAGATTCTTAGAGTTCATTGCAAAAAGCAACATTTATCTGGTCATATGCACATAGCTATTGAGCCATTGTGATCCTCTCCTTAGAATAGCTTCCCTTGTTCTTGCCATGTGAATGCTTAGAGTGTTGTTAATCATATCCAAGTGTAATTATTTATCTTTTACTATCTATTGGATTAACTTGTATATTTATGGGCATATCTAGTTATTAGAAATGAAGAAAACCACGCAGCATATATGTAATTAGATCTGGCTTATTTCACTTAATAGCATATTCCCCCGTCTTTCCATTTCTTCAGGAATGGGGTAATGCCATTCTTTCCCATGGAAGCACAGAATTCCATCAATAAAACAGAATTGAAGATCCAGAAATGAATCCACTCCTTTAGGCACATAATCTTTCATAAGCCAGAAACACAGGATGGAAGAAAAACAGCCTCTTCAAAAAATTGGTTTAACTGGCTGTACACAGAAAACTGAAATTAGATCATTTTGTATCCTCCTGCACCAGAACCAATTCCAAATGGATTGAAGAGCTCAATGTAAGTCCAGATGCCTTAGGAATCTTACAGGAAGAGTTAGGGGAAACATGAGGGCTCCTTGGCATAGGTCAATATTTCCAAAATAAGTCTGGATAATGGGATTACATCAAACCAAATCAATCATTTGTCAGACTCAAAAGCCATGAAAAAAGAGATAGTGTAGCACAGATTTATTAGGTAGCAAACCTACAGATGAGAGCCTCATCCAATGGTAAACCCTTTCTCCCTTTTCTAACTAGGTTATTTATAGTGGATTTACATGAATATAAGAGTTTTCTGATGGGGATTAGTCAGAAAACAACTAATGCTAAGACAGAGATAGTATGTGAAATGAGTTGTAGCTGGAGAAAGGGAGGGATTAAGGCAGGGGTGTCTAGTTCAAAGACTTGGCTTGGCGCCAGCTAAGTAAAGTATGGCTGCACAAAGGAAGGGGGTTAAAATAGGAGTGGTTATAAACAAAAGCACTGGTCTGAAGCCTCAAAATAAGGACTTCAGTCTGTGTGGACCAAACAGTCTTTAACAATAAGTTTTATTTAAGTTAACAAGAACAATTTTAAAGTTTTGCAGAGTGGTATAGTACATAGTCACAGGCAATTTCTCCTATATCTGGTAATCCAATCTACTCTTTCACGTGTTACCCAGTAACCAGGTTTCAACACAAATGACTACAATGAGATTGTACAAATGAGGCTGTGACTTTTCCCTCTCATGAATCAAAATTCTGTCAAATGATTTCTGTCTTCCAGATGTTTACACATTTCTCAGGATCTTTTTTTTTTTTTACTATTTTGTCTTCATTATTGATAATCATAGCACATTTTGTTGTTGTCTTGTGTGTATGTGCCATTTTTAGGGCTTGAACTCGATGTTTAATGGTCTCCCTTGTATTTTTTGCTCATGGCTGATGACACTCTATCCTTGAGTCACATGCTCACCTTCTGTTTCTTGCTGGATAATTGGAGATAAGTTTTCACATTTTTGTCTGTTTGGACTGACATTGAACTAAAATATTCATGTCTCAGCCTCCTGAGTTCTAGGATTGTACACATGAATGGCTAACGCCAATCTTTGCTTTACTGTTATTTTAATTATGTGGTAGAGGAAAGTGGAAGTATATTTGTGTTAAGTGTGCAATTTTCAAATACAAGTTTGAATCAACTTGATATAATATAACTGTTATTCATTTTAACAGTTAAATCAATGAAAATTACACATCCCCACAGAAATATAATTGAAAACAAGAGGCATAATTGTTTTCTTAAAACAATCAATGAAACCATAAATTACTTTCACTTTACAAATCATGTTTTATTTAACTTAAATTTGCAGACTTCTATGAGTAAAAGTAAATATATTAATTGTATACCACAAGAAACAAAGTTATTATAGTTGAGAATAGATATTTCATCACACCCAGAAGATACATTTTAGTGCATTCTCACTAAAAAGAAATGTTACATGCAGAAATTTATGGATATGATGGAGCTTATCATTACTCAATATATAAAGAAATGGGATTGCCACTCGATACTTTATAAATATGTAAAAAATAATTATGTATCTAGGAGCCAGTGGCTCATGCTTGTAACCCTAACTACTAATGAGGCTGAGAGCTTAGAATCATGGTTCAAAGCCAGCCTAGGCAGGAAAGTCGACGACCCTCTTATCTCCAATGAGCCACCAGAAAACTGGCAGTGGCTCAAGGTGTAGAACACTAGTCTTGAGCTAAAGAGCTGAGGGACAGTGTCCAGGCACAGATTTCAAGCTCCACAACTGACTAAAAATAAACAGTTAAAATAAATATTTTGACATAAATGTTAAAATATATATTCTAAAAAATTTTAAATCCTCACGAGATATACTAGTTTATAGAAATATAGAGAAATTTTTCTGGATTTAGTTGTCATTGAATTTTGTAAATCACATATTTGTCACTCAATTCATATTTGTATATTTATATACTTATATACCATAAGTATAATTAAATGATATGTGATAGGCAGTGCTGTTTTAGGAATCTCCCTTGGCTTTTTAACATTAACCCTTCTACCCTAAAATCGATATACCCTCCAACTTTATCAGAGGTCTCATCTCGTTGGAGCAGAAAAGTATAAGCTATAATCATTGTTTGGAAGAACTGTAACCTTTTACATGAATTTCACTTAGTTTAAGATCCAAAATTTTCAAGTCATCTTAACCATGCCAGTAATAGCAAAATGTCTTCTGAGCTTTGCAGTTTCTTAAGAACTTAAAATCTTTAATTATACATCTAGTTTTTTCTGCCTAACATCTTTTATCTTAGGTAGATCTTTTTGGGTAACCCTCTGTTCCTGACTAGAAGACTGCAACAAAGGAAATCATGAAAATAGTTAAGGAAAATACTTGAAAACAATTAAAAAAGCAATCACAGACACTCCTGTAATCAACAGTTTCAATGAGAATATACATTAAATTAACACGTTTTTGTTGCATTTAAAGAGCAATATTTAAAATTTAATTAGCAGTGAAGAAGGTAACAGAAACCTGTGTTTGAAGACATTTTGACTTTGAACAATTCAATATAAGCATAATAGATTTATCTTGTTTTTCTGTGGAGTTGCCAAAATAATAGAGAGCAACACCCAAAGTCAGGAAAACACCTAAGCCAAAGCAGTAAACTTTTGTCTATAAAATAATCGTGAGGGTGTGACTCTTCCAAAGTCAGGTTTGCAAAGAGGAAAGTGTATTTGCTTTGGAGTGAACAATAAAAAATATAAAAATCCTTTATTAATGTTTTACATATCTTGTCTAGGACTTCTCATGTTGGAGAAGAGGAAAGGTATGAAAAATTTCAAGATTGTTTGACTATTCCCGAAGATCATTCTTATTTATCAGCTACAGCGATGGAAGTAGCCTGGGTTATACTTAGTATCATGCTTGTTTAAATTTAGAAGCATTATTTGTTTTTGGGTTATAAGCTGCAAAGCCTTGAGTATTAATAAAGGTCATTTCCTAAGAGGTTAAAGTTGCTGTGTAAACAAACCTAAAATATCAAAGACAGCATAGTGGAAACTATTTTCTTGCTATATGACAATCTGTGGTGTAGATTTTGTTTCCCATTGTTCCAGGGGACTCATTTTTGCTATCTTTTTATCACCATCTAGTGTTCCTATAATATCCTATACCATCCTGGGATGACTATATCATTACTGGATTCTCTAATTTCTCTGTTTCTGTTTTACCTTTTTTAATTACTTTAGAAACTCTAACTCAAAATGACATAAATTATCTATATAATATTAGCAGACAGATTTTATTTCCATATTCTTACCCTAGTCTTCTACATAACTTTGGTACTTAGTATCCCCAAATGTGAAAATAAGGATAGGGAGCTTCTTATTTTGATATTATTTAGTATTTCAAGACTTCATTAATGCAAGGCCCTTAGTAATATGTATATCATACATGTGTACTAAGCTGGTGGCAACTTTTTCTTATTCTCAGAAACTTGGAAATGTGGTGTCCCTGTAGTTACATCAGCAAAAGGCTGTAGTTGAATTAGTTTACTAAACCAAATCTGCTGTAAAGTATTTCTACAAGGTAATTGCCTTAAATAATCCGTATTTACCATTTTACAGTTTAAATTACAGAAATCTAATATAACTCTCACTAGATTAAAATAGAGACACCCACAGAGCTAAAATATTTTTCAAATGATTCTAGTGGAAAAGGTATTTATCTCCTGTTCTGCTTTCCAGAAATTCAGAATCTGGGTTGTTGTTTTTTCCTTTATCTTCTAATGTAGCATCTTTACATCTTTCTGATGGTTCTTACCTAATCATGTTCCTTTTGTACTACACCTGGGACTTTTAACTACCAATTTGAGTATACTTCCCCCATATGATAATTATTCAAATTTGTGTTCCTTGGGTAATGAGAGGTTGTTATTTTACAAACATATATATAATGCAAATCTACATTTGAAGGATTAGGTATGTGGGACAGACAGATACTCTGTGAAGGTATTTTGCTATGTACAATGAGTGTGTAGCATTCTTTCTACTATAACCTCTATCCTTTCATTAACCTGAACAACATATTTCTTCAATGAAATATAACTAGAAAAAATTTAGTCCCTGAAAGCAATTAATCCTGTTTAAAACATTGTCATATACTAGAAATCCTAAATGCCAGAGAGCAGCTCCTGAAGCAGTTCTGGCACTATAACTTTTTATATATTCTGTATACAATATTCTCTTTTCAAGAGTGTTTGATTGTTATTATTTTGGAATTATGTTTAATATTTATTTGACTTCTATTTTTAAAGAATGCATCACCAAATACTGGTTCTCTTTTTCTAACTTTTTTGGGTCTAATCTATTTTTGAAAGAAAGGCAGCCATTTGAATTACATGAACTGCTTATTGAAGTTGAATCAGCATGGAGAGAAAAAAAAGAAAATATCACATTGAAAATGTATCTACAAGCTATTAATCTTAAAATCGTCTATTTTTCATTATGTTTAGATTCTGATATAATTTAGCCTCTCAACTCACACATTGTTTTTTGTTTTTTTGTTTTTTTTTTGGTCGGTTGTGGGGCTTGAACTCTGGGCCTGGGCACTGTCCCTCAGCTATTCAGCTCAAGGTGAGTGCTCTACCACTTGAGCTACAGCGCCACTTCCAGTTTCCTGGTGGTTTATTGGAGATAGGAGTCTCACGGTCTCTACGGCCCGGGCTGGCTTTGAGCCACGATCCTCAGATCTCAGCCTCCTGAGTAGCTAGGATTACAGGTGTGAGTCACCAGCGCCCGGCAACTCACACATTGTTAATGCAGTCTTACTTCATGCCTCCCAAAAAGCAAACAACAAATTACTAGTTAATTTTAAATTATAATTTATTTAAAAAACTATATTTTTAAAAAATTAGTCAAGGGAAATTGTTTATTAGATATTTATAGTCATGTTCAGACTCTATGGTGAAATCCAGAAAGGGAAAAAATCCTGTTTTTATTCTTCCTTGAGTCACTATGATTTACTTCATCTGTTTCTGAAAGAATGAAATTCTTGATTTGAAGCCTTCTGCTTGATATCCACAATATGTCTTTCTTCCTTTATTAATAGAATTTGGAGAAAAGATGAGAATTCACACTAGAAATAGGAGAAGAGGAAAAGAGAAGAAGAAATCTAGGTATTTTATTTTTCCTCATCACAATCACAAGGTCTGGATAATGATAATGGATATTAGATACAGTGCTCTAGAGCGATTCAACCCATCTATAGAAAAAAAGAACCCTACAAGTGATCACATGGAGAATGCTTATTTATAAAAAATTGTAATAATTTCCAATAGGAAATGTTATCTCTTTGTTAACTTCTTGGTTAGGATATGTTAAATTCTGGTGTGCTACAGTGAACTATCATAATGGTATACAAGGATCGTAAGAAACTAACATCTTATCACATTCTAATATTAGCTTAATTCTGCCTGTGTTATATGGATGGTGCTGTATTTGAGTTTTGCCTCAATTTCACATGCTATATTCTTCCAGTATATAAATTGAAGGAAGACTCCCTCTGAAATATGCTATTTTATGGCTAAGGGAAAACAAGTCAGCTTTTAGACACAGACAATGAGATAGAAATCTTCCCCTAGAAATAGTGTTTCTCCAATTCTGGTTCACTTTTGTAAGCTGAAGTAATTCACATGACCCATTCTGACATTGCAGGTAGAGGTAAATCTCACCTACAGAAGCTGATGCAAGACATAGAGTAATATACCAAGATGTGCAACACTTGAGATAAAGAGAAAAAAGAGAACTATAATACAATCAATCGTACTTATGCTCACATGTCTCTGCAGGAAGAAAGGTATTATGTACCTTTTTTTCTAAAACTACTGAGATCTTCAAATCATGTCTTTTATGCTTGGATGTTACAGGAATTTAAGAACATTTTGATATTAAGACAGCATAAAATCTCGAAGAAAGCTGGACTAATCATTTCAATACTACCTTTTGTTCTCCAAGAAAATAAACCATTTTATAGACAATACTTTATAATTTCTCACCTAGTATCTTTTATTTTCCAGAAATGGATTTTGTTAATATATGTGACTATCCACCAGAATAAATATCTTCATTTATATGCATCTTGTGCAGACAGCAAGTCAATTAGATGTAGGTGTGAGTTCATCAGGAGCACTTTTTAAAACTGGAAAAAATCGTTTAAATAGGGATTCAGGTGGACCTATCGCAACAATGAAATGTACAAGTTGTTATGTCGAAAAATGAACTTTACAACTTTGGTGGGATGGGTAGCGGGAAAGATTGGGAAGAGCAGGGGGAGGATGGGAAGGGATGGGAAGGGGAAACAAAGGAGGAGGTTATGCTTGAAAAGAAATGTACTCATTATCTTGCTCATGTAATTGTAACCCCTCTGTACAGTATTTTCACAATAAAAATAATATACAAAAGAAAAATAAATAAATAAAACTGCAAAAAATTTGGAGGGGGCTAATATACCTATTTTTCCATCATCACCTACCACATCATCCTTCTTCCTTCCTAGGAAACACACCCAATCAATAAAAAGGCATAGATATTTTGCTCTTGACCTTGAAAATGGAAGCAGAATGTTTTGGATGTCTGAGATGCTTGTTAATAGTGTTTTACATAGTAATGTCACATGCAACAACCTATGAGTCCCGCAGATCTTAACACTACTTCCTTAGTGATGTAATAGGATGTCAGCTTTACTGGACATAATATTGTTTTCCACTTCCTTTCCTACCACCTGACCTAAATTATAATACATATTAACAGAAAGAAAAAGTAATGCCATCTTAAGAAAGTCCCATTGGAACAAGACTTTATGTCGAACAGGGAACTTTAAAACTTTGGCGGGGAGATGGAGGGTCGGTGGTCAAGGATGGTAAGGGGAAACAAAGGAGGAGGCAACAATACTTGATAAGAAATGTACTAATTACCTTGCTTATGTAATTGTAACTCATCTGTAGTGTATTTTCACACAAAAATTATTAATATGAAAAAAAGTCATTTAGGGTTCTGGCTATATGGCTTCATTGCATGAAACCCTGGGTTCAATTCCTCAGCACCACATAAACAGAAAAAGAAACACTGGAAGTGGTGCTTTGCCTCAAGTGGTAGAATTCTAGCTCATGAACAGTTCACGGGCCCTGAGTGCAAGCCCCAAAACAGGAAAAAGAGTTATTTAGCTAGTAAATGCAAAATAAAGAACCAATATTTGGAATATATTATTGCTCCTTCCAAGTGATACATAACAATAGTCCTTAATTCATGTACTTTACTTATATTAGAATACTGTGTTGAGCAAAAAAAAAAAAAGTTTTGCTAATAGGTCATGGCAATTAATGCCAGGAATGTGCTTGGATGTCAGGTGAATTTTAATTCTGGAAATTCAAGGATTCCAGGATTTTGTGTGGTCAGTGATAATCAGAAAGAACTTTGTGGCCAGTCATGGCACCAAAAATGAAGATGCTAGTTAACATTTGTGACAGAAGAGAAGGAATAACTCCAGATGGAAGGAAAATTATAGTAACTAAGGTATAGCAGAATCCGTTCTAGGGAACCATTTTTGGTTATTGAAAAACTATTTATCAACTAGGCTTATTCCTCATTGCTTTTAGCATTCTAATCACTTAGACTCTTCTTAATCTCTGTGTGATAAGTTGTATATCCTTCTATGCTGCTCTTTCATACCTGATCTCCTTTGCTTTCTAAAAATCTCAGTCTTTCTCTATAAACAATTTCTGATACTAAATCCACATATGCAGACAACAGACGAAGCTAATGTAAGAGTCCCATAGCTCATGATTCATTAGTGTAACAACATGAAAAAGAGGACATATTTATTGCTACCTCAATTTTTCTGAAAAGCTGCAATGTCACATCATTTGATTCAAATTTCCATTCTTTGTCTACATAATGTCATTAAGTGCACATAAATGCAAATATGAGCCAGGTGGTGGTGGCTCATGCCTGTAATGCAAGCTACTCAGGAGGTTGAGACCAGCCTGGTCAGGAAAATCCATGAGACCCTTATCTTCAATTAACCACCAGAAATCCGGAAGTGGTGCTGTGACTAAAGTGGTAGAGCACTTGACTTGAGCTGAAGGGCTGAGAGAGAGCACCCAGGATCAGAGTTCAAGCCACACGACAAACAGAAAAAGTGCAAATATGACTTTAAGTTTCCTCAAAAGGAACGACAAAGTCAATAGTAATCTTCCCAAGCAGAGAAAATAATTGCAAAATGATTGAATGCACCTACTTTTGCTGAGTTAAGTTATACCTTCTTTGCTGGACATATTCTCTTCTTATAAAAATTGTCAAATGTTAGCTTGATAATAAACTTCATCTACTATTTCTTGATTCAAAAGAGAAGTCCATACAGTTGATGTCACTTGGATTTATTACTATCTCAAAGCCAACCCAGGCAGGAGAGCCTGTCAAACTCTTACTTGTAATTAAAATTTCCACTTCCAGTAACATTTGCTTCCACTTACTACAAGTAACAATCTATGGTGTTGCTCCAGGTAAAATGAAGGTTCTGTGGCTTCATTGAAATAGCACAAGTACATCTTTGTACATGAGGTAACACGTGTTTCAGAGACAACTTAATAACAATAAAATATGGAATTTAAATGGCTTATAAAACATTATCAACATACATATGGCCATATAAGATCGTGTGAAGTGGACCCCAAGATAGGACACAATTTGGTTTTTCTTTCTTGATATTGTTTTTAATGTATCTAACATGTACTATGTGATTTTTTTTGTTTCTCTTCTATTTTCTTACTCCACGGTATAACCCCCGTTTTTACTGTATTTGATGTCAGTGAACTGCATCGTGCACATACACTTTTTTTTATGTGCGGAGGGGAAGCGCGATTACAAAATGCTGAAACAAGGATATAGTATGACCCATTGTAACAATGAGTTGTACAAAACACTATGTAGAAAAAGAATTTTACAACTTGGGGAGGGGAGAGGGAATTTGTGATGGCGGGGAGGAAAGGGATGGCATGGGATAAACAAAAGAGGAGGTAACATTGCTTGATAGATTATATACTCATTTACTTACTTATGTAACTCAAACCCCTCTGTACACCATTTTTACAATTAAAAAAACATGAAAAATCCATTGTCCTGGAGTACTTTAATTTCAAATTTCCTAAGTGCTCTATATTAAGTCAAATTTTAACTGGGAAAATTGTTCTCAGATACATTTTGTGTGTGTGTATGTTGTGCATTATTTCCCAAGTGTACTTAACGGGAGGAGAAACAATATGAATACTAGGAGAAAAAGAAGTTCTGTGTTTAAGTATAATGGTTCAATACAGTACAGAAGACTCTGCAAATAAGAAAACTTTGAAACACTAAAGCCAAGGCCAGTATGTAGATCTATGGGAGTGATATAGAGAAAGCATTACTACTAAGTGGAACATGAAGGAAGAGGCCACTCTATTTCTTCTAGTAGCTCTAAATCATGGTAGCTAATCATACAAATTTGTAAAAAGTAGAATGGAAGAATAATTCTAGTTTCAAAGCAAGTCAGATATAAGGGAAAAAAGGCCATGTTGAGCGATCACTAATTATATCTTCTCTGGAACAGGTAGTATAATTTTGTCTCAATAAAACAAGCCAAACAACAAGAAAGAAATATACAGTTTGAAGTTTGGGCTAATTTTGTCACTATGTTTTGAGAAGTCAAGTTTCCTATTGAAATGCAACTCATATATAATCCTCAGTTGTATTTTAAATGCTCTCTTCATTTCAGAACATTCCTAGATGCACAATGGCTCATGATTCCCAACCAAAAATTTGAGAAAGTAAGCATCATTCTGTTGGATTCCAAAGAAATGATGAAGGATGACACAAACTTAAGCCTGGAGAAATGGCAAAGCTCATCTAATGTAGGACTTTGTGGCCCTGGCTAAATTAGAATTTACATTTAAAATAAATAGTTTTGTTTGTAATTTCATATTCGATAGGATACTACAAAATGGTTTTCAAGTAGAAGGTTTAATTTAGAAATGGACAAATGATTCTGGCATTCTATTTGCCTGGAATATTCTTTCAATTGAGGTATAATTAGAACATAATAGATAATACCAACAGTTCATGTATAACATGAAAATGTGAATAATCTAGACAGAGTTGCCAACAAATGGATGCTATTAATTTATAAATTTAGAAAAAGAGCAATTTTTGAGACATTGGTGTATCATGGTGTGAAGAGAGAAATTGTGTTACATCTTTATTCTTCTACCTATACATAACACAGTAAAAAATTTCCTTAATTACGTACTTCTGTATACAATTAGAAAAATGCTAGGTTTGAGGTTTGTTTTTATTTTGTTTTTGTTGTTTAGTTTGTCCTCTGGGTCTGGGCACTGTCCCTGATCCTGTTTTTGCTCAAGGCTACACCTCTTCCACTTGAAGTTCAGTGCCATTTTGTCTGGCTTTTCCTGAGCAGTTTACTGGAGATAAGAATCTAAGGAACCTTCCTTCCTGGGTGAGCTTTGAACCATAATCTTCAGATCATAATATTCAGATATTCAGATCTCCTGAATATCTATGATAGACAAAATAATAATAATTGTGGGGCAAGTGTGCAGAAAAGATGGTGCTGACAGGGAGTTGAGTAGGCAGAGTCCGATTTGTTTATATTCAGTGTGTAAACAGCTCCTGGAAGCTTAGGTGCATGATAGAGTGTGACCATTACTGTGATTAGTTGGTTCCTTTTCCTCCCCATGCCACCCGGTATTTTTTTGCTTTTAAAAAGTGCTTTCTGTGTGTTAATAAATGAGTTTCCTGCTTGACTTGACTCCCTGCTGTGTCTGAATGTCTCCTGGGTTAAGGGAAGCTGGGGAACAGGCAAGTGGCACACTTACCTTTCCTTGGACCCCGTCCATCTTTCATGGGATGGAGGAAGACCTGACATCAGGAGCCCAACTCGGGCAAGAAAGGAAAATATACCGGCTGAGACTAAGCCATCTCTCAGGGTAAGTAAAACCCTTAGTATGGGTAATGCTATTTCACAGAAGAAGAAGGAGGAGGCAACATTAAGCCTAGAGGGAGTAAAGGAGGACTTGGGAAGTGAGAAGGAAAAGGAATGGGTCAAATTTGACTGAGAATGCACTGAAACATGCACAGTGGAAGTCAAAACAAAGGTGAAGGTTACCCCTCTGACTTGGGTGCCCTGACTTTCCTAGGCTTCCACCATATTCCCCCGATTGGGCCAGAGGTACAGTGCCCTAGGAGGCCTGTGAGAAGGACCTGCAAGACCCAGACCCATACTGACCTTCCATAGAGGGGCTGAGGACTGGGGAAGAAACCTACTCGGAGGCCTGCCATGTAAAGGAAGTGCCACCTGGGAGCCCAGAACCTGGGCCTCAGGATTCACTTCCCCAAGCATATCCAGTCAATCTTTCACCAGGAGCTAACAGGCCCTTGGAATGGTATCCATGGGAAGCTAAGGATTTTAAAGAGATCCACAAGGCGGTGGCAGAGAATGCCCTGAACTCTCCTTGGGCCCATACCCAATTACAGGACATTGCTTATCACCCATGTGTCCCTAAGGGCTGGCTGGATGTGGCCAAAGTCTTCTTCACTAGTTCTCAGATTATTAATTGGTATGCTTTCTTTAAAGAGGAATGCAGATTGTGGGCAGAGAATAACTGGCATGTTCAAGCGCAATACCTATTATTTATGCCATTTTAACAGGGATGGGGGAAGGGTGCTCCACTGGGGTCCAACAGGCCACAATACTTGTCCTGTACCATGACCAGGTGAGGCAGGCAGGACTTGCCGTGTGGTACAAACTGGATGATAGGCCCACTGAGTCCCCCATAGCAGGAGTGAGGCAAAAACCTGGTGAGACTCTACTTGAGTTTATAGCCCAAGCTGCCGGCAGGGGACCTCCAAGATCAGTTTGTAAAGCTACTGGTCTGGGAAGGGATAAATGCAGACCACATCATGGCCTACGTGGGATTGAGAGAGAGTTCCCTGAGCAGATGGGTGGTGGCCTCGCAGGATATGGTAACACAACAGCACTAGTCCTAATCACTAGCTTTATCCTTACAGGCTCAGACATCTGCAATGACTGAGGCTATTACTCAGGCGCTTGCATCCCAGGGCCAAGGAACCCCAAGACCATTGGGGAGAGGGACTTGTTTTAAATGTGGGCAGGAGGGGTACTTTAAGAAGGACTGTTCACAACAATCCCCCACCAACCAGCCCGGGGGGCCCAAACCGACCCCTACACCCTTCTCCAGGTGCAGGAAGGGGTTGGGAAGGTGGCTCAGTGGTAGGGTGCTTGCCTTGCATGCATGAGACCTTGGATTCAATTTCTCAGCACCACATAAGCAGAAAAAGCCGCAAGTGGATCTGTAGCTCAAGTGGTAGAGCGCTCACTTTGAGATGAAGAACTGAGGGACAACACCCAGCCCCAGAGTTCAAGCCCCAGGACCAACTATATATATATATATATGAATATTGGTGATGCAGGAGCAGGAATTCCCTATAATCTCCAAGGCCAAACAATTATAGAAAGAAATCACCAATGTCTTAAGGAGCAATCATAATTATTAAAACAAAAAGGGGGAGTTAGCCCCCATATACAGTTACAGATAGCTTTGTTTACCATTAACATTTTAAATTTTTCAACAGGGGCAACTGAATCCAGATTTCAGAAGCACTGGGGACAACTAAACCCTAAGCCCAAAGTGAAAGTCAGGTGGAAGGACCTCCCTGACAAAACAATTGAGAGGACCTGACCCCCTAGTTACTATGGGCAGGGGATTTGGATGTGTTTTTTCCATACGGGAGACAGCCCCTGTGGGTAGAGCCAGTCAAATCTGGTTGAGTCAGCTAGAGTAGCAGTTGAAGCACATTTTCTTCTCATAGAGATGTGACCCACAGGCACGTTTGCCTAGCTTGACAGCCATGAGCTGTCCACGCTCCCTATACGCCCCCCGGGGACCAATCAGGGCCTGTCACCAAGCAGTGCGTGTCACAAGTGCCTTATATAAACTACCTGCTAAGTGATTGGCCCGGAAGAACTCAAGAGGTTGGGAAAGCTGGGGTGTAAAATCCCCCCCTTGCACAAACATAAGCGAGACCTGCTTAAGCCTATTCTCCCAATGTGTGTTCCTTGTGGGCATTATTCATGCTTACCCCCTGCAGGACATCTAGCCCTACAAGTGGTGCCCAACGTGGGGCTCAAGTGTTTTCGGCAGACAGACAATCTAATGCAAGGTAAGTGCGTCCATGGGCAACCTTCCCCCTGCACCAGGAGAGCCTCAATTATGAGCGCTTGTTGCCCTGCTTTGGAGTAGGCAGTTAAAAGTATCACAAAAGGAAGCTAGTTTAATATGGGAAATAGTAAAAGAATTGTGTCCTTGGATTGACTAGGGGGCCATTTGGATCCAGACAGCTGGACCTGCTCCTTCAGGTAGCTGGTAAAAAAGAAATCTGAGAAGGCGCTGAGCTACCCCTACACTTTACCCCATTGTAGTAGCCATTCAAGCCTGTATATTAGGGAGACAAGAAGGGGAAACTCTTCAGGCATTTAAGGCCTCACTGCGAAAAGAAACAGAGCATACACAAAATGGCAAAGCTGCTCAGGCACTCCCATCTTCTTGTGGAGGCAGCAAACAATTCCAGTAAGAATGCAGATGACCAACAACTGCCACCATCATGTGATCCAGAGGGCCGGCCAGTTAAGCTTTTAAAACCCCTCCCCCACACTATGGGTCCCAGGAAACCTGCCCAAGCAGTTCTTTTGGCCATTTAGGCCAGACTGGGAACTCCCCTCAGGGAACTTTGTATCCTTGGGCGTTCATATCCAACTTTGCCGAAGAAAGAAAACCCGTTGTTCCCCCTATAATTAACAGTTGTTTGCGGGCCCCACAACTACTGTGGAAATGGCAGCCAAGCCTATGGATGAACCCCAGTTCATGTTCCCGGTAAACATCCACCGAACCACTGCACGACCTAACCAATGGTACCCCCATGGCCCAAAAGTGCTTGACAAATATTGGACCGCTGTTAAGGAAGATAGGTTGCACTCCCCATATGCTCAACAGATGCTTGAAACCATTAGCATTGATCTGAGTTGCCCCCGTGATTGGAAGAAATTAATGCGCACAGTATCATCTTCAGGGGACTTCCTTTTATGGAAGGCTGCCTTTTATGATGAATGTGAACAACAAAGCACATGAAATGTCACTGCGAGAGGATATGATGCAACCATGGAGGACCCTGATTGCTTAAAAGGGGAGGGAGTTTATGGGTCTCCCATTGTACAAGCAGTGGCATCTCCGCAGTACTTTGACCAAGTACTCCTCTCTGCATTGTGGGCTGACTCCTCAGTCCCATCTAAAGAAGGAAACAAACAACTAAAAACCCTCATACAACATCCCAATGAGCCTTTCACTGACTTCGTTACCCTTGTTCTGGAAGCAGTGGCCAGGAAGGTATCCCACGCTGGAGCCTGAGATGCACTAACCAAGAGCCTAATATGGGAAGGGGTCACACAGGAATGCAGAAAATCCATTGCCCCTGAATGAAATGGGGAGATCACTGATTGCATCCTTGCCACCAAAGATTTGGGGACATCAACTCATGCTATGACTACCCTTGCACAGGCTTTCACCTCTATGACCGCCAGTGTGCGCGCCCCCTAATGGCACAATGGGAAATTGACCTTGTTGGGGATATAGCTTAACTGGTCATTTCATTTTATTTTTTAATTTTTAGTTTTTATTATGAAAATACTGTACAGAGGTGTTACAATTACATGGGAAAGATAAAGAGTACATTTCTTATCAAGCATTGTAGACTCCTCCTTTGTTTCCCCTTCCCATCCTTCACATTCTTCCCCCAAACCCCCACTGAATCCTCCCTGCTACCTCCCCACCCCCGAACAAAAGTTATAAAGTTCATTTTGCGATATAACGACTTGTACATCGCATTGTTGCAATGGGTCCACCTGTATCCCTATTTAAACGATTTGTTTTTCCCCTTCCCCTCCACAAATTATACTGACAGTAAATACAGCAAAAGCAGGGGTTATACTGTGGGGGAGGGAAATACAAAGCAACAAAGAAAGAATCGTATAAATGTGTTAGAAACAATCACCTGAAAGAAAAAAAAATCATTTGAATACATATCCTAAGGTTCATTTCCCTAACATCACCTTATCTGACATTTTCTGCTTGATTCAGACATACACTAGGTATTGCAAATAAGGGAAACCATGTTTCTTTGGGCCTAGCTTACCTCACTTAATATAATTTTTTCCAAGCCTTTACATTTCCTAACAAATGGGGCAATGACATTCTTTCAGATAGAGGCATAGAATTCCATTGTGTACACATACCATAATTTTTGATCCATTCATCTACTGAGGGGCATCTGGGTTGGTTCCATATCTTAGCTATAGTAAATTGTGCTGTAATAAACATAGTCGTGCTGGTAGCTTTAGTGTGGTCTTGTTCGTAAACATTTGGGTAAATGCCCAAAAGTGGGATTGCTGGGTCATAGGGAAGCTCTATGTGGAGACTTTTGAGGAACCTCCTTACTACTTTCCAAAGTGGTTGAACAAGTTTACACTCCCACCAACAGTGCAGTAAGGTTCCCTTCTATATAATCCCCTCCAGCATCCATTGTTCTTAGAGTTCTTGATTTTAGCCATTCTAACTGGACTGAGGTGGCATCTCAATGTAATTTTGATTTGCATTTCTTTTATGGCTAGGGAGATTGAGCATTTCTTCATGTGTCTATTGGCCATCCTTCTTTCTTCTTCAGAGAAGTTTCTGTTTAAGTCTTTAGCCCACTTTTTTATTGGGCAGTTGTTTCTTTGAAGACTTGTTGTTGGGGGTTTTAATTTTTTGAGTTCCAGGTATATTTTAGATATGAAACCCTTGTCTGTTTTATGGCTAGTGAAGATCTTCTCCCAATCAGTGAGCTTTCTATTGATCTTGCTAGCTATGTCCTTTGCCATGCAGAAGCTCTGTAACTTCATGCAATCCCATTTGTCCAACCTTTCTTTGATTTGTTGTGTTTCTGGGTCTCTATTAAGAAAATTTCGGCCTGTGCCAAGGAGACCTAGGGTTTCTACTCATCCATCCTGAAATGTTTTCAGAGTGTCTGCTTTGACTCCGAAATCTTTGATTCATTTGGAGTTGATTCTGGTGCAGGGTGATATGTAAGGATCTAGCTTTAGTTTTCTACAATTACTTAACCAATTTTGCCAGAACCATTTACTGAAGAGGTTTTCTTTCTTCCATTCAATTTTTTTAGCTCCCTTATCGAAGATTAGATGGCTATAGGTCTGTGGGTTCATTTCTGGGTTTTCAATTCTAGTCCATAGGTCCTGAGTTCTATTCTTGTGCCAGTACCTAGCTCTTTTGATTACGATGGCTTTATAGTAGAGTTTGAAATTTGGCATTGATATTCCTCCAGCACTGTTCTTTCTGTTGATCGTTTTTGCTATTCGGGGTCTTTTATTTTTCCATATGAATTGTTGGATTGCCTCTTCAATTTCCTTGAAAAATGAGGTTGGAATTTTGATAGGTATCACATTGAATTCGTAGATAGCCTTGGGAAATATTGCCATTTTCACGATGTTAATCTTTCCAATCCAGGAGCATGGGAGTTTTTGCCCCTTTCTAAGTTCTGTATTGATTTCCTTTTTCAAGTTTTTAAAGTTTTCATCTTATAGGTCCTTCACTTCTTTGGTTAAGTTAATTCCTAGGTATTTTATTTTTTATGGGGCTATTACGAATGGAGTTGCTTTCCTAATTTCATCCACACTTTTCTCATTGTTGGCATACAGAAAAGAAATTGATTTTTGGGGTTAATTTTATACGCTGCTACTTTTCCAAAGTTTTGAATCAGTTTGAGTAATTTGGGAGTGGAGTCTATAGGATTCTTTAAATACAAGATGATGTCATCTGCAAAGAGGGAGAGTTTTATTTCTTTTTTCCCTATTTGGATCCCCTTTATGTTTGCATCTTGTCTTGTTGCTCTAGCTAAGAATTCTAATAGTATATTGAAGAGAAGTGTAGAGAGTGTACATCCTTGTCTTGTTCCTGAGTTAAGAGGAAATGGCTTTAGTTTTTCACCATTAAGTATAATGCTGGCTGTAGATTTGTCATATACAGACTTTATTGTATTGAGGAATGTTCCACGGATTCCTAATTTTTCCAAGATCTTCATCATAAAGGGGTGTTGGATCTTGTCAAATGCTTTTTCTGCATGTATTGAGATAACCATGTGGTTCTTATCCTTCCTCCTGTTGATGTGATGAATTTTATTATTTGATTTGCTTATATTGAACCAGCCTTGCATCCCTGAAATGAATCCTGTTTGATCATGGTATATGATTTTTTGGATGGATTGTTGAAGTCCATTGCCAATATTTTGTAGAGAAGTTTTGCATCAATGTTCATCAAATAAATGGGTCTACAGTTCTCTTTCTTTGATGGGTCCCTGCCTGTTTTGGAGATGAAGTTTATGATGGCTGCATTGAATGTGTTTGGCAGTGAACTTTCTTTTTCAATTTCATTGAAGGGTTGGAAGAGTATTGGTGTGAGCTCTGCTTTGAAGGCTTTGTATAATTCCACTGTAAAACCATCTGGTCCTGGACTTTTCTTAGCTGGGAGGTGTCTTATTGTTGTTTCTATTTCAATGCGTGATATGGGGCTGTTAAGAGGGTTTAACTCATCTTGGTTTAGTTTTGGCATGCTAATATTTGCTAGGAAAAGATCCATTTCTGTCAAGTTCTCAAACTTATTAGCATAAAGTTTTGAGAAGTATTCCCTTATAATGTTCTGAATCTTGTTTTTTTCTGTGGTGATGTTTCCATTCTCATCTCTAAGTTTATTGATTTGGCTGTGTTCTCTTCTATTTCTCACAAGATTTGGTAAGGGTCTGTCAATTTTGTTAATTTTTTCCAAGAACCAACTCTTTGTTTTGTTGATTCTTTCTATAGTTTTTTGGATTCTAAATCGTTTAATTCGGATTTAATTTCAATTATTTCTTTCCGTCTACTGTATTGGGGTTTATCTTGCTGCTCTTTTTCAAGGAGGTTCAGAACAACTAGACTTAACAGACATTTACCGAATATTTCACCCAGCAGCATCAGAATACACATTTTTCTCAGCAGCATATGAAACATTTTCTAAAATAGACCACATTTTAGGCCTCTGGGAACTGGTCATTTTAAAAAGGATTGCCTATCACTCCGAGGTTCACCCATAAGAAAGCAACCTCCTTCCGTATGTCCTAAATATAAAAAGGTTTTTTTTTGGGCCTCTGAATGCCACTCTAAGACTCAGCCTTTAAACTAAATATGGGGCAATCCTCAGCCCCTACTCCAAGGACAAAAACAACAACCACCACCTCAAGTGTTATGGACTATTCTTATCCAAAATGCAAAAGCTAGAATGGAACTTAAGGTTAAAGAACAAAATTTAAGGGCATCATTGATACAGGAGCTGACTGTACAGTCCTTAGAAAAAAAGAAGTCGAAGGTTTGGGATGGAACCTAATTTCTGGCCTCTGCATACAAGGTGTCAGTGGAAAAACAGATTCCCTCCATGTCCAATGGCCTGTAAAATGGGAAGACTCTGATGGGGCCACCAGGGCTTTTAAACCTCTTGTTGCCCCTGGCCTTCTGTGCAATATTTGGGGAAGAGATGTCCTCACTAATATGGGTATTGTGATAACAACAGATAATAAGGTTTTTTATGAAGACATCATAACCGATCAAGTCATTAGTCACCCACAGTACCCCCAATTTAATGGCCACTGTTGTGGGACCAGAGCCATTTCCACTCCAATGGGATACCACCAAACCCATTTGGGTTGAACAGTGGCCTATTTCCCCTGAAAAGCTCCCTCATCTTCACACCCTAGTGGAGGAGCAACTAGAAAAGGGACATATAGAACAAAGCATCAGTCCCCACAATTCTCCCATTTTTGTTATCCAAAAAAACAGCTCAAGAAAATGGAGACTTCTCCATGAGCTACATAAATATTCATATGAAAAAGATGGTAACACTTCAACCCGGACTCCCACATCCTTCTGCAATACCCAAAGATTGGCACCTTGCCATTATTGACATCAAGGACTACTTTTTTTCTATCCCCCTACATCCCAAATATAAATAATATTTTGCCTTCTCAGTATGGAAACCTCACTATCAGTTACCCAAACATTGATATCAATGGAAAGTTCTCCCTCAAGGAATGAAAAATAGCCCTACTATATGTCAGATGTATGTTGCCTATGCTATTAGGCCTTTGCTTTCAAAATGCTTTTGTGTCCATTACATGGATGACATTTTAATAGCACATAAAGATGCTACAACCATGCAAGCCTGTTTAACACAACTCCAGGAAACTAGGCTTCCATATTGCCCCCGAAATCATTCAACTCAAATCCCCTTACGCCTATCTTAGATACCATTTAAATCAAACAATTACCCCAAATGGGTCTAATATTGTCATTAAGTCCCAATATACTTTAACTGAATTACAACAATTATGTGGACATATTAATTGGGTACGCAATTTTATGCGCCTCCCTACCCAAGATCTCCAAACTTTATTTCAATTGCATCAGGGACCCTCTGACTCAATTTCCCTTTGTATACTTTCCCCTGATGCTCAACAAGTTTTACAAGTCACTGATCGATTATGGTCAACACCCTTGGTGTTTTTAGATACCACCAATGAAATCACCCTGATTATATTAACTAATAATTGACTAATGGCGGAGCTGACTCAAACTCCTGGTGTGTTACAATGGGTATACCTTGACACTTCCCAATTACCAAAAATTAGCACACCCATTACCATGTTATGCAACTTAACCATCAAAGATATGGAACGATGCCATCAAACGTATGGCCGATTCCCCGACCGTTTTATCTGGCCCATTGGAAAAACAGTCTTTGATTTCCTGACAACTGAAGAGGAATTAGCCTTACAAGTGATCCATTACTAGTTTAACATTGATAATCATATGCCCAAGAGCCCCATTTTAAAAGTTACACAAGAACTCCGACTTTCATAGAAATGTTGTACTTGTCCCAAGGAGCAACCTATCCCTAAAGCTGTTGTGCTTTTTACCAATAATAGCAAAACTGTTTATGGATTTTACAATGCTAATACTAAAAAATACATGCTTCAACAACATTTCCTGTCCATTCAAGCTGCTGAGTTACTGACCATTTTACTCGCCCTTACATCTTTTCCCAGAGAACCGCTTTATATTTTTTCTGATAGTTTATATGCTGTACAAACTGTTGCCGTTCTTCCTGGAGCTTTATTAAGAGATGATGGTCATGATATAACACGAATAATGTGTAAACTGAAAACTGTACTAGACAATCATGCCCAACCCTGGTACATTCAGTACATTAGATTTCATACTAACCTCCCCGGATCCCTAGCTGCTGGTAATGAAGCCATTGATTGTGCTGTCACACCAACTGTATTACTCACCAATATTTCCATGGACCAGGCCCGAACGTTGCATGATCGCTTTCATTTACCACTATCAAACAATTATTTCTTGATTTGACACACCAACAATGCAAGCACATGATTCGGTCCTGCTCCTCCTGTGCACCTCTTTTACCCTTAGGACCACTTCAACCCATGGAAACAAATCCGTGAGGCCCAATGGCACATGGCAAATGGACATAACCCATATCCCCCAGTTCAGAAAACAAAAATACGTCCATGTATGCATATATATATATTCTCAGGCTTTCTAACAGCCTTAGCCTTAACAGGTGAAACAAGCCACACCATTAAGTCACTTCTACATGCCATTACAATTATGGGCGTACCTTGGACCCTTAAAACAGACAATGGCCCTGCTTACACCTCCAAACATTTTCGTGAAATGTGTACCCTTTGGAACGTTACATACCAGACAGGTATTCCATATAACCCACAAGGCCAAGCCATTGTTGAACTCAGTCATAAAGAAATTAAGACTCTTCTTTTAAAAGAAAAGGGGAAACTGGAGGGGCTAGGACATAAAGATCCCCAAACACAATTAAATTATTGCCTTATAGTAAAAAACGTTTTAACATTCACACCCACCACACGTGCATCCCCTGAGGCCCTGCATTGGGGACTTATGAAAACACCTACTCCAGTACTTTTGGTTAGAAAATGGGAGGTCCCTTTTCCCTTAACGGCACAAGGGAGAGGACTTGTTTGTATCTTTCCACACAGGAGTGATAAACCTGTTTGGATCCCAGCTGGAGTTGTCCAACCAACCGTCACCACGTATGAATGAGATGGGTCGACTACACTTGAACAGCCCGAGGAGGAGGAGACACAAACCTCGAGCTAGAGCCCATGCCATCACTTGGGGAGACCTAAAGGAATTGGTAGAACAAGCCCAGGCTATGGCCCCGGACCCTGTCCCAGGGCATGGTACTCTACTCCTCCTAATGTGTGCCATTATTACAGCCAATTCTCAATCTGCTGCAGGGCAAGGTAAAATAATGTTAATGTCCAGCCCCCAAATCTTGATGATGGTAGGGGAAGATACCACCATCATCCCTCAAATGCTTTCTTCCAATGGCACGTTTGGCCTTCCTTTCTTGGCAGATGCCCTATGGTACCAAAAAACAAACCTTACTTTTGGATGGAAGGGAACCATCTCTTTTTGTTTTTCAAACGAGACTGTAAAACAGTTTGATGGCTGTACCATCCCCCTCTCAACAGTAACTCATGGGACAGGATGGTGGAACTACATGGCACCCTAACCCATTTGTCCCACTGGAAAAATTGTACTCAGGCTACTGACATACCTTTTCATGTGCAGTTATGCCCATGCAGGGACTTTGATAGCTTTGGCAATGTTCCCACTCCTCTTGAGGAATTAGTGATTAGCCTTTGTGCCAGTTCCTGGCAAGGCAGAGTAATTGGGGGCCTCACATTTTCCCTCTACCCGGCTATATACAACCAATCTGAAAAAAATCCCAAACCTCAAACTCTAAAGGAATTTTAGAGCTCCTCAGGGGAAAGATTGGGAGAACTAGTAGCCCCATGCCAATCGTTTGTTCAGCATATTCCTGCCTGGATTTGTTCCCTTTCCTATGGGCCAATACTCATCGCTGTAACTGCTCTGCATACAACCAGGTGTCCGGAATGGTAGTGGTTAGAGCCCCATTCTTTTTGTCTAGGAGACAACTCCTCCACTACTTGCACTCTCAGCAATCACTGGCAAACCAATGACTCATATCTCTTTGCAGATTTGGTATGTGTTCCCCCATTTATTGTTCTGGCTACTAATGACTCTCAGTTTTCTCAGGTTCAATTAGTTCATCCACACCCTAAAAGAGCAGTAGGATTGATCATTACAATCATGTCGGCGATCATTGCTACAGTGCCTTCAGCTACCAACACCACTATATTGCTGTCCCAAAGGGTGTCCACTGTGTAAGAGATAGACCAGCTCATCCTTCAACTGTCATCCATAGAATTACAACATTTGCAAGTTGCCAATCATCTTAAGGGAGGCCTCCTTGTGCTCCATCAACAAATAGACTTGCTCCAAAAACAGATTACATTTCTTCGATTACAAGGACTATGTAATGCTATGATTACTTCTGTCTGTCAGCTTTCCACTCCAGTGCCCAATGTCACTGAACTTAGTAACTATATCAAAGGCCCTTGGTCCCGTAAGTACTTAAACTTCACCCACCACCTGCTGCATGATGTTACCCGCCTAAACCAGACCACCATACAGCTTATTTGCGCTGCCTCATTTTTAGAAGATGTGCTTAAAAAGTTACAGCAGTGGTTTTCACCATCCTCTCTGGTCACCTGGGAAGGCCTTGCGCTATTAGGGTTTATTCTCCTGGGAATTATTAAATGCTTACACTCCCTGCAAAAATGCCTCCAATGACGGGTCACCATAATGACAGTCTTTTTAAAAGTAAGGGGGGAATTTGTGGATAGAGCCGGTCAGATCTGCTTGAGTCAGCTAGAGTAGCAGTTGAAGCCCACTTCTTGCACTTTCTGCTCATAGAGATGTGACCCACAGGCACGTCTTCCTAGCTTGACAGCCGTGAGCTGTCCATGCTCCCTACATGCCCCAGGGAGATAAATCAGTGCCTGTCACCAAGCAGTGCCTGTCACAAGTGCCTTACATCAACTCCCCGAGAAGTGATTGGCAGGGAAGGGAAGGACTCAGGAGGTTGGGAAAGCTGGGGCTGCAAAAATCCCTCCCCTCCCTCGCACTACCCCCCCCCCCCCCCGCCACCTTGAGCAAGAATAAAGGAGACCTGTTTAAGCCTATTTTCTTTGTGTTTGTTCCTTGTGGGCATCATTCACACTTACCTCCTGCTGGAGATCTAGCCCTACATGCCCCATTTGGATCCCTGCCAGGATCCCCAAATTTTTACCCATTTTCTCTATACAGGATGCCCAAGGATAAACAAACCCACAAGGAAAGAAAAATGGCTATGATGGCCAAGGCATGTGTTTAGCTAATTATTTTAATGTTACTTGCTCTCATTGTTCTTTTTCTAATTGCTTGTATAGCGGCATTACTTGAATCCATGTGCTTCCTGTAAACATGTCTGAAACTTGGTATGATTTTGGCCTTAATTTCATTAGCTGCCTCTGCAGCAGCAGCTGCTATGGCACTAATACAGAATGTTAATCATAATAACTTGTCTTTAGATCTTTTTCAACCCCACAGGCAAATAGCTGGATTAGAACAAGCCCCACCTCTGAATTTTGAAGTGGCAAAGACTGCTATCCCATCCCTGACTAATGTTAAAGGACTGCTAATGATATTGTTTGTCCTGGTAATGCTTTTGCTGATGGTTTTTCTATGCCTTCTTTGCATTATCCATGCACTGCAAATCTCTTATGAGTTTAGCAAGCTAGTTACATAAGATCAAGCTCCAAGTGAATGAATTTCCCCCAAGAGGAACCTCAGCCAGAGACAGGTAAGAGGTGGTGTCAGTCTGACCAACCTAAAACAAGCATTCACCTTCGCTCTGAAGAAGTTCCCAATGATAGGTAAGGCAGACAAGGCAAATCCACCCAACCTAAGAGAGGCGGGTTCACTTCTTTAAACAAAGACTGGGTGTTGATAGCTGACAGTAAAGCTCAAAGGTCATTTTGACCCCTGTGCTCGCTTAAAGTCACATACAAGGAACTGGCTTACTTAAAAGACACCAGGTGCATGGGATTGCTTTGCTATGTCTGCAGAGATTGTTTTAAATTTTCCTTTTTTTTCTGGACGATAGTAGAATGGCTTGAATGTGGGGGCCCACTAGGATGCACCGTGCAGCATGTGTGGAACTCCCAATATCCAGGCTGCTCCCATGTTCTGAAGAGTACAACCTTACGAGATAATGACTTTTATATATGTCCCAGAAGTAATCGAACTGCTTCAGATATTTCTAACTGTAGTGGGGCTGATGTTTATTACTGTGCTAGGTGGGGCTGTGAGGTAACTGGGACAGGCTCTGGAATCCTGCACAAGGGCCTTCCCTATCCTTGTCTGGAGAATCTCGCCCCCCCCCCCAGACTTGCCTCGAACCTCCTGCATGGCCAAAGCTATTCTTACCAATGTAATCCTGTTAAAATAACCTTTACAGAGGAGGGGAAAGGATAACTAACTGGGAGGTGGGCCTGCCATTAAAACAAATAAGGGGGAATCTTTGGGACACGTGGGCAACAAAGATTGCTCTGAGAGAAAGTTCAGTGGGCAGAGCCCGATTTGTTTATGTTTAGTGCATAAACAGCTTGTGTAAGCTTAGGTGCATGATAGGGTGTGACCTTTACAGTGATTGGTTGGTTCCTTTTCCTCCCCATTCCACCTGGTCTTTTTTGCTTTTAAAATGTGCTTGCTGTGTGTGAATAAACGAGTTACTTTCACTTGATTCCCCGCTGTATCTCCCGGGTTAAGGTAGGCTGGGGAATGGGCTAGCAACGCACATATGTTGCCTCAGACCATGTCCATCTTTCGTGGGATGGACGAAGGCCCAACAAATAATATATAATAAAATAAACTTAAAATAAAAATAAAAATAAATAATATTTGCAAGTGTTCTGATCTCAAGAATACCACTGGCGGGGGAAATGATGCAGAAACATTTAGTGTACTGTTTTTTGAAAATTTGGGAGGGCATCACAGCAGAAGTGCAGTATTTTTTCACAATAGTGATAAGCTAGTCATGATGTGAATTTAGGGAATTTTATGGTGTACCTTACAAGTTGGAAACTGTTGGGCTAGGATGACTTTATGGCATAAAAACTTGGCATTGATTGTCATAGAAATAATAGCTTAAGCCAGGCTCCGGTGCCTCATGCCTGTAATCCTAACTAATGAGGAGGCTGAAATCTGAGGATCACGGTTCAAAGCCAGCCCGGGCAGAAAAACCTGTGAAACTCTTATCTCAAATTAACCACTAGAAAAACAGAAACGGTGCTGTGGCTCAAGCGGTAGAGCATTTGCCTTGAGCTGAAGAGTGCAAGGATAGTGCTCAAGCCCAGATTTCAAGCCCCACGACCGACAAAAAAGAAAGAAAGAAAGAATAGCTTACTCTGGTGAACAAATGTTTACTCTTCTGTAATTAATTATTTTAGATAGTTCATAGTTCACAGGTTTATCTTCTAATAGAATGTGGCTCTTTTTTCCGTTGACTTTTAAATACGTAACCTCCCCTTGGAAAGTGCATCCATTGCAGAATTAAATAAAAAGCACACAGATACTGTTTTAAATGTCTCTGGTATGGCAGGTTCAGAATTTGAAAATGAGTATTTAGTAGTCATAGGCATAGTGAACAACATATATATTCTGTCCTATTAACAATTATTCAGTTTTAAAAGTTAGGAGTTTCCGTAGAATTGAACTGTTTACTGTTTTACTATGAGACAATACTAAAATTATGGGTATTTTTTCAAAATAATGGCAAGTATATTGTGAAAATATTGTATACTTTGATAACATTCGAGTTGATGACCCTCTGATAGAGAAAGGGATCACAGAATAATATTTACTATACCAATACAGTGTAATTATATTTTATGTAGCTTATTTTTTAATTTAATTTTCCAATCAATGTGATATATAGAACGGGTTGCAATAATTGTAAGGTAGTAAATACATAACTTGTCGAACTTTTTACCATCTCCCTCACTTTTCTCACAGTTTTCCTTCACCCCAATACCCCTCACAAGTTGTAATGTAAATTTCCAACATGTTGTCTTGTGAGTATTACTATTGAGTTGATTTGCCCTTTGTCCTTTGTCTCAAATTTTGTTGTCCCTCTTCCCTTGCCAAATTAAGATAAATGTATATACAATGACACATGATACTAAAATCAAATACAGCAGGGAATAAACCATTGGGGAAAACGCAAAAGAAAAAAGAAATCACATAGTATATTAAAAACAACAACCACAAAGAAAAACCTCTGTTTCCATATCTAGGAGGTCATTTTGCTCAGTATCATCTTATATATATCCATTGAGCCATTCTGCTCATTTGCTAGAGCTATCCTAGATATTTCTTAATTATTACAACTGAGAGAAACTATGGAATCTCTTTCTTTGTGTCTTGTTTATTTTACTTAGTAGGATTTTTCCAAGTCTTTCCATTTGGAATTGGAAGCATAGAATTCCACTGCGTACATATATATATATATATATATATATATATATATATATATATATATATATATATATACATATGTATGTATATATATACCACATTTTGTCAATTATTCATTTTCTGAGTGACATATTGATTTAAAACATGATTGTATGTAACTATCACTTAGGGTCATTCAAAAATGACAGATGCCACCTCCCCAGACATTCTAAAATCATGATTTCTGTGTAAGATAGGATTTCATGGTGGTACATGGGTTGAGATACCTGGATGAGTCTAATGCATATCTTGCACTGAATTAGGCAGAAAGATATCCAATATCAAATAGGATAAAAATGGTAGTGACAAAATATTCCCTTGAGAAAGATATAGGAGGCTTCCAGCAGTAGGAAGTAGTTCAGATAATTTTGAAGCATTTAGAAATGCAAGCTCAAGTATGTCTGTTTAAATAAAAATTATGTAAGTGGAAGGGCAAAAGAAGGGGAAGAGAAGAAAATAACTGACAGCAGATCATTTTCCAAAGTTAGAGTATAAAAAGACATAATTTTTAACTTCCCAGTTAAAAAGAGACCAATATCATACCTCCCACTCAATTAGATTCTTGAAAATATTTACTTGGCCTTTTCCTACTTTAATGCTCCAAAATAAATGAAGACTTATAAGAAAAGTTATGTGATTTCCATTACGTCAACCTGAACACTAACTGTGTTGAGCCCTATTTTCTCAATTTGCACTTGGAAAATAGTCCCTAAGTTGATGATGTTGTGGCTGATTAGAGTCAGAGTCAGGAGATTCTACATGTACAATTATCTCAGCATAGTTTAAAGCAGATTTCCCCCACAAGATATCCAACTACATTGTCTGAAGCTGTACTTTGAACACACTCTGACACCTGAGCTCATAATTTGAAATTACACTTCAGCATTTCCTTGGCACATTCTATGTTGTGCCTTTGTCTTTTTGCACATTCCTTTTGAGTTCATAGTTGCTCTATTTACATTTCATCTGTACAAACTGCTAAGAACATTGTTCAACTACCACTTCTTGTTTGCACATACCCAGTTTATGTATGAAGGTACTTTGTCCATGTTAAGCAATAGGGTAGTACTCACTCTCTCAGGAGAAAAGTTCCACAGTATAACACTATGTCCACATTAAAGGATGTAGAATTTAAAGAATTTTGAGACAAACAGTAATATTAGAATTGAAAGGCTCCTTAGGGATATTTTCCTGGAGTTCATTAGTTTACCCAGGAGAAATATAAATATCCACAAAATCTGGAGCTAATTAGAAAGTATCCGAATTAACACTAGATCATAGATGTTGTGTTAGTACTAGTCACCATTGTATTATTGTTACATCAGAATCCTTCCCTACTTGAAATGTGTATGAGAAAATGAAGAAAAGCATTAAAGCAAAATGTCTTATCTTTTCAGGCATTTAATCCTAGTGGTGAGAGTAATGTCTGAATTTTTCCATTCAATAAAAGTTTGAAGTTTATAAGAGAACTTCCTACATATAAGAATTTCTGGTAGGTTGATTGACATGGTTATTTCAGCATGGAGATATCCCTAACAAGAACTAGAGTTAACTAGAGTATATAACAGTTATGATGTGTCAATGGCTATTGAAGCATTTTCTTCTATTCTAAAGAAGAATCAATTCCAGGAGTCTTCAGTCACATCAGTAAAGCTGTATGTTCAACCTAATACTTGGTGTTACTTTTCCTACATTTATAATGAATAGGCTGATAAAATATCCAAACCTATCTAAAGATATTTCAATAAAATTCCAAACTGATGTGGATACATGGGCCAGTCGTTGTAACTGTAGGACAAATTAGGCTGGTTTGTGCTGTAGTTCAATCTAAAAAAAGTCTTCAAAAAATAATCACAGAATACCTCTAAGTAAAGTTCATGACAGTTATATCTGTATAATTCTTCTAAGGTCAGGATAAAAGCATTTGTTCCCAACATTTAAAATCAAAAGGATCTGTTGAATTCATGGATCCAGAATTTTATGGATTCACATTCATATCTTAAAATTTTATCAAGATGACTTTCACCAAAACACTTTTCTCATTGAATTTGTCTATGTCCTTTTACTTTTCAAATCCAAATAGCATATTTCCTTGAAGATCTTCCTGCAAATTCTTTCCTTCCTTTAATTCTGTAAATCTCTGTTTACTACTTTTTTTGTTTCCTTATTTATCTCTTTCTTCCAATTTTATTCACACTGGTGCTCACATTGCTCACACTTGTATCAGAACTTTCCTTTTCCTCTTTCCTTTCATAATGCCCCCAATATTATTATTCCTTTTTCCTATTCATAGTTGTGGATATTTTGATGATGTTTAAACAGACCTATCTTTGCATCTGTTTAATATAAACTTTATAACTATCAGATATTTTTTCCCTAAATCCATTATTTCTACCTGTGGTTCTTATCACTAAGAACATCACTAACACAGTTACCAGCCAAACGTGTGGAATCACTTTAGATTTCTTCTTACCCTTCTAGTCCTTCCCATTAGATAAGATGAATGATTAAGATTTACTCAGTTTCTATCACTAATATGAATTCTTTTTTTGGAGCTTTTATGACTTTCTTTAATTGTGAAAATATTGCACAGAGGGGTTACAATTACATGGGCAAGATAATGAGCACATTTTTTATCAAGCATTGTAGCCTCTTCCCTTGTTTCCCCTTCCCATCCTTTCCCATCCTCCCCCACGCTCCCTACCCAAACCTCCCCCCCACCAAAATTTTAAAGTTCGTTTTCGACATAACGACTTACACAATATGATTTCTCTGTACTCCTTTTATGCCCCTAACACCAGCCTGTTTCATTTACTCATCACTGTCACCTAGTCCTAAAACAACCATTTCGAAAGTATGCTTTTTCCCCATAGTCTTTTCATATTGGTCCTCTCCATCACCAAATTACTCTTTGTAAGCACACAGAGTGAAGAGCTCAGACACATATTCCAATATCATTATTTACTCACTACATTGATTGTTGGCCTTACATTTCTCATCTGTAAATCAATGAAATCTAACAGAAATAATGAAGAATATATTTGTTGACTTCTAGAGCAAGAATAAATAAAAGTGAAGAGTCCTTACATTTTCCACTTTACCTCACAAATAAGTAAAGAGTCAAATTCATTTTGTTGGTATAAAGTCACAAATTGTTTCATGTAGAAATAAAATTAAGTTTTACCTCCTGGCTCTAAGGCCGATGTCCTTTCTAGGTAACTACAGATATGAAACTGGTATTATGTAAATTGTGTCATGTCTTTACAGCTGTATTGCAGAACATACTCTTAATATATCATTTGAAAACATTGGTTATTGAATAGTATCTATATGAGAATGTTATTTGAACTAATCACACTAAGTTGAAAACTACACTTTAGTTCATCAAAATGTGGAAATAAACGATTTTATTCATAAGAAAATAGTACCATCAAGAAAAGTGAGTATACATTAGGGAGACTGGAGGAATTAGGGTTTTTACTGTCTCTGCCTGTTTATGTGATTGTATTTCTTGATATTGAAACTCTCCTCTTGTTATTCTTATTGTATGTAATCCAACGCTGTTTATTACTATGTATTAAATGTGGGAAATCTAGCTTCAAAAATGTGTAAAGCTTTTTTTTCTTTTCAATCACAACAATGTCATTATCAGGCTACACTGTGGTCATCATCCTATCCATCAAAATTATTATTTATATCATAAGTGCTAACTATTGAAAGTCTGATATGTTTCTATGATTTTGCGATTATTTGTCTTTTGATTAATAATTTTAATGTTACCACTGTGCATGCATTCATATTAAAATTTTGAACAAATAAACAAAAAAACTAAAGCATATCAGGTAGCTTGACTATGTGCTTATAACAAATTATGGAATAGATTTTTATAGTATTGCAAATTCCTGACCAGTATGAATTAACTTTCTCTATCCCCACCACCACACACAAGTATTTAAGAGTTTGAATAGAATTATTTCAAGTAATATACGGCAAATTTTACTATAATATCATGTGTATAACTGAAATCCCCTGAAAGTAATACACTCTACATTCTATTGAAATATTAGTTATTTTATTCTAGGAAACTTTCTGAAAAATAGAATGTATATCTTTGAATTAACATGGACAAAGTACCTTCATACATAAACTGGGTATGTGCAAACAAGAAGTGGTAGTTGAACAATGTTCTTAGCAGTTTGTACAGATGAAATGTAAATAGAGCAACTATGAACTCAAAAGGAATGTGCAAAAAGACAAAGGCACAACATAGAATGTGCCAAGGTAAAAAGGTAGCATAAAAATTTTAAGGGGAGTCTGTCTTCAGAAATATATATATATATACACATATATACATATATGTTATATGTAGAAAGACATACATTTTTAGAGATTATTTTTCACCAGAAATATATACATATACCTAAATTTATGTGTAGAATGATGTACATTATAGTGAAACAAAAACCTTAAAACATAATTAAAATTTAAAAAATACATCAAACCACGTGCCATTGACTCACGCCTATAATTCGATCTATTCTAGGTAATGAGATCTTAGAATTGTGTTCAAAACTAGCCCAGTCAGAAAAGTACTTGTTAGATTCTTATCTCCAATTGACCACTAAAAACAGGAATTATATCTGTGCCTCAAGTTGTAGAGTGCTGCCTTGGAGCATAAAAATGCTTAGGGACAATGCCCAAGCCTTGCAAACAACAACAAGAACAAGAACAACAAGAACAAGAACAACAAGAACGAGAACAACAAGAACAAGAACAAGAACAAGAACAACAACATATATCACATTAATTTCATAAAAACATCTTTTAACTGCTGTGAACATTTCTTAGAAAGATTTTTTAGCCTCCATAGGGGGGAAGATTGGGTGAGGGGGCGGGGGGTATGGAAAGGGAAGGGAAGGGGAAACAAAGGAGGAGGCAAAAATGATTGATAAGAAATGTACTCATTATCTTGCCCATGTAATTGTAACCCCTCTGTACGGTTTTTTCACAGTTAAAAAAAACATGAATATATGCCCCTGGAAAATGTTAAGTAAAAAGTATAGAATAAAGGCGTTTTCGACATAACGACTTGTACATCTCATTGTTGCAATGGGTCCACCTGTATCCCTATTTAATTGTAACCACTCTGTACAGTATTTACACAATAAAAAAATCTTCTCTTTATAAAAAAGTATAGAATATTTACCACTATGTTAAAGACATGACTATTTAGATTGCTTAAGATATTTAGGTAATGATGAGGAATTAATAATAATGATGATATATTGGGTCGGGTCATTTATTCTATTTTATGATAGCAATAAAATGATATTTGCAATGATTATATAAAATTTCTCTTGTTTGTTATTTGAACTATAATAAGAGATAAACATTTTTAAATGATTTCCATAGGAAAGGATCATTTAATGGTATCAATTCTTTTGTAATTTCAAAACAATTAAGAAAATTATTCCAAGGCTGGGTTGCTCTAAGACTATATTTGTTTTCTTGTTCTAGTTTTCATGTGTTAGTAGAAATTAAAATTCTTGGCATTCAGGAACATCTTCATAGATACTAATATTGGAGTTCCTTAAGTGGAATTGTTTTAATTCATTTGTTATTTTCACAAATATATCAAGATGATTGTGTATTTTGTTTCTTTTCACTGCTTTTGGCTCTTATCTTGAGAATACTTTTTTTTCTAGCAAAGAAGAGGAAAGCAATTGGATTGAGCAAGTAGCATATAGATTTCATAAAATGTAGATGCATAGATATGGGTCTTTTGTCATTTGCTAAAAGTTTCTTCCAGAAAATGTTATCAATTACTTATAAGTGATGCATAATTCCTAGATATTCCAGTTATCACATACACTTTTTGATTGAGTTATCTCTGTATAAACTCAAAAAATACCAAAAGAAACAAAGTAAACAATCACATCTTTGTTTTAAAAACTGTAGTTTACAAAGAATTTTTACCCAACAACGAAAACATCTTTTTAGGTATTCTGCAATTTGTGTGAATTATTTTTAACAACATATATATATATATATATGTATATATATACATATATATATATACATATATATATATATATATATATATATTGCTGACATGAAATTCACATGCAATATATTGATCTCCTTTTATTGTATACATTTTAGTGCTTTGGAAGTGAATGGTACAGTCAGAGTTTTTCCAAGCCTAATTTTCACACACTTGCATTTCTTCAAATAGAAATGCTGTAAATTTTAGAGCACACATTAAAATAGATACAAAATTCAGTTACAGGAAATTGTCCTCCATATATCCTTTATAGTGTGCCTTTTCAAAATTTGTTTTGGGGATTATATCCAGATTCTCACACATACTATTCAAGTGCACTATCAATGAACTACATTCCCTGTCCAAATAAATTTTTTACTTCTCTTTAATAATACATAGACGTGTAATGGCTGGATCATATACTATTCTCTTTGACCTTTTGAAGACTTGAAAACTGGCTTATAAAAATGATTGCAGTATTATACAAATCACTACGCTATCTAGAGTATAACAATTTCTCTAAAAATGCATTGCTCTATTTTATGACATCTTTTTATACTATGGTCATAGAAATGAGTTTTATTTTTATATTTTCTTAGATACTAAAGAGGAGCTTAATTCATTTGCTCCTTTTATTGACCATTAATTTATATATGTCTTTAAAGAAATAACCTGTTCAGGAAAAAATTTATATGTAATTAGAAGATATAAAAGTAGTTAAGACTCAGGATCATTGTAGAATTAACATTGTAGCATTAACAAATATGTACCCTCTATCGATTGGATATGTTTTCACTTCTTTCATAGAATTATGAAAGGTTATCAGTTGATATTAACCCGTTTATTCTTGCTTTTCTTTAGCCACTAATGTTTTCGATGTCACATGTTTAGAAACCTTTACTGATCCAATGTCATGAATTTTTACATTTACGTATTATAGGTTTTTATATCTTACATTTAGTTTGATAATCATTTTTTATTTTAAATTTTTGTATAAGTTTTAAGGTAGTAGTCCGAGATCATTCTTTAAATCTAGAGAAGCAATAGTGCCAATATACCCATTTGAAATTCTATTTTTATTTGATAAAGTTCATGGCATCCTTTTAAAAATCTTTTGACCATAAAACTAAGAATTTATTTTTGATAAATATGTTACATTCTTCTGTATGTCTGTTCTCATAGTAGAACTATTTTGTCTTCATTACTAAACATGGTAATAAAAGATTCAAATCCAGTATGAGGGCTCAAGCTACACCATTTTACAAGATTGTTCTGAATGATATGTATTCCTTGAACTTACATGCGAGTTTATTGAGCAGGTGGACCAATATCCTACACAGTTATCTAGATGTTTGATAGTCACTCATATTTTGCACAAACACAAGGCCCCAGATATTATATATAGAAAAATGTCTTTGGAGAATGCTTGAAGCCACTAAAATTAATTTAGGAATGAGTTAAAATTTAGATAACACTACAGCATAATAAAGCTGAATGATAACGACTTTAGAGCTGTACTACAGAGGAGAGTGAGAGGGGACAGAATGATGGACCATGTAGGAGCTGTATGCCATTAGTTTTTTGTTTCAAAAGACAGAAAGACTTCAGAGAAAAGAAGCGGGAAAATAATCAAAGTACTGAAACAAGCTTCTTTTTAATCCACTGAATAGTGTGGGCTGACAGTCAGATTGGAAAAAATAAAATAGAAAATAAAGCATTGTATAGACCTCTCACAATGTAAAGAAATTGTAATGGAATATGATAATTAATTTCCAAAGAAATAAGAGAAAGAATAAGTAAACTCTAATGGCAAAATGAAGAGAGAAAAGAAGCAAAGTAAAACCTTTATCAATAACAAGCACAAGTGTTTGAAAGTGGAGAGGCAGTGGAAATATTCTAAATAATAAAAATATGGATCACATTTTATCATATATAATTTTGAAAAATCACTAGTAATGAAAATTTAAAAGTCATAATTTAAAACAATATTTACATTACAACTAGATAGTATAGTTCAGTGGTAAAACCTTGGCCTAGCATATGTGAAACCATGGATCTGACCCCCCAACATTACAAAGTACACACACACACACACACACACACACACACAACCACAAACACACCACATACACACATTTGGAATATTGATATTATCATATTAAACAGAGGAAATTATCACAAATAGTAAAAGAAGGGTTAATATATGAAATAATAATATTGCTCATACTATTGAAAAGTTTAGGAGAAATAACAAACAATACACTTGGATTCTTATAGATTAAGTAAATTGAAAATTAAGAAGTAGAACACATGAGAACCTTTGCAAACAAGTTTTAAATAATAAAAATTTTGAAACATATATTGTTTTATTTTGACAAAAGATTGAGGTTACTGGTGTTTTAACTCAAGATTTAGAATATGATAACCAGCTGCGTGCTCCATATCTCGCTATCGATGGCTGTATCTCTAATCATTTCACTCTAGATATTTTTAGAATAAGGTCTCATAGTTTCCAAGGCTCTCCTGAATTACAAACCTATTTGCAGTTCCTCCCATAGCTAGAAAATGGAAGCCACAAAATCACTATGCCCAGCTTAAACTTTTTCAAATTCAGGTAAAAATATTTTTAAAAAGTGACCAGGTAATGAAACCTTTCTTAATAAATTATGTGCTTCTTGAAAATACAGTAAGTATTTGTTACCTGGGAAAATATGTTTAAAACTATAAGAAAATAAATTTATTTAAATTCACCAACCATATAAAATTAAGAAAATAATTTTATATATTCACATGTTAAATATTTTAAAAGCAAAATATATGTGTCTGAATAATTTATATGTGTAAAAATCATGCAAAATTAAATTAACTAATCCTACAACTCTATAAAATGAATTACCCTAAAGAAACAAAAGAAAATAAGTAATTGAGTTCAAAATTTGAAATTTAGAAAATAAAATGAAGTGTATTTTTTAGGTGACAAGTAAATGTACACTTTCTCTATATCAATTTTATAATAAAAATGCATGATCAAAGAAAGAAAAAGTACCCATTGATCAATAGCAATTGCAAAAGCATCAGTAGTTGTTTGAGTGTACAAAAAAATCGATGGAGGGGATAACAATGTTACTTCCATAAGAAATGTACTCATTATCTTATTTATGTAAATGTAACCCCTAAGTAAATTACGTTTACAAGAAAATTAAATTGAAATTAAAAATAAAACAAATAATATACCAATTAAGAATACTTAGATCTATGTCTCCATCAGAAAGAATGACATTGCCCCATTTGTTAGGAAATAGAAACACTTGGAAAAAAATTATATTAAGTTAAGTAAGCCAGGCCCAAAGAAACATAGGTCCCATGGTTTCCCTTATTTGCAATAACTAGTATTTGTCTGAGTCAAGCAGAAAAGGTCAGATAAGTTGATGTTAGGTGAAATGAACCCCAAGATAAGTATTCAAATGTTTTTTTTTTTCTTTCATGCGATTATTTCTAACATATTTATAAGATTATTTCTTTGTTGTTTTATATGTCCCTCCCCCACGGTATAACCCCTGCTTTCACTCTATTTACTGTTGGTATAATTTTTGGAGGGGAAGGGAAAAAAACAAGTCGTTTAAATAGGGATACAGGTGGGCCCGCCCATTGCAACAATGAGATGTACAAGAGATTATGTTGAAAAACAAATTTTACAACTTTGGCTGTGGAGGGGCGGAGGATTAGGTAGGGGGGGAGAGGAGGGGATGGGGAGAGATGGGAAGTGGAAACAAAGGAGGAGGCAACAATGCTTAATATGAAATGTACTCATAATCTTGCCCATGTAATTGTAACCCCTCTGTACAATATTTTCACAATAAAAAAAGAAGAGTTCTTAGAAGCCATTGGTTAAAAACTTTGTAAAGAACTGCCCCAAGTACCCAAGTAATATATTTTGATGATAGAATTTAAATATTTAAACTTCAACAGAGAAGCAAAAAGTTTAAAAACTGTTACAAAGTAATAAATCAGAATATATTACTATAATAATCATTAGACGAATTTTTAGTGGTAGTTAAATATGTAAGAAATGAGTCAATTTGCCATGCGTTTGCACTTAAGAAGTGAGAAAGAATTTTCTAGGTCCTTTTAAATATATCATAAGTTTAACGAAGAAACTATTCTGTCACATCATATGATAATCAGATAAAGATTATATTAGAGCAAAGAACAAATACTACTATGTTTTTGGATGTTAAGGTATATACTTATTTTGGTTTTGAGAAATTGTGGGGATTTCAACTTGGTGTATTGTTATTGCTAGGCTGGCATCATATCCGTTGTTAATTTTAGGATAGGGTCCCCTTTCCACAATACCATGCACCTGATCTGTCCTTTTAGCCTTCCCATCATCAATGGCACAGAGTTGCATTACCTACCTTGGCTGGCCTGGATCCGGCAGTCCTTCCAATTTTAGACTCTAGATAGTGCAGGATGGTGGAAATGATCCAATGCACCCAGCTTTAGATTGAGAAGGTAGCCCATTAAAGTGTGGCCTGGGTTCTGTTCTCAAGCCTCCTAAGTAGTTAAGAGTACAGTTGGGAGCCCTGGTGCCAAGCAGTAAATATTTTTAAGCAATTAGACATATATGACTTAGGTTTGTGATTACCTCAGGAAAAGTATAAAAGAGCAGTGAAGCATAGAGGACAGGCAGCATTTTAACTAGCTACTCAGAGACTGAATCAGCTTAGCTAGCTACTCAGGAGGCTGAGATCTGAAGACCACTGTTCAAAGCCAGACCAATCATGAAAATACATGTGATTATCTCAAAACAACCAGAAGTGGAGCAGTGGCTCAAGTGGTAGACTACTATCCTTGACCACAGAAGCTTTGGCATAGTGTCTAGGCACTATCAAGCCTGAGCAATGAATAACGCATGCATGAGCACATGCACATTCACGTGTGTGTACACGCACATATGTGCGCGTGCACACCCACCCACAAATGAGTATTTCAATGCAGAGTTCTTTATTTTTTTACCTTGCTGTACTTTATTTCCCTGTATTAGTCCACCAATTAACAAAATTAGCTAAGCACCTATTTACATAAAACTCATCATGTTTCTCTAAAGTCTACTCTCTTTTTGTAAGCCTGCTTTTATTTGACATAAAAGTAAATTATTCAGGAGGTCAATTAATCTCCCTCAACTCTGTAGTGTTAGATGATTGTATAGGTTCTTCCTAGCAATATGATTCTGTGAAATCCTGCATCAAGCAGCGTATTTCATTCATGAGAAGGGAAGCCTCTGTCAAACAATTAGTAATAGGTTTTTCGCCTCCTGGCAAGCATCTGTAGTTTTATTATATTGGTATAATTCATGATAAGTCTGTGAATGCCAAAGACTGCACTGAAAATAAAAAGACACTTCTCAGTGATTAGCATTTGTATAACATTCATAGATATGAAAAAGTTTAAATATTACTGAAATTGCTTTGGTATAAATAAAGTTAACCTTGACTATCTTGAGAAAGAAGAATTGTTTTCTCAGCACTTTAGGTAAGAACTTGAGTGAAAGAAACCAAAGGAAATGTGAGGAACCACTCAATACATATATTCAAATGAAACAAACCAACCCAAGAAAACACAAATTAATTCAGTACTCAAGAACCTGCAGGAAATGCAAAAATTTATAAAAAAAATCAGCTATGATAAGCTTATGAAAATCTTGAATATATGGGAGTCTACTGTTGTGAGGATAGTGGTTAAAGCCCAGACTGGACATAAAGATCTGTACACAATGCCAGACACCTGTTATTCTAAATTCCAAGAAGAATAACATCAACTAGACTGAACCCATGATCATACACAAGTAGGAAGCCAGATTCTATCTGAAAATTAATCTGGATAATTTAGGGCTGTGGGCATGACAAACTGGTAAGAACACCCATTTAGGAGACTAAATTCAAACTCTAATATTATGGATATTAAAGAAAAACTATGACTTCAAATAAATGGAATAATTGTAAGATTTGAGTATTTGTGTGGAGAAAAATCCATTAGAGAGATAGAGTGAACCCATGTTGCAATGCTTTCTACTTAAGTGATAATGTTATGTGGTACTCCAGACAGAACAGAGTTATCTTGCAAAGGTAACTGAGCATGGAAGTGCATTTGGGTGATGAAAATACTCTACTTACACAGGTGTTAATTAAATGGATTTTTTTCAGTACAGTGTAGTTTTTGAAATAAGAGCCTGGGTGATGTCCCTGAGCATTTTCTCCAGATGTGACCACTTAATTTATTTTTAATTAATTAATTAATTAGTTTGATGCTAATACTACAGGTTGAAGTCAGGGCCTGGCTCTGTCACAGAATTTGTTATTTTTTTTTGTTTTAGTTTCTCAAGGCTAGCATTTCACTGCTTATACCACAGCTCCATTTCTAGCTTTTGCTGGTTACTTTCAAATCAAAATCGAATGCACTTTTTTTTTCTTGGTCTGGTTTCAAACCACAATTCTCAGATTTCTTCTTTCTGATTATCTAGGATTAAAGCCATGATCCACCAGTGTGGCTTCTACTTTTTCCTCTATACTTATTTAATGCACATATTTAGATAATAAATATTGTCCTGTCACAAATTCAAGTTAGTGATGTAAATTTCTTCCTAAGACCATACAAAAAAATACCATAATATAGTGTAAGAGAACTTACTATTGAACAGATGAGCTTTAAGAGCTTTCTAATAGATCCATTATTTATTGTTACTCAACATTAGAAAAAATGTATAATGCAGTAAGTAAAATACAAGTCCTTTGGAAGGCTACTTAAATTCCTTCTTTTTTTAAAGACACTTGTTTTCATCTAAAAAAGTAGACCTGTCTATTGCCTTCATGTGATTTTGATGATTGAAGATGCTTAATGAAATGTCAAAATGTATTAGTGGTCCTTTGCTATCAATTCTGCCTTTTTCTTCTTGGAGAATATAATGATCAAAGCAATAATTCAGAATCAGAAAGCAAGAGTTCAGAATCATGCTTCCAGTGCAAGTGGATCACCAGTAAGTAATCCTTGATACCATTTTCCACAAAGTTTTGTCACAGATACAATCATCCTGCCTTCTCTAGCTGCTTTCCTAGCCTGTACCTATTCCTTCATTGTACAGCCTGTACCTATTCCTTCATTGTACAGTCTGTACCTCTGCTGTCCATGTACTCCCTAATCCAGTTAGAATAATTTCAAATAGTAAAAATGGAAAAAGAAAATATATCATGGTGAAAAAACATATGCAGAAAATTCACCACATATTTCTGACCAGTTCAACCAACATGAACTATTAGGGAAATACATGGACACCTCATTTCCACTGGCACTTAAAGTATCTGGTTAGGCAATTCTGATGAATATGAGTAACAAGATGAAAAAGTGAAGAATGGCAACAATTGCAAGAAAAAAATGGAGAAGGATCCAAGGAAATTTCTTCTTTGGGCTGCTGAAAATAACCAGCTTACTACAGTGCGAAGAATACTTTCCAAAAAGGCCATTCATGTGAATACTAGGGATGACGATGAGTATACCCCTCTTCGTCGGGAAGCCTACAGTGGACACTTAGACATTGTCCGTGAGTTGGTGGCTCAAGGGGCACATGCAATAACTGTAGATGGCTGGACACCCCTGCAGAGTGCATATACGTGGAATAATACCAGAGTGGCTTCTTTATTCATCATGATCCAGATACCAATGCCCAAACTAAAGGCTTGTTGACCCCCTTGCATCTTGCTGCTGGAAATTGAGATAGGAAAAATAAACTGGAACTGTTTAACCATTATATCAAACCAGGTCTGAAGAACCACTTGGAAGAATCTGTATTTGATATTACCAAACGGATAAGTATGTATCACTACCTCTTTGAAGTTATGGAAGGCTGTACAAATTGTTTTGCTAAATCCTAAATTTTCTGTTAATTTTCTTAAATTTCAAAAATGATATTAATTCCTTTGTGTCAATACAACATATTTTCACAATCCAAATAACAACAATATCTTACAGTAACAATTCACGGATTCTGTGGAATTCTTCAAAGTGAATTGCCTGCCTTTGATGTTAAAATGTATTCAAGATTTTTGTATACATCTATAATGATTTATGCAGAGTTTGTGATTTTGTTAATCAGAAATAATTTTAACTTATCTGTTGAAATGAGTAGTATAGAAACTAAAGATATTTCAGGTGTTTGTCTGAAAAAGTATATTTTAAAATATTCTATATTCTATGTTTGTATAGTGTGTCCATAATCTATTTTATTCTCTCCTAGATATAATACATTGAATTCTACATTGTTTTTATAATATATAGGTTCATTAATGTGTCCTTTCAGATTGCATTCCATATAGAAACAGTTTAAGATTCCTTTTTTTCCTAGGTCCTTATAATATTATATTTCTTTGGGATAAAACAAAAATGTTGTCTAATTTCAAAAGTTGTGTAAAGGCTATGCTATGCAAAGGCCTTTCTAAGGTGAAAATTTAATACACTGATATCAAACTAATTTTTAATTATATGAATTACGTGTATTGTTAAACTTGTAATTCTGTAATCAACATTTTAATAGCTGTTTGTCATTTCTTGCATCTGAAGAATGAACAATTTTGAATACTTCACAAATTTTCATATCATCCTTGTACAAGTGCTATGTTAATCTCTGTATTGTTGTAATTTTGGTATACATGCTGCTGAAGAATGTAGTATCATGTAAATTTAAGTAGTTAATGATGCAATATTTATACAGGCTTATATGCTTAGATGCCTATTTGTAACAAGGAAACCTTATTGTTCCTAAAAATGCTATTGATCTGATTTCCCTAAAATTCTGTGAATAGTTGAAAAAAATGTGTTGTTCAGTTGATTGCTCACATTTGCAATTTTTTTGTCAATGACTATTTTAAGTCTTTTTCATTTGGAATTTGATCATATTTTCAAGTAATTATAGCTAAGTCCAAATATGACGGCTTTTTCAAGTACTTATTTATCCAACTGTGTTAGCGCTGTGGAGCCAATGGATTCAAAGTAAGCCTTGTTTAAGAGCTATTTCTAAATTTCTGCAGCTGAAATTTTCCCAAATGAGGTCTTACTGGCACAAATGTCTACCTGACCCTTTACCCTTCTTCCATGTAGTCACAGACCATCCAGAATATCTTACTCTGACAGCATAGATTGTCTTACTGGAACAAAACTAATCTTAGTTACAAGGGATCATAGAGAGATGAACAGTTCAGCCAGAACTGTTCAGACTAGAAAGCATTTTATCAAAATATGATTGTTTATTATACCTACTATTTCAAAAGTAGCTAAAGCCAATAAGATGAAAAATTGTTCATATGCATGATTACCTAATGTCTTGGCCTGTCTATCTTCCAACCAGGCAGGAACTTATACTACTGCCATTTTATCACCAAATATTTTCATAGTTGTAGGAGAAGTCCATATGTTTCTCTTCATTATTAGGCCTTAAATTGGTAATGTTTTAACCACAGTGTTTCCTCTTGCCTCCAGGCTGTACATCTACAAATGGTAAATCTTTTCGTTTGACTCTACCAAACACTGAAGTAGAGATAATAAAACAGAGTTGCCTTTGATACACTAACCACAACAGAACAGTGCAAAACATGTGCCTTTTATTATATTATATATAGTTATGTATTTTACATTTATATGTGATGATTTTATATTTCACACTCTGAACCTTACTAGAATTAATTGATAATTTGACAAATAAATTAATATTTATTCCAATAAATAGAATTAGAATATAAATAATTAGGTTTAGAATATATATAAGAATATAAAAATATCAATGCAATATTCTAGGTATAAACTTGTGATACCTTCTAAGTGTTCATGGTCTTCTGAATTCACATGGCAATAAAAGAGTGTTGTTTTCCTCTAATCTATATGGGATTTTACTCTGCTGCTCTGTTTATTGTTTTAACTCGCTGGTCCCAAACTGTTTTTCTTCATATTTTTGAAGCATTCTTCCTGATTATGCCCAAATTTTGCTGATATGATGTCTAAAACATACTTTTCTTCTGTAGGACCCATGGATCCTAGGATCTCAGGTCCCAGTTACCTGTATAATCAGATAACAGGGGCAAGACTTCTCACATAGGCCCATGCAACATGCCAACAGAAAGTAATTGAAGACCCATCTCAATTTCTCAGTTCTTATATTTCAGGGCCCCAATTCCTTGTGATGAGGAATTAGCAGCAAGCAATTGTGAAATGCAAGGCAACTTAAAATGAAGGATGAGATCACTGAGAGAAAGTACTGTAATTCAAACATTCAATTGACAGATGACGAACCCATATGAGTGAATAAGATCACAAGTGTCATGAGATTGTTTTTAATACCCCTCCCCTAATGATTAATGGAAGATTTCATTCCAGCATAAATAGGGCCACAAAAAATAGTTCCTGGAAAGATAGATCCATAATTGGTCTACCAAGGCCTGGAGAACTTGACTTAGAGGTCAAATGTAATTCAGAAAAAAACATTAATTGAGAAGATCCTTAGTGCTTCAAAACACTGGTACTTCAGTACAACTTAGTTCTCATTCTCATACCAATGATAACCTACATTTAATCTCCTGAAAGTGTATTCCTTTTCAAATGAACCTTTTAAAATCATATTTGCCAAAATAGCATTCGATAAGTAGATGATAATTAGTGACATTACAAGTTTTTCAAGTGTAGGGAGCAAGTTACAATAGAGTTGATTTATTTACCCAGCACCAACGTCAAATAGGTTCAGCCATTCATTAAAGTGTAGAGATAGTACCACCCACCATATTTGTTGCTCAGTAGGTGCCTTCCAGAAATGGGTTAAATAGATCAAATATTTCAAACCCAAACAGCTATTAAAGAAATTTCATCATTTAATAAGGAATATTTTTAAAAGTCACAAATAGTTGCCTTATATATTGTTTTATGTTTTCCCTATCTGTCTAACATAGCAAGAAATATGACTTTAAGTCTTGAATATGGGTACTCATCAGAGATATGATAAACATAAAATCTGTCTTCTATTTCTATCATATTCCTCTATAGTAGTAAATCTTAGTTTTCTTCCTTTTCCATAACTTATAGCTAGTAGAAAATATTATCCCATGTAAAATAAAATGATAACACCATTGTACAAAGCCATCTATAAAAATTGGTATTTAGGAATACATTCTAAGCCATTTTTAAACTTTCTTGTTGACTAAAGATTAATCTTCCAAGTGGATGGGAATAAAATCATGTCTAGGTGCTTCACATCTCCAGTCTTGCAAATTGTTACTGCAGATGAATGAATTATGGAAATATAAGCTGACATCAGTTCAAGTATATGCAGGATTGAAACTCAATGGAATGTATATAAAACTTTCAAAATAACATCAGTCATTTTAACAAAATGACTATCAGGAAGCTGAAACCAGACAGGAATAATAGTAAAGATAAAAAATGGAACAAGGGGCAAGTACAGCCTAAATACTCAATGTACACATGTGATAAAGGGAGTGGCAAATCGGAAATAAATCTTGGAGAATGGGTTGCTTAAGAATGATAGCATCAGTGCTTGTGATCCAGGAGTATTGGACAATTAGATAGATACATTTAATTGTAGCACACTTGCACAACCTTTTGAAATTCAGTTAAACACACAAAAATCACAACCAAACAGCAATCTCTAGAGAGTATGAATATGACCTTTCAAAATTTTAAGAAGCTGATGAAGGGCAATCTTGGGAAAAGCAAACAAAGCTGTTCAAAGAGGGAAGTTTGGGGTAGGGGAGAATTTGGGACAGATTTAAATACATTGTCTCATATTATAAATTACCTACATCTGTTGCAAATATTTTTCTTCTGCGAGTTCTTCTTGTCTGAACTGGATACTCCAGTCCTAAGCCACATTTGATAGCTTGTGAAGATAGACTAGAAGACATAAGATCAAGTACCCATTGCTCCACTGGAGAGAAAACAATCCTCTGTTTTCTCTCATCTCTCTTCACTACTCTTTCTTCATACTTTTAAGTCGAACTTTTTTTTTTTGGTACTGAGGATAGAACCCAAGACGTCGTACTTGCTTGGCAAGCGCTTTGCCACTGAGCTACATCCCAGCCCCTTAAGTCGATTTTGAATTATATTTTTCCTTCTTTGTTCTGGCAAAGTAATTAGTCAAAGTAATTCACTAATTATTATTTGCCATGTTTTCTATCATGCTGTTTAATTGCCCAAGCGATTCCATTAAACTTCCCTCTTGTATTTGTTTGCCATGAAATTTATGATAATGAGGACAAATCTAATGTAAAACTTTGTCTCCAAAAAACCAGTCCAAGAAGCTGTAATCACAAATAGAAAGCTGTAATCACAAATCAGAAAGTCTTCTTCTGTCTAAAGTGCCCTCAAAAATAAGTACTCCACCACTGTTTGGTTCAATCAATTCTAACCTCAAAGGTATATTTTGCTAACAAGATGTTTAGAGGAAACCGAAGAACACTCCACTTTTATCTTCTCTCAAGATTCTCCTTAGATACCATATCAGGAACAGTGAAGGTATTCTTTGCAAAATTATTTCAGTAGTTTATTTTCCTCTTGATCTTGCATTTGCTAAAGAAGATGTATGGATGAAAATAGAGTTAAATCACCCACACCTTGGAAGACCGTGTCTGCTACAAAAGGACAATGTTTCTATGTCCTACTTCTATGTCCTCCTATTAGCTCTTGCCTGATTTCCAATTATTCATAGCTTCTTGGCTTCAAGTCTAGTGAGCTAAAAGACTATACAGCCTCAGTCACTGCTACATCTTCATGGTTTCTCTTTTTAAAATCTTTTAAGTTGCCTCATTTGGATGTGACATTTATTTTCAGGAATTCATAAAATCAGTTCTGCATTGTAGTGAGCCAAATAGGCTCTGTAAAATCACTTTAGGTAGCAAAATATTAACACAATGTATATCAAAAGTTTTGTCCTCCATCAATGCTGAAGCCAATACGCTTAGCTAGGGCTCTAAGAACACTGTTTTCTAACCTTTTCCATTTGCTCAATTCTTTTCTGAACCCAAAATTTTTGGCTTATGTAATAAGAGAAGTCTTCACTATGTCATGTTAACAAGGATATTATATTTTGTGAGCCACTTAGAAATGTGAAATCATTGGTTTGCTGTATTCAATCAGAATTTTTTTCTGTGTTTCACTGCTTCACGTGCAAAGACATTGAGGAAAGTATTACAAACAGAAAAGTGTAAACCCAATACCTTCTTTCATTGTGGAGGGTACTTTATCCCTAAATATTTTTACCCAAATTATCTTTTTCAGAGAATTACTGTTAATTAAATTACTGATAATTAAATTACTGATAATTACTGATAATTAAAGGTTAATTCACAAATTTTGATGTCTTATTTTTTTAAGAACTTTGAATTTAAATTCCACTACAACCTTGTTTAACACAGTGAGAGTATATTTCCTGGATAAGGACAATTCTCAAGAGAACTTCCTATAGGATTTACAGGAAGGTTTCTGAGGTTTGTTTGTTTAGTGTGAGAAAGAGCCATCTTCACCCACATTGCTTCCTCTCAACTAAGTCTCATGGATTTCTTTGCATGAAAGCCTATTTTCCCAGGAATTTTAAATTTTCTTAATAGGCTAACTAGTTAAAAATTTTGAACAATTAAAATTTACCTGTCATAACTTTAAAACTCTTTTGAAATTCCTTTATCAGAATTGCGAATTCACCAATCCTAATTCCACCTTTACCATAAAAAAGTTAACATGTTGTTTTCATGATATAGTGTCCATGCAACTATTATTTTCCAGTGTTTTTGTTATGTGTTTATATGACCATATAACCTGATGCTAAGAAAAATGAACTCCAAGATATGGAAACAGATTTTTTTATTTGTGGTTGTTGTTTTTGATGTATTATGTGATTTCTATTTTATTTGGGTTTTTCCCTTATGGTTTATCCCCTGCTGTATTTGATTTTGGTACCCTGTGTATTCTGTATACATTTACCTTAATTAGAGAAGGGAAGAGCAATAACAAAATTGTGAGACAAAGGACAAAGGGCAAACCAATGCAATAGCAATACTCACAAGACAATATGTTGGAAATGGGCATTACAACTTGTATGGGGTGAAGCGGGGAAGGAACACTGTGAGAAAAATGAGGGAGAGGTAACAAGTTTGAAAAGTTATGTATTCACTACTTCACAATTACTGTAACCCCACTGTACATCATTTTGATAATAAAATTTAAAAAATAAGCTGCATAAAATATAATTTCCCTGTATTGGTATGGTAAATATTATTCTTTATGTAGTAACTTTTTAAAAATCAATACTATTTGGCATCTAATTTGAATTAATTACCCTTTCTTTATCAGAGGGTCATCAACTTGAATGTTATCCAACTAGGCAATATTTTCACAATATACTTGCCAATATTATGAAAAAAGAATAAATTTAATACTTTCTCATACTGAAATTGAAAACAGTTTAATTTTATGGAAACCCATAACTTTAAAAGTAAATAAGTTGTTAAGAGGACAGAATATATGTGTTATCCAAAATTCCTATGACTAATAACTACTAATTTTTAAATTCTCAACATTCCATACCAGAGAGATTCAAAACAGTACCTGCTTGCATGTTATGAAATACTGCAATACATACAGTTTCCAATGGGGTATTACACATTAATTTAACAGAAATTTAACAGAATTTAACAGAAAAACAGCTACATTTTGGTAGAAGATAAAACTATGGAGCATCTGTAATAATTAATTCTTCAAGGGTAAGCAGTTGTTTATCAGAGTAAACTATTATTTCTATGACCATCAATCCCAAGGTTTATGTCATAAAGTCATCCTAGCCGACCAATTTCCAACTTATAAGGTACACCTTAAAATTCCTTAATTCACATCATGAATAGCTTATCTTTATTGTGAAAAAATACTACACCTCTGCTAATGTGACGCCCTCCTTGTTCTGCAAAGAATACCACAATAAGCTGAGGTGCATCATTTTCCCCCAGTGGTATTCTTGAGAACAGAACACTTGGAATATTATTTATTTTTTGACTTTTTAAACTATCATAGATATTCAGGATGCTAAAATTATTGTTCAAAACCCACCTAGGCAGGAAGGTCTGTTGGATTCTTATCTCCAATAAACTTCTCAGAAAAAGCCAGACACAAGTGCTACTGAGGTTCAAGTGGTAGGACACAAGCCTTGAGCATAAACACACTCAGAGACAGTGTCCAGGCCCAGAGTTCAAGCTCTAGGACAAGCCAATAAAACAGAAACTAAAATGAAAACAAACCCCAAACCTAGCATTTTTTTCAATGTATAAAAAGGCACGTAATTAAGGAAATGGCTTCCTGTGTTACATATAGGTAGAAGAAAGAAGATGTCACACAATTACTCTCTTCATACCATATTATACCAAACCCTCAAAAAATTTCATTTTACAAATTTATGAATTTATGTCACCCATTTGTTGACAACTCTGTCTAGATTATTCACATTATCATGTTATACATGAACTGCTGGAATTATCTATTTACTAACTTCAACTTATAAGAGATATATTCTAGAAAAATACAATGTCGGTATCATTTGTGAATTTGTCAATTAAACCTTCTGCTTAAAAAAGAGTTTTGTAGTAGCCTATAGAAGATGAAATTACAAACAAATCCAAACTATTCATTTTAAATCTCAATTCTACAAAGTCCTATATTAGACAAACTTTGCTATTTCTCCAGGATTAAGCTTTTGTAATACTTCATCATTTCTTTGGAATCCAACAGAATGATGCTTACTTACGTTTGCAATTTTTTGGATGGGAATCATGAGGCATTTTGCATCTAGGAATGTTCTGTAATGAAGAGAGCACTTAAAACACAGCTGAGGATTATATATTGGTTGCATTCCAATAGGAAACTTGATTTCTCAAAACATAATGACAAAATTAGCCCAAACTTCCAACTGTCTAATCCTTTCTTTTTGTTTGTTTTGTTTTATTGAGACAAAATTATACTACCTGTTCCAGGGAAGGTATCGCTATGTATTTCCACTCTCTAATCTACTGTTTCACTTAGTCTGAGTGCTAGAATTCCAGGCTTGTATCACATTGTCCTGCCATAGTGTGCTGGTTTATTTAATCTAGAAACAGACTAGCAATTCTGAATTTATCCTATTTTCTTATCCACTAGACTGACTGCTCAGACTGTTTATGTACTATTTTCAAAGATGTTCTAACATTTGACACAGAATACAAACATTTTCAGACACCTGCAGGGGTCTCTGATTCATTCCTCCATGGATCTGATCCCATTAATAATGATTACTTGAATCTCTTATTGTTTCTGGTCCCTACCTATGTAATATTTTCAACTTTTTTGAAGAAAGTTCACATGAGGGCTTTGTAATATTAAAAATTATCACTTGATTCTAGTCTTACTCAGGACATATTTTCTATTGATTTCTAACTTTTCTACATATTCTAAAAATTGTTTCATTTTGTATTTGTGTGTGCACATATAAGTGTGTTTGTGTGTATGTGTATGTTTGTATGTATGTATGCAAAAGCCTCAAGCTCTTATTTAGCAATCTTGCTCATGACTGGTATTCCAGCTTAATGCTGGTTAATTATAGGTAGTGTCTCAAAGCCTGTTCCTCCCAAGAAGGATGCAAACTGACCTTCCCAGACTCCTTTATATCCTTAGGTTTTATTTTTTCAGGAGTATCAACTTTTAAACTACAAACATATTTGTGAGTGTAAAGTCTTACCTGTAGCCCAGATTTTTAACTCAAGAATTCATATAAAGGTAGATGAACATATACATTACATATCCTGAGTGTACACTGGTAGAAATGTGATCATAAGCCAAGTTGTGGTGAGACCTGAAAATTGGAGTTCAAAGCCAGCATCGGTAGGAAAGTCCTGGAGGCTCTTTTCTGCAATAACTACCAGAAAACTAGAAGTGGCACTGTGGCTCAAGTGGTAGAGCACTAGCCATGAGCTGAATAGCATAGGCACAGCACCCAGTTCCAGATTTCCAGTGCCATGTCCAAAAACAGCAAAAAAGAATACAAGAAAAAGAATGAAAAAGAAATGTGATCTTAGTCACCAGGTTCATTCCTAGTATAATCTCTGTTCTCTCAAGATGGCCTCTTTTTTTCCAAATAAGTCCATACTCTTATATCTGACTTGGAGTGGGAACAGAATCATTCTTCCATTCTACTTTTTACAAATTTACGTGATTAGCAAGTGTGATTTAGAAAGGGAGTGGCCTCATGCTTCATTTTCCACTTAGGAGTAATGCTTTCTCTATATTACTCACATAAATCTACATACTGGACTTGGCTTTATTGTTTCAATGTTGTCTTATTTCTAGAGTCTTCTATATTGTATCGAACCCTTATACTTAAACACAGAACTTCTCTTTCTCCTATTATTGCTATTGTTTCTCTTACTGTTAACTCATGTACACTTGGGATATTAATGCACAGCATATACACTCACAAAAAATAGTCTGAGAACCTTCTTTCCATTTAAAATTCACCTTAATTTACAGAGCACTTAAGAAGTTTGAACTCAATATACTCATGGATAATGTGTTTATAAGCAATTTAAATTTCATATTTTCTCTTTGCTAAGTTGTCTCTGAAATACATGTTACCTCATGTACACTGGTGTCCTTGTGTTATTTCCATGATGCCAGAAAACATTCATTTTATCTGGAGCAGCACCATAGATTGTTACTGGAAGTAAGTGGAAGCAACTGTTACTGGATGTGGCAACTGATCCCAGGAGAGGAATTGAACATAGAGGAATGATAAATTTCAGGTTAACTTTTGAATTCCTTTTCAGTGTACAAGAAAAGAATCCAAGGCTTGCAGGAAACTCTGTCCCTGACTTTTTTGACTGTGATCTTTACTCATATAAAACTTGTCTATAAACTTCTAGTTGAGAGTATGACAAAAGGAAACAATGTGTCATTTAAAGGCCAGCATAGAAAAAAAGGAAATAACGTTGTTTTAAAATGTTCTACTGCAAAGAAACAAAGATATGGAGGTTTTAAAGGTGTTATGGATGTATGTTTCACTCCTGAGATGATTCTCTTGTTGCAGGTATCACTTATCAATTCCTTTAGTTTGGGCCTGAGTTCTCCAGAGCAATAAGGATTCCAAAAAGCAGGATCCCGTGAGTATGAGCAGCAAAATCAGCCTCTTCTCAGACCAGTGCTCCTTTAAGGAGGGTCCTAAAGAAATACCTGGGGTTTGTTTTGTTTGCTTGTTTGTTTAGTTTGTGCTGGTTCTGGGGCTTGAACTCAGAGGCTGGAGGCTGTCTCTGTTCAGTTTTCTTTCCTGCCCACCTGCCCTCAAAGCTAGTACTCTACTGCTTGAGCCAAAACTCCACTTCTGGCTTTTTTGGTGTTTAATTACAGATAAGAGTTTGACAGAATGTCCTGCCTGGGTTGGCTTTGAGATAGTAATAAATCCAAGTGACATCAACTATATGGACTTCTCTTTTGAACCAAGAAATATTAAATGAAGTTTATTATAAATCTAACATTGATAATTTTTATAAAAAGTGAATGTGTCCAGCAAAAAGGCCATAACTTTCCTCAGCAAAATAGGTGAATTGAATCATTTTGGAATTAATTTCTCTGCTTGGGAAGATTACTATTGACTTTGTCTTCCCTTTTGGGGAAACTTAAAGTCATATTTGCACTTTTCTGTTGGTCATGGGGCTTGAACTCTGATCCTGGGCACTGTCCCTACACTCTTCAACTCAAGTCCGGTGCTCTACCACTTTAGCTACAGCACCACATCTGGATTTCTGGTGGTTAATTGAAGATAAGGGTCTCATGGATTTTCCTGACTAGGCTAGCTTTGAACCACAATCCTCTGGTCTCAACCTCCTGAGTAGCTAGGATTGCAGGCGTGAGCCACCAACTCACAGCTCATATTTGCATTATGTAGAAATAGACATTATGTAGACAAAGAATGGAAATTTGAATCAAATGATGTGACATTGCAGGTTTTCAGAAAAATTGAGGTAGCAATAAATATGCCCTCTTTTTCCATGTTGTTACATTAATGGCTCTTGAGCTATGGGACTCTTACATTAGCGTTGTCTGCTGTCTGCATATGTGGACTTAGTATCAGAAATTGTTCATAGAGAAATAGAGAAAGACTGAGATTTTAGAAAGCAAAGAAGGTCAGGTATGAAATAGCAGCTTAGAAGGATATACAATTTATCACATAGAGATTAAGAACTAGCCTAAGTGATTAGAATGCTAAAGGCAATGAGGAATAAGCCTAGTTGATAACTAGTTCTTCAATAACCAAAAATGGTTCCCTAGAATGGTTTCTGATATACCTTAGTTACTACAATTTATTCCTTCCATCTGGAGTTATTCCTCTTCTTCTGTCACAACTGTTAATTAGCTTCTGCCTTTTGAAGCCATGACTGAGCAAAAAGATTTCCAAATCTCACTTAGACTACCCTTCTCATTATCATTAGCAGTGAACACTCAAAAGCCTGGAATCTTTGAATTTCCAGAATTAATCTTCACCTGACATCTCAGCACATTCCTGAAAATGATTGCCGTTACCTTATGAACAATTTTTTTTTTTCAACACAGTATCCTAATATAGCTAAAGTGCATGAATTAGCGACTATTGTCAGGTATCAGTATGGAATAAGCAATTATATATTCCTACTATGTGTTCTTTATTTTACATTTACTAACTACATGTCTGTTGTTGTTGTTGTTGTTGTTTTGCCTGTCCTGGAGCTTAAACTCAGGGATAAGGAATTATTCCTTAGCTTTTTTTCCTCAAGGATAACCCTCTACCACTTGAGGCACAGCACCATTTTCAGTGATTCTTTTTCTGTTTTTGTGGTACTGAGGATTTGAACCCAGGGTTTCATGCATGCTAGGCAATCACCATACCATGAAGCCACTTTCCCAGAGCCCTAAATGACTTTCTTAAGATGGCATTACATTTTCATTCTTTAACTATTTATCAAAATTTTGGCCAGAATTTTTTTTGCTAGAAAAGGACATTGAACACAATACTGAGTCCAGTAAGGCTAGATGGACAATGAATAACCGTCTTGGTCTAGCCAGACACAGAAGGGCTTACCTCATGGAGCTGGTACAACAGACTGAGCAAGACATTTCCTGACCCACAGCACACCTCCAGAATGAGAGGGCCACCTTGGTTCCAGCCACATGGGGACGCTGGTCCACCTCTTCCAGCACCCCTTCAACAAGTTCCTGTGTGAGAGAGACAGAGATTGAAAGAAGGTCAGAATTACACTTAAGCCAGGTGCAAATGGCTCAGATCTATACTTCTAAGTACATTGGAGGCTGAGATATGAGTATCACGGTTCATAGCCAACTCGGCAGGAACGACTGTGAGACTTTATCTCCAAAGAACCACGAGAAAACTGAAAGTGGTGCTGTGACTCAAGTGGTAGAGTGCTAGCCTTGAGCTGAGGAGCTCTGGGACATTTCCCAGACCCAGAGTTCAAGCCCCACGAATGACAAGAAGTGGACTTCTCACCACAAGAATTGGACTGAATAGCACCCATTGTCCTAGGGAGCATGGCAGCGAAGTCAGGCCAAGCTTCCTGTCAGCTGGGAGTCATGAATAGGTCACCAGGCTACTCTGTGCCTCAGTTTCCTCAGCTGCCAAAGTGAACAAAGTGAAGGATCCCCTTCCTCATGGGCATAGGGTAATAATGAAAGAGAGCCATGTTTTGTTTCATAATCCCATGCTTGTCGCACCATTAATAATACACACCATCTGAGCTCTTTCCAGGTATCTTCTTGTCATATGCTCACAGAATTGCTGAGAACTGTATCTGAAGGCCTCTCCCTCTGTGCCTGGCCCTGCTTGAGAGATCCCTCTGTATTAATCCCTTGTTTCCTAACAACTGTCACATGAGGAGATTGAAGTCCAACGGTTGAGGCCCAACCCAGAGCTTCAACTGTGGTCAAAAATTGGCTGCCATGGACTGAGTTTGGTTGGGACAATCCATCTAAACCAATGACTGAGGATGGCACCACATGTCTACCATCCCAACTACAGAGGACAGGGCCTGGTGGTGCACGCCTGTCACAGATAGGAGGATCGTGATCCAGCCAAGCCTGAGCATATATTAAGTCTCCATCCCAGAAATCCACAAGACATAAAAGCTTGGCTCGAAAGTTAGAAGACCTGACTGGCAAGCCTAAGGCCTTGAGGTCAAACCCTAATATACAAAAAAGAAGCAGAGGCCCAGTGCCAGAAGCTCATGCCTATAATCCTAGCTACTCAGGAGGCTGAGATCTGAAGATCACATCTCAAGTTTTAAAGTAGGGTTGGCCTCGCCCATCAGACATCATGATGAGAAGATCTGGAGTCTGAGCTATGCTGTTGCGCTCCATACTAGCAGAGCTCAATTCCTTACTAAGTGTTGGCAATGCTCTCTGTCCCCCTGGGAAGCCACCCCCTGCGGGCCACACTCCCAGGTCCTCACAAGCTCCCACTGCCACCAACCAGGCCCAAGGGAGTACACAGCTCCATTGCACACATATCCTTTTTTCTTGTAATTTAACAGTGCTGAGTCCCCTTCAAGCGTCACATCCTTCCAGGTTCCCATACCTCAGCTGCAAAGCCCAATCACCCCTCAAAGATAGCAGGTAGAAGTTACCAAAGCATCCAGCCTCCTTGTTACAACCCACTTCTACATACATACATACATACACACACACACACACACACACACATACACACACACACACACACACACAAATCCAGACATGTGAAGACTCATCCATGCAGCACCTGCAATTTGCCAAGTGATCACTCACCTGAGCACAGTCAGGCTGTACAAGGAGAAAGATGATCTCTCTCTCCCTCACTGTCTGTATCTGTCTCTCTATCTCTCTCTGTCTCTCTGTCTTTCTCTCCCTCCCTCTCTCTCTCTCTCTCTCTCTCTCTCTCTCTCTCTCTCTCTCTCTCTCTCATACACACACACACACACACACACACACACACACACACACACACAGACTCAGAGCAGTGCCTCTCCTGAGTTTGTTGGAGACAAAATGGACCGGGAGCACCAGCAGATGCTGGCAGAGCTGGGAAATGTGATCACCCTGTGAGAACTGTTGACAGTTTGGGCAGGGAGGGGACAGGCAAGGTGTATGTGTGAGTGTGTGGGTGGGAGTGTGTTCCTCCAAGATATTCACCTTCTACTCTGACCCCCAGCACACTCACCTCCCTACTGGGCTTTTCTGGGACCCTCTTCTGGTGAAAAGGAGACTGAGCACAGAAGAAAAGAGCTCACACAAGAAGGGGGCCCTGTCTTCTGCATCCAACACCCCCACCCCCAGAAAAAAGGAAAAGACCCCACAAGGCAGGTGTGGACATGCTCCTTGCCACCTCTGACTAAAGCCAGCAGGTTTCTATGAGGGAGAGGAAGGGTGCAGATGCGCTGCTGTGTGGCTCCCACTGCTCCAGGCCAGGGGCTCTGTGGCACCCACTCCACACCCAACCCTGCTTCTCCCCATTTCCTGGGACATTGGCAGCCAGGGATGGGGTGGGAACCTCAGATCAACACCCACTTCCACCCTGGGGCGCATTTTAGGCAGGGCCTGGACCGGACTGTGGGGCACGAGGGAGTTTCCAGTAGGGGGGGAGTGAGGGAGGGGGGAGGGAGAGAGGGTGAGATATGGTGTCTATGGGGTCGGGTGCAGGCCTGTGTGTCATCCAATCACATGTGCTGCTGGGAGAAGTGGTTGGCAGCTGCTCCCAGTGGGGCGAGCAGCTATGGCAGAGGCATGGCAACACTCAGGCTAGGAGCAGAGGACAGGGGGGCCAGTACCAGGTCAGGGCCGCAAGCCGGCCAGTGGCGCACCATTACACCATTGCCTGAGGACTCCAAGAGGCACCATGGGACTGAGTGGGCAGCACCAGCTTTGAAAAGCTGCACCTGGGAAGGAGGGGGGAAGGGGCCTGGGAGCAGGCAGGCACATGGTGGGGCTGAGCAAGGCCTTCCTCTTAGGCCTCAAGTCTCCTCTCAGTCACCTCTAACTTCCTCAACTGCTGGTAGTACTGTCAACCAACAGAGGGAATCCCAGTGCTACAGGGCATCATGGAATGTGGGCATGGCCATCATTCTTGTATCCCATTGGTCAGAAATAACCATGAAAGAATGGGGGTGTAGCTGGAATCCTGTCATGCAGGTAGAGTGGGCGTAGTCAAGATGACAGCAGTCCCTTTCCCAGGGAACTCTGTCCAATCCAGTTGGGGACAAGAGGGTGACCTGATTTAGCCAGATGGCTACACATATTGTTGTGTATGTCTGCTTGTGCCAGTCCCAGACCTTGAACCCAGGATTTGGGCACAGTCCATGAGCTGCTTTTGCTCAAGGCTAGCCCTCTACCATTGGAGCCACATGGCTCTACTTATGGCTTTGTTGGCAGTTAAGTTGGACGGGGGTTTCAAGGACTTTCCTGCCTAGGGTGACTTTGACGATGATCCTCCTATCACAGCCTTGTAACTGTCAAAGAGGACTGCTGAGAGCCACTGTGCCTGCCTAATCATTGATCTTGCTGATGTTCTTGGAAAGCCGGTGAGTTCCCTATCCTTAGGTTTAAGTTGTGGGAGCTGGAGCCCACAATTTAAATCCTGGTCCTGCCACCTCCAAATGGCAGGAGATCCTAAGAAACCCATTCCTACTCATAAGATTACCAATGGAATGTGATGTATGTCATGATTGAATGGGCAGTTCTTGAATTAATCTAGGATAAAATTTCCAGCCCAATTAGTGAGGAGGAGTGTGGGTGGGCTCTGAAGGCCAGGAGAAAAAGGCCTCTTTGTACCCCCAGGCTATCTCTCTCCCCAGTGCTGTTTTGACAGGAAGACTTCATTTGTGCCACCTCCCGTGGCAAGCCAAGTTCCCTGCACTTATCCTGTCTTTGTTAGACTATGTTCCAGTGTTAAAATAACCTGCTACGATTAATTCAAGGGTCCTTCTGGCAGACAACTAGGGAGCTGAACCTAATGAAATGACTCATTATAGGCAATGGTGCCTCCCTAGGTTTCTGGAAGCTTGCTAAATCTAAGCACATGTGTAATATCACAATGATTCCTATCATCTAGGGCTGGTGAAGCTCATCAGATTTTGAAACATTTGACCTCTCCTAGTCGGGCCATGGGTGGCTGTGTTTCGGGGTTGAACACAGGACCTGGGTGCTGACCATGAGCTCAGAACAGAAGCTCAGTGCTTTACCATTTGGTGTCACAGCTTCACTTCTGGCATCTGTGTTTGTGTGTGTGTGTTTGTGTGTGTGTGTGTGTGTGTACATGTATGTGTGTTCATTCACTTGTCCTGGAGCTTGAACTCAGGACCTGAGCACTGTACCTGAGTTTCTCCTTTAGAAGGAAAGCATTCTACCACTTGAGCCACACAGCCACTTCAGGCTTTTTTCTAGTGATGTGGTACTAAGGAATCAAACCCATGATTCATACATGCAAAACACTCCACCCCTAAGACACATTCTCAGTACACCACTTCAGGGTTCTTTCTTTCTTTTCTTGGAAGTTGGAAGGCCTGGGTGCTGTAATTGAGCTCTTCAGCTAAAGCCAATTGCTTGAACTACAGCATCCCTTCAGGTTTTTGGTGGGTCACTGGAGAGAAGCGTCTCAAGGAATTTTCTGTCCAGGCTGGTTTTGGACCGTGATCCTCAGCTCTCTGCCACCTGTTCAGCTAGGATGACAGGTTTGAGGCTTCCACTTCAAGTTTCTAAATGGTGAATAGGAGATAAAAGTCTCATGAGACCATTTGTGTCTGGGACACTTTTGAACCTAGATCGTCAGATCTCAGTTTCCTGAGTAGGCAGTATGACAGACCTTAGCTACTACACGCCTAGACCCTAACACTCTGTTGCAAGGGGGTCCTTGCCTCCACGTGGTAGGGCACTAGCCATGATCCCAACAGGTAAGTGTCAGTGGCTAGGTCCTGAGTTCAAGGTTCATGACTGAGAAACTTAAACCAAAACAATTGTCTGCAGGAGACAACTCATTATAGTTAGGTACATACATAATTTTGGCCCTGACAGGGAGACATATCTGAGCCACAAGTTTCTCATCTGCACAATCATCTTACTTGTGGAGCTCTTACAAGAACCAGATGAAAAAGTGCACCGCGTGAATGACTCAACACACAGCATCTCATGAAGGACTCACATAGCTGTATCCCACATGCTGTCATTAAATTAGGGTGCTTTCATCAGTATCACCATTCTTTCAGAAACACATCACAAACCATCCAAATTTAGATTTTAGAGGTATGGGGTTTTTTGGGGGGACGGCATCAGCCATGGGATTGCACTGAAAGTTTGGGGGTACTGTCCTAAAATCTTTTGCTCAAGACTATAGCTCTACCACTTTGAGCCACAGCTCAGAGTTTCACAGACATCCTAACAGGGCTGGGTTTTAAACCCACCAGTGTCAGATCTCATCCCCTGAGTATCTTGGATGACAGGGGTAAGCAAGCCAGCAGCATCCCGTTCTGTGAAGCTGGGTTGCAGTGGTTTACCTCTGACTAAGTCAGGTTAGACGGCAGCTGTCAGCACTAGACTCTCCGCTTGCTCTTTGATGAGGTATTTGCAGCCCTATCCTTATATAGTTGCAGTCAGAACATTCTATCTTTTCCTTTTGATTTTTTGTTTTGGTGCCAGTCATGGGTCTTGAGTAAGGGTCCAGACACAGTCCCTAATCTTTTATGCTCAAAGCTAGTGCTCAACTGCTTGACCAACAGCACAACTTCTGGATTTTTCTATGCACACAGTAGTGAGGAATCGAACCCAGGGCTTTGTCCGTACTAGGCGAGCACTCTATCACTCAACCCTAGTAGTGAAAAGTGTATAAACAGATAAATGTTTAGATTTGTAGATAGATAGATAGAAACATACATACATACATACATACATACATAGATGTAGATGTATATAACGTAAGATGTCTCTATATTATGAAATTGCATTTACAATATTACTACCAATTATTGGCAATTAAATTATTCCTTCCTTTTTTAAGCATCATGATTGAATACATAATAAAATATTAATTAAAAATTAGTCAATGTAGTATAATTGCATATAATTTTATAATATAATCGTACACTAACTACTAATGTAATTGTTACTTTTACAACATTCCACTCATACAGATGAATATTGGAAAGTGTTTCATAGAATCTCCTTATAAAAAAAAATGTGTCAGAATTGTCTTCTTACTCCATGAATAAATTTTTGGCCATGCTGGGATTTCAACACACGGCCTAAAATGCCAAATTCATAAATGAGGTCACAGTCTTAGCACACCAGCCTCTGGCAAACTGAGCTGCAAGGAAGTTCTTATAATCAAGGAAGGACTTATAATCAAGCCAAAGTAGTGCCCAGTATATATATATAAAATATATATATATTTTATATATACATATATATATATATATATATATATAATATATATATATTGCCATTCAAAGCCAGCCTGGGCAGGAAAGTCAGGGAGACTCTGTTCTCCAAGAACCACCAGAAAACCAGAAGTGGTGCTGTGGCTCAAGTGGTAAGCTGAAGAGCTGGGGGACAGTAACCAGGCCCAGAGTTTGAGCCACATGACCTATACCTGGCCTGCTTTGACCTCATGCTGTGACTCTAAGAAGAGTATTTTCCAGTGGGCTCCTGAGGGTCTCCCAATGTCTAGGTGTCCTACAAGTCTTGAGAGCAGCCTCTTTAGAGGCCTTTGCATACAGAGTGGGCCACAGTACCAGAGAAAGATTGAGCCTTGTGACACGGAGGTCATCGACCGGGTCATCAGAATGACATCTATCATGAGAGCAGTGTGGATCTGAGCACTAAATTGACTTCTCAGACCACGGTTCTGGTCCAGGAGGGGTAGAACAGTTAATGCCTGCTCACATGGATATCACAGGAATGCAAAATTGTCAGGCAAACCTTGGGCAGTGTTCAGTTGGGCTCATGAAAGACTTGTAGGCTCAGGATCCAAAGCCGGCTGGCTGCTGTTTGTAGTAAACGCTATATCCCAGGAGTCCCAGTGCTCAGAACCCTGCTTTCCTCCCCAGTGCGTAGATGGAGACACAGGTTCCATGGAACTTACTGCCATGGCCCAGACCTCTCAGCCCAAGAAGGACTTAGGGAGAAACAACTGATGTGCTTTACGAGTTTACTATGATTATGCCTCAGGACTGCCCCCAGTTCTAGCTCAGCTTATCAATACCACCTTCCTCTGTGTGTGTGTGTGTGTGTGTGTGTGTGCATGTGTGCACGTGCTCATGAGAGCATCTTGGTAGTAGGACTTGAACTCAGGGCCCGGGTTCTGTCCTTCATTTTTTTCATTCAAGGATATCATTGTACCACTTGAGCCAGAGCTTTACTTCCAGCTTTAGGGTGGTTTTTGGGAGAAGACAGTCTCACAGATATTTCTTGCTGCGTTGCCTCTGAATGCCAATCCTCAGATCTCAGCCTACTGAGGGAGCTAGGAATATAAGAGCATGAGCCATTAGCATCTGGCCATGCTTTTCTTCTTGGATAAAACAGAATACCTGTCTTCTAGCTGAGCACCCATCTACAGCTATCCCACCTACCTCTACCGCTACCCCTACCCCTCCAGGTTTCAGAGGAAACATTCCTTCCCCTGAGGACAAAGAAATAGGATGCACTGACAGGTTTGAACTTTATGTTCTCCACACAGTCAGGGGCTGCTGGTAGCTGATGTAGAAGGCAGTGATCTAGGCCAGAGCAAGTAAATAGCTGTTAGAACAGAAGAGACTATGAAAAGACATACATGCAGCTGGATGCAAGCGGCTCATGCCTATAATCCTAGCTCCTCAAGGCAGACACTGGAGGATCAATCAAGATTCAAAGCTAGCCTGGGTAGACTCTTATTTCCAATGAATCACTAAAAAGCTGGGAAGTGGAGCTACTATATTTCAAGTGGTAGAGCACCAACTTTGTGCAAACAGGCTAAAGGTTACCACCTAGGCTCTGAGTTCAAGCCCCAGTAAACACACACACACTCACACACACACACACACACACACACACACACACACACACAAACCATGTGCATGCAAAATCAGAGATTTCTACACTGCAATATTTAGGTATTCTCTACCTTTTCCCCATTAAGCCTAGTGGCTGTTGCCCTAGGAGTTTGATGCATACAACACCACTTGGCATCTTTAATTTTGGGAAACAGAATGGCTAGAAAATCAGCATTCCCCCATCCCAGCTCCTTGATTGGGTCATAGTGTATCTAGGCCCTTTGGGTCTCCTTTTACAGACTTGCCAAGATGCTTTTAAAAGGCATCACATTCTGGGCACTGGTGGCTCACACTTGTCATTCTAGCTGCTCAAGAAGTTGAGATCTGGAGGATCACGGTGCCAAGCCAGCCTGGGCAGGAAAGTGTGTGAGACTTTTATCCTTGATGAAACATCAGAAAACAAGAAGTGGCCCTGTAGCTCAAGTAGTAGAGTGCCAGCCTTGAGAAAAAGAGCTCAAGGACAGCGCTCATGGAAAACAACAACAAGGAGAGGCATTGCATTTTGACTCTGGGATTGACATGGGCCGAATATAATTGGGATTTTCAAGTGCACCAAGATAAAGCAGTACCTCCTTTAGTCCTGTGTTCCTCCATCTTGTCTCATCCCCTGACCTTGGCATGCTTTGGGTCAGCATGGCCCTAGTTGGATGGAAGGGCTCTGAAGAGGAAAATCCCAGAGCAATCACCCACCTCCTTTTTCCCTGCTCACCCTGCTGCTTCTGCCATAGACCTACTTCTTGGAATCCATCCATGAGATCATGGCTGCCAACATTGTGGTGAGTTGTGGGTACAGCCAAACTCGGGGCAGTCAGAGGTGGAAGTCAGTCTGGGACTAGGAGCTTCCACCCTGGGTGTGGGCTGAGTCCAGGGCTGACATTTATTTCATCCTGAACCTTGCAAGGGTGGGGAGACAGTGTAGACTCCACATTGAGTCAGTTAAGATCAGAATCTGGAGGACTACTTTTGTGGGGGAGGCTGTGGGGCTCAGGGGGCCACTGTTCTTGGCACTTCTCTCTCAGGATTCCCCTCTCCCTCTCTCATCCCTCAATGGTAAAAGAGAAACTTTAAATAAGGGTGTCAAAGAGGGGGAAGTGGAGTAATTCTGTGTGAACCAGATTTGTGCTTCATATTCATCCTAGCCCCTACTTCCTATTTATCTGAGTAATGAACATATGTGTTTGGGGGCAGGGGATCATCTTAGCTGAGACTGTGGCTCAGTGGTATAGTGGTTGCCTAGCATGCCTGAAGCCTTGGGTTCAATTCCACAGAGAAAAAGCTGGAAGCAGAGGTGGAGTTCAACTGGTAGAGCACTGGTCTTGATCAAAAAGAGCTCAGGAATAGTGACCAGGGCCTGAGTTAAAGCCCCATGCCTGGAAGAACAAATCTTTGTGGAGGCTTTGTTTCCCTTTGAAAAAAATTTATTCTTTGTGATAAGCATAACATGGGCTTCTTCCCTGGTCACCAATGGGCCATTAGATATCCCTTGAATTTTGCGTCCTCCCAGCAGCCTCTGCTCTACCCAGCCCACAGTTTACCCTTCCCATCACCAGGCAGATAGAGGCCTAGAGAAGGCCACCTGGCCACCTAGTTCTGGTGGCTGCCAAGAATTTTGAGACTCAGTATGTCACATAGGGAGTCATCATCCCCATCAGCCTACAGAAAAATGTGACAGAGAGCTGCAAGCCTGAGTGCACCGGCTGTGGGTGGCTCTGGATGTGGGACATCTGCGGCAGGATGTACTCTTTGGGAGAGTCCTCTGCGGGGTAGGGAACCCCGACCTCTCCTCTGGCAGTTTCCACAAGGTCTTGAAGTTGCAATTCTTCAAAACCTTTCTTCTCCTCCCTCATTTTGCCCACCCAGGAACCTGAGGCCTCTAAAGCAGCAGCACAGATGGTGGGCTCAGTCTGGACCGACATCTGGAGCCCCTTGAGAGGAGAGACAGCAGCTCCTGCAGCTCTTTCCTCTTCTCTATCTTCTCCTGGGACAGCCGGCACATGCTCTTGGCTTTCTCCCTGCACAGTTGATCCAGGATGAACATCTGTCCTTTACACACCAGGAGCAACTCCTGGACAGTGTGGATATGTGCCGACAGCTGGCTGCATGGATGGTGGAGCTCATCCGCTGGACTATGGAAGTCCACCTCATCAGGCAGGTCGTGGATGAAGCAGATTTTCTTTTTGGACGCCCACATGTCCCACTTCCCATCCTCACACATGCTGTGGTGGCAGCCAACGGGGCAGATACCTGTGGCTCCAGCTCTATCTGGCACTGAGCTGTTGGGTGGACCAAGTGCCTGCAGCAGGGCCGCCGCTCCTGTGGCAGGAGTTTCCTCCTGTGGATGTCAGCCTCCAAGAGTGCTCACAGAGTCACATCCCTCTTACTTTGGGGGATGTCCCCATCCTCTATGATGGGCACATCAGGTGGAGTCGTTTCCTCACCTTTTGCTTCTCCAGGGCTCACACCTTCCCCTTCCCCAGGGAAAGCCAGGAAGATCAGCTGGGCCTGCAGCTACTTGTCCTGTGTTCTGGTTACTTCCAGGCACTTGAGAATGTCCTGCCACTTTGGTGGCATCACCTAGTCCCCACAGTTGGTTGGGCCCTGCACTTGCTAAAGCTGCTCCAACAGCTGGGTCTGCCTCTAGAGGTGCTGCTGCAAGGCCTACTTCTTGGACCTCAGCCGTTCATTGGAGGTGATATGATGCTCACAGGTGGCTCTGAGTTCCTGCAGCTGGGCCAGGGACTGCTCCTGCTGCTCCTGCATCTCCCAAGCCACTTGAGTCTCTCTCTCATCCACCTCTTTCCATTCCTCTATCTTCTCCTCTGAGTGGTCCAGCTGTTCCTGCAGATGTTTCTTCACCTGCTGCTCAGAGTCCAAGATGCTGGCAAACTCGTCCTTCTCACCGCTCACCCTGTGGAGAGCATCCCACAGCAAGGCCAGCTGTTCTTCTAGCTGTGGGTTGCACAGACATGTGCATCATAGGGTCTCAGGGATCCCTTGCCAACCCTCCGCCTTCTCCTCCAGTCTCCGCAATTGCTCCCACTGCTCTGCGTTCTGGAGATGGGGACTCTGGTTTTCCTGGACCTGGATGTAAAGTTGTTCCTCCAGGTTTTTCAACTCCATCTACCTGCGGTAGGCCTGGGTCTGGAGCTGCCCCTTGGCCTGAGATTGTCCTGTGGGGGGCAGTGGCTCTGCCAGTGTCCTTCTCAGTTCCCCCAGCTCTTTCTCAAAATCCAGCACCTACCTACCCCCTCCCTCCTTCTCCTCTGTCAGTTGGTTCACCTGCTCGGTCAGCCACTGGGCCTCCTCCTTCGCGTGGACCTCTCAATGCTCAGGTCCTCCACGAAGTTGTCTCTCTCCAGATTCGCTGCTGTCACCATCCAGCTCAGATTGTCCAGTAGTCTTCTCAGTACCTCATGCCCTGCCAGTGCATGTTGGAACTTGCAGATTCTGTTATTCCTGTTGCTCCTCTATGTCCAGAGCGCTTCCAGCTTCTCCTGCAACTCTGTGTTCACTTGCTCCAGGTCATAGAAGCTTCTGATCTTTTACTCGAGCTGAAGTGCTACATCATTCAGCTGTTCGAAGAACATTTCAGTCTCTTTCTGTGCAGCAGTGACTGCAGAATCCTCCATCTCCAGCTCTGCCCTGCGCTGCTATGTGGCCTGCAGGCAGCTGGTGAGAGCTTTGTGCTCCATTACTCTGTCATCAGCCATGTGCTGCACGTGGGCTAGTGCTGATTGTAAATCGCTTCTTGCCAAAACTGACCTCCATATGAGTGGCTTCTGGATTTCTAGCTCTATTTTCAGTGCTTTGTGCACCTGGGCTATCTTCTCCCTCTCTCTCTCCCATCGATCCTGCAGGTCTGTCTTTTCCTGATTCAGTGGTTGGATCTTGGCACAGAGCGCCTGGTTTCTTATTTTGCTGCGGTCCAGGGCAGGCACCACGTGTTGGTAGCACCTCTGCAGATCTTTAGTGGTATAGGGACGCTTGACATTCTGGACTCTGGTGGCTGTGACAGTCTCCAAAGGCATGTGAGTCCCGGAGTTGGCATCACCTTTGGCCAGACCCTCCTTTGAATCATGCTCTCCAGTGGTGTTTGTCTTGGGGATCCCTCCCTTTTTTGTGTTCTTTGTTTTCGTGAATGTTGCAGGTCTGATGGCAGGATTCTTCTGCTGGTGTTCTGGCAGTTGTTTCTTGCCCACAGCTCTCTCACAGAGTTTTGTTGTTAAAGACATCTGAGCACTAGGATGGGAGAGATGGGCTGGCCACATTCCCAGGCTCTGGGAAATCCTCTATTCTCCCACTCACTGACTAGGCTGTAAGTTTCCTAATCCACTCCAAAGTCGCCTCAAGACTCTTGCTCACCACTCAGCCACCTCAAACTTCCTCAACTGCTGGTAGTGGTGTCAACCAACAGAGGGAATCCGGGTGCTACTGGACAGCATGGAATGTGGGAGTGGCCACAATTCTTGTATCCCATTGGTCAGAAAGAACCATGAAAGAATGGGGGTGCAGTCGGAATCCTGTGATGCAGGCTGCATGGGTGGAATCAAGATGACAGCGGCTCCCCAGCCCCTTTCTCTGGAAACTCTGTCCAATTCAGTAGGAGACAAGAGGGTGACTTGCTTTAGCCGGATGGCTACACAGATTGTTCTGTATGACTGTTTTTTGCCAGTCTTGGACCTTGAACTCAGGATCTGGGCACAGTCCGTGAGTTGCTTTTGCTCAAGGCTAGCCCTCTACCACATGGCTCTACTTATGGCTTTGTTGACACTGAACTTGGACAGGCATTTCAAGGACTTTCCTGCCTAGTGTGACTATGATCATGATCCTCCTATCACAGCCTTGTATCAAGGAGGATTGCTGAGAGCCACTGGTGCCTGCCTAATCATTAGTCTAGCTGATGTTTTTGGACAGACCGGTGAGTTCCCTATCCATAGGTTTAAGTAGAGGGAGCTGAAGCCCACAGTTCAAATCCTGGTCCTGCCACCTCCAAATGGCAAGTGATCCTAAGACACTCATTCATATCCATATGAACTCAAATGGGATGGGATGAATGTCATGATTGAATGGGCAGTTCTTAAATGATTCCAGGATAAAATTATACACTATTATAGGATATTTATCAATTTTAATCAATACTTTATGACGCATTTACACAATCACATTCATTTAATGAAGGCAGAATGAAATACCTAAGAATTGGGCACCACATAGTATGGAGATGCCATTTTTTCTGCCAGGACTGGGATTGGAACTCATTGTCTGGGTAACTCGGTTGCACTGTATGGGAAGGGGAAGCTCGCCTCACTGAAGTGAAGAAATTTAAGTCTGTTCCTTAGGCCTGAAACCAATCCTCAACAATAGAAAACATCACATTCGTGTGCATTTTAGATATATGATTTATATTTACATACAAATGTTGATTCTATATTACGTTCTGTGTAGTTATTCATTTTATTTTTCATTATGTTCATGTATTGACTGTTTATTTCATTGATTATTTTGGCACATAGAACATTGATTACTTTGATTACATAGCATATAGGACTGCATATGTTTTCCACTTCATGCCTGACACCCAGGACTTGCCCAGAAAAGGAAAACATGTGTCACCATCAACTTCTTACTCCACTATTATTGTTTGGGAGTGCTGGCATCTGAATTCATGGCCTACAGGGCCAAATTCATGAATGGGTGAGTGTCAGCATGCCATCCTGGGGCAAAATGAGCTGACAAGAAGTATGCAGAACCTGAGATTTAGCCCCTGGCGTTGAGAAAATGAGAACATATTGACACACAGATGGTAGTACATTAATAAATATATATCTTTATAGATTGACAGATATTTCTATCCAGTATTCAGTTATATAGACTACATTCCTACCAATTCTTGGGTATTTATTATGCCTCCATATAATTAATGTTATTGTTTTCGCCCTTAATTAACTATTAAGGAAATCAGTGTCCTGAAATCATTGCGTCCCTGTAAGAAATAGTATTCTTTTAATGCTTCATATTAAATAAAATCAATCAGCCTACTGAAATCATGATGTCTAATTTTATACGAGTATCATTCACGAACAACTCATTGAACCGTGACATTGATAACATCCCATCGTTATTCCTATGGATGGGAACGAGTCTCTTAGGACGTCCTGCCATCCAGAAGTGACATGACTGGGATTCGACTTTAGGCCTATTTTGCCTTGATGGACTATGGCTTCCCCAATAGCCCACCAGCCTTCAGCAATGCATGGTGAAGTAAACTTTGGAGCCGTGCCATTTAGACCCAGAGGGTCATGGTGCAAAAGGTGAAAAGGCCATCCCACTACTTCTCTTCTGTGCATTCCCCCCTCCCCCGCAAGGCCTGGAGGTGCAGAATCCCAGGATTGGCTGTTGTTCCAATGGCTGGACCCCAGCCTAGGGTGATGGAAGCTGAGGCAGAGTTGCCATGACATGAGTTCAAGACCTTGCTTGGCAAAAACAAATATATATATATATATATATTCCAACATCAAATACAGTGAAAGCAGGGGTTATACCGTTGTGGAAGGGAAGGGATAAAACAAATCGTTTAAATAGAAATACAGGTGGATCCATTGAAACAATGAGATATACAAGATGTTATGTCGAAAAATGAACTTTACAACTTTGGTCAGGGTGGAGGAGGGGGAAGATTAGGTAGGGGGCGGGGGAGATGGGAAGGGATAGAAAGGGGAAAAAAAGGAGGAAGCATCAATGCATGATAAGAAATGTACTCATTATCTTGCCCATGTAATTGTAACCTCTCTGTACATTATTTTCACCATAATAAACAAACAAATAAATAAATAATTTAAAAATATTTTCTCCCTGGCTTGCAACTGGTGCTGTTTTTTCTGCAAGTCTTTGGATTTGAACTCAGGGTCTTGGTTACTCTGCAGCACAGTGGACAAAGGGGAAGCTCACCATTCCTGAAGACAAGAAAGTCAGGCCTGGTCCCTAGGTCTGAATTCAAGCCCTAGCCCTGGCAGACATACTATTTACATACATTGTAAAGATAGGGTTTGTACTTACCTATAGATGTTCAGTCCATATCCTGTTTGTAGTGGTTATTTATTATATTTCTGTTTTATTCATTTATTTATCATTTATTTTATTGACTGTGATAACACGCATTCCATTTATTATATTGATGGCATCCTATCACATAGTATCTAGATTTGTATACGTGTTCTCCATCATGTCTGACACCCAGGACTCTCAGAGAAAAGGAAAACAGGTGTCACACTTGGCTTCTTACTCCACATTCCAATTGTTGGCAGTGCTGAGATCTCAACTCAGGGCCTAGCAGAACCAATTCATGAATGGGTGTGTCAACACCGCAATCTCTAGCCCAAAAAGCTATCAGGCATTTTCCAGACCCTGAGATCGACCCACAGGGGTGGACAAAATAGCCATACATGGATTGGAAAATGGTAGTATACCAATAAATATATAGTTGTATAGAGTGCCAAAGACACCTACCTAGGTTTCAATGGCATCAACTACGTTCCTACCAACTCTTAGGTAGTTATTATGCCACCATTGAAGGAATAGGATTCTCTTCATGCTTAATAAACTATTCATTAATATCAATCAGCATCCTAGGATCACTGCATGTAATTTTAGACTAGACCGATTCACGCAGAAACTTCTCATTCAATCATGAGTTTGCTCACATTCCATCTGCATTCCCATGCATAGAAACGAGTCTCTTGGGAAATCCCCCCACTATAGGTATCAGGACGAGGACTTTTACTCAGGGCCTACATTGCTGCATGGGCCTATGGCTTCCCTGATAGCCCATTAGCCTTCACCAATGCAAGTTGAAGTACCCATTGTAGGCATGTCATTCAGACCCAGGAAGGTCAACATGGAAAGGAACAAAATGTAAAAAATCCATCCTGTGGCTTTTGTGTGTGACAAAGGCAAGAATATAAATTCCTGTGTCAACTGCACAGGAATTTATATTCTTGCCTTTGTCACTTGACTTCTTCTCTACCTAGTCGCCAGATGTCAGAAGTAGCTAGGGACATTTCTACCAACATTTTCAGCCCCAAGTCCTTCCTCTTGTCATATATTTGTCTCTAGTATTTCTTTTTTAGTCCCCCAATTAGTCTCCTCATGAGACTTCTCCAGACTTTATCTAAGGACTCAATGCCCAAGTGACAGCTGTTGCCTGCTGCCTTCTCCCAGAGAAGACTATGTCTCAGCCTTTTACATCTACTGTCGATGCCCCTTGCAATCAGGAAGTAGCCAGAGAGACTCTTCGCCTTTTTTCATAATTATCAAAAGGCTGGAATATAAGGTCTGAACACAGAAACCTCCTTCCCTCTTAGCTAAGTTTCTTCCCAGTATCTGTTACATAGGTAACTGGCAGACCTGGAAGCAGTCACTTTCCCCTCCTACTAGGTGACATACTGGGCCAAATCTGGTCACATGCCTCCCATCTGACCTTAGGAGGTTCCTAGACCCTGAGGTCACCTCTGGATCCAGTGTGGCCACACCTTTCCCCCACCTGGCCACACCTCTTCTTGTCCCTGGCCTAGGTAAGTCCTGGCCTAGAGGTGGGTTGCCCCCTTCCTTTCCACCCATGCTTCTCCACCATGCATTGTTGGGGCAGCAGTTCAGTAAACTTCTTTTCCTGCCTTAAAAAAAAAGAAATACAAATTGCCCAAACAGAACCAAGAAGAAATAAATCAATTAAACATGTCAATAACCTACAATGAGATAGTAGAAGTAGTCAGAAATCTTCCAACAGGAAAGGCCCAGGACCTGATGGATTCACTACAGAATTCTATAAGACCTTTAAAGAGGAACTAATACCCATACTCCTCAAGCTCTTCAGAGAAATAGAAACAGAAGACATAATCCCAAACTCATTATATGAAGCCAATATCACATTCATCCGCAAACCAGGCAAAGACCGACAAAAAAAGAACTACACACCAATCTCTTTGATTAAGACAGATGCAAAGCTCCTCAATAAAATTGCAACCAACAGAAACATATTAAAAAAACTCATACATTTTGACCAAGTAGGGTTCATCCAGAGATGGTTTAATGTATGTAAGTCAATAAATGTAATCCAGCACATCAACAGATACAAAGTCAAGAACCACATGGTTATCACCATTGATGCGGAAAGGGTTTTTGATAAAATTCAGCACTCATTCATGTTAAAAGCTCTGGAATAAAATAGGAAGAGAAGGAACATTTCATAAGACAACAAAAGACTTACATGGCAGATCAAAGGCCAATTTTATACTTAATAGGGAAAAACTACAACCAATTCCCCTAAAAACAGGAACAAGGCAAGGATGCCCACTCACTCCACTCCTCTTCAATATAGTTCTGGAGTTCTTAGCCAGAGCAATAAGGCAAGAAAAACACATTAAAGGGATCCACATAGGAGAGGAAGATGATAAACTATCTCTTTTTGCAGATGGCATTATTTTGTAAATTAACGATCCCTACAGCTCCATCTCAAACTTAGCAGGATAAAAAATTAACCAACAAAAATCAATCACCTTTTTGCATAGCAACAATGTACAAGCAGAAAGGGAAGTCAAGGAAACAAACCCATTAGCAATAACCCCCAAAAAAGTATGTGGGAATTAACCTAACCAAAGATGTAATGGGTCTATTTCATGAAAATTATAAAAGCCTAATTAAAGGAATCATAGAAGATATCAGGAAATTTAAAGACTTCCCATGTTTCCAGATAGGCAGAATTATTACGGTGAAAATGGCCAAACTGCCAAAATTAATAAAGACATTCAATGCAACTCCCATTAAAATTCCAATATCCTAGTTTACTGAAATAGAGAAAATAGTCCAGAAATTCATATGGAACATCAAAAGACCTAGCATAGCCAAAACAATTTTAGGAAAAAGAAAATGCAGGAGGGATCATGATACAGGACTTCAAGCCCTATATAAAGCCATAATAACAAAGACAGCTTGGTACTGGCACAAAAAGAGACACGAAAATGAATGAGACAGGTTAGAGGACCCACAAATACAGCTGCATATGTACAGTCAATTGATATTTGACAAAGGAGCCAAAGACATACAGAGGAAGAAATATAACCTTTTCAACTACTGGTGTTGGGAAACTGGCCACATGCAGAAAAGTAAAAGTGAACCCTAGCCTATCACCATGCACTAACATCAACTCAAATTGGATTAAAGACCTTAAATCAAACCGGAAACACTGAAACTACTGCAGGACTGATTATGCGAGACACTTGAACTTACAGGCACAGGCAGGAACTTTCAGAACAGATTCCCAGGGTCACAACAAATTGGAGAATGACTCGATAAATGGGACTAACTTAAAATAAAAACTTTCTACACAGATAAAGTATAGAAATAAAACTAGAAAGAAAGCTAAATAATTGGGAAAAATATTTACCAGCAATATATCAGAAAAGTATCTAATATCCATTATATATGGTGAAGTCAAGAAACTAACCCTTCACAAATCTATCAAACCAATCTTGAAATGGTCAAGGGAGCTAAAGAGAGACCTCAAAGAAGAAGAGATAAAAATGGTAAAGAAACACATGGCTGTAAAGAAAATGCAAATAAAAACAACTCTGAGATACCACCTTATCACAGTCAGAATGGTCCACATCCTAAATTCAGCCAATGACAAATGCTGAAAGGGATGCAAAGAAAGAGAAACATTACTTTGCTGGTGGGAATGTATACTAATACAACCATTTTGGAAAGCAGTCTGGAGCTACCTCAGAAAGCTAAATATCAACCTCTCCAATGAACTGGCCATACCACTTCTAGGCATCTACTCTGAACAAGAGGAACCACTATACAAAGACACACACACCTCTATGATTATTGCAGCACTGTTCACAATAGCCAAAATTTGGAAACAACCCAGATGAGCCACTACTGATGAGTGGATCCAAAAATTGTGGTACCTATATACAATGGAATACTATGCAACCATTAGAAAGGACAAAATGATGGCATTTGCAGGGAAATGGTTGGAACTAGACCAAATTATTTCAGTGAGGTAAGCCAAGAACAAAGAGACAAACGGCACAGGGTCTACCTGATACGTGGATGCTAAAGCCAAAGTGCAAGAAGATATGACAAAATAAACAGGACTCAAGAAACAAAGGACAGCCACTCAATTTGTTGTATCACCATTAATGACTCCATGTTCTTGACCATGTAGATGGTAGAAATGTGCACGCAATAGAGGGAAGCCAGGAGGAGGAACAGAATAAGCGGGAAATGGAACAACATGCAACAAAGGGGTCCATCAGCTGCACCCGAAATAGAAGAAAAATAACTAAGCAACCTAAACACAGTGATGGGAAGGGAGGAATGAGAGGGAAAGAGGGAATAGCCTACACTAAACAAAAGGGAAAAAATGTAAAGAGTACCTGAGGTGGGGAAAATAATTTTAATTGTCAAAGCTCATAGAATTAACAAATTTTATACCATGATAACGATAATTTGCCTTGTCAAGGTTAAAATGTGTTTGTGACTTTAACTAAGTATCACAATTGCACAATATTGTGAAATATGTGAAATATATGTAATCACCTATCTCAATTTTTACCAAAAAATGTGTGAGAATGGAAGGGTTATGAGGGATGGGTGACAATGTTGTCAGACAACTTGTATTCAGGTACTGTTTCGTAGAATGGGAACTTCTTTGTATAACTACTTAAAGATAATAATAATAAAAAGTGTTTAAAAATAAATAAACATTAGGGTGACAATAAAAAGTTCAAATACAAAATAAGAAATTAAATCCACTTGGAAGGAAAATTTCTTTGGGGTAAGTAATGTAGTTTACTCTATAGCAAGTCTCACTTCAGCAATACATTCAAAAGCTAGACCTCAAGTAAGTGGAATGAACTAAAAAATGGAGTTTAAAAAAGAAAAAACAAAACTTCATCCACTCTTTCTTGCCTGGAAAGCTGGTATGCATAAAAATGCATCATGGTCCTGAATTGGAACCAAAATGGCAAGGACCTTACTTAGTGGTGCTAACTTTACTGTCGGCTATTAAATTAGCAGGAAAACAGCATTGGATCCATCACCCTCAAGTGAAACAGGCAGTGGACCTATATACAGAGAATGCTGCAAGATGGACTGTTCAGAGACACTCAGAGGATCCCTTAAAGATAAGACTTACTAAGTGTTAATTAGTGCTAACTAGTGTGTTTCTATAATTTACTTCTTGTCTATTAAAGTTACATCTTAAGCCTGTTCGAATTTTTAGGATTTGGTAAGAAGAAATCAAGGATTTGATTGGACATGAAAACCAGTGGGGGATATATAAAGCATCAGTGCCCTAAAAATTAGCAGGGCCTACTAATTAATGTGGCCCAATGTCCTGGCCCACTGGAGTGCATGGGGCATGCAACGAAAGGGGGCAGGGCATGCAGCTGGAGGGGGAAGGATGTCATCCTCATATGATGAGCTGTGAAGAAGTGATTGGGGAATGGGCAGTGAAGTGATGGTTGAAAACTGTTAGACAGGAGATCCACTGGAGTGATGGAGGGGTTCTACCTATATATAGGCTGCATGGTCAGAGCAATGGAATTGGAGAAAATCAAGGGAAGACCTGGAAGGAAGCAAGTGGTGAGACAGCAGGAGCGGAAAGTCCTGGGAGAAGAGGAATTTGAGGGAGAGGAGGGGAAGTGTACCAATTGGCCCCCAGGCCAGAGAAGTGTAGGCCTGTGGATAGTGGAGAAGCCTAAAGAGAAGATGAAGTGATGGAAGGCTAAAAGGGAAATGAAGGAAAGGTCTATAAAGAAGGAGGGAGTAAAGAAAAAGGAAAAAGCCTTACCTATTGAAGTTTGGAGCTTTGGAGATGATAATTTGGGGGGTTGGTGGTTTGCAGACCAATTAACTATGTTCCGGGCTGCCCATTGGAAGTCTGAGATTTGGTGGTTGGAGCTGGCTTGTCACTGAGTATACAGCCCAGGACAAGGTAAATGTAGGCCCATTTCTAGTGTAAATAAAGTTATCATCAATGTACCTCATTGCATTGTCTTCTGTTTTATGCATCATAAGTATACAAGTTTACAAGTTAATAGTCTCATGATGTCACAATCTCAAGACATAATAATATTTTGATGTCATAGTTATTTGGTGATGCCATAATGGTGTGAGGTCGCAATAGGTTTATGTTGTCACAATGCGTTGATGATGTCACAATGGCATGCTGGACTTCAATTTTCATTAACTCCCAATGAAAATATGAATTCAGAAATGGATTGTGATATCTACAAAGTCATGCATTGGCCCAAACATGATGAACTCTGAACAGCTATGTGTTATCACAATGTGACACAATGCTCATGATATCTGACAGAGTGATGACACAGTTTTCATGATATCAGAGTGCATTTCTAATATCACATGTCATACCTGAAATATGAAGTCAAAAACAGATTATGAGATTACAAAGGACCAATGTATCAAAAGAGCATCATGTCAAAGCTATGAGGAGAGGACTGGCTAATGATGTCACACTAGTGATCTTGTCTCCAAGGGTTTGTAATATTACAATGGTATAACTGATCTCAATTTTTAGACCACAATGGGTAAACAGCTTACCTTTGATGTCACAAAGGCCATAAACTTTTTCAAAGGTGCTAAGAGACCATAAGGGATTGAAATGTCACAATGGAAATGTGATGATACAATAGGTTTGTGATATCACCGCGGTAATGAAGTCACCCATGGAATTGTGATGTCACTACGATTTTGTAATATTACAACCACATGTCTGATTTCAATTGCTACTAGTTTACAATGAGGATAAGAATTCAAGAAGGAGCTAGAAGTCCTAAAACCCATGAATTTTCTAACATGTGATGTCATAATAGGTTTGTAAAAACAAAACGGCACATTGACATCACAATGTCAATGTGATGTCACAATATCATGTCATAATAATGTTTTAAGGGAGTTAAGAGGAAAATGGCAAAGGAGAAGCTGGAGGCTAAACAAGCTTTCACATAGAAAGAAGTTTTAGTGTTCCAGTGAACAGTCCTAGGCTAGAGAATCACAACAAGTGTCCCATTGCATTACAGAGAGTTTGGCCAGAGAGGGAAAATCCAGGCATGGAGACAGATCTGAGCACTTGCCAGTTGCCATGGCTGCAGCGACTGTGGCAGACGCAGCAGCGGCTGTAGCCACCATACCTACAACAGAGAGAGTCCAGGTCAAAGGTGCCAGAAACAGCCGATGAGTGGATTCTATTCAACACCAGCAAGAGGTGAGAAGGAGCAAATATCTTCATCCTGCAGATCACAGACCAGAGAGGGCCCAGGAAACAAGACTCTGGTGTGAGTAGAACCCTGACATTCTTACTCCTTCTCAGGAAGCAGAGGCGGGAAGGCCGTCCCTCCCTCCCACCACCATTGGATATCTTCATCTTTGATATTGACAAAGGTCTGGTTGAGCAGCTAGCTCCAACTCAGGGCTTGGAAGAAAACAAAGAGATATTTTGAAGGGCACAGGAAGTGACCTGCCAGGATCAGTTCCACCCAGGGGAAAGTCACCCCTCCTAGGCAAAGGTGGCTCGGCCCTTGGAGGACTGACTTTATTCACCAGTTGAACACAGCCAGAGTCTGCCCCTCCCTACAGCAGCCTAGACAAAATATTGAAATTCAGTAAACATAAATCCTGAGAATGGCTCCAAGCTGGGCACTGTTTCTCAGGAGCTAGCCCCACAGAGAAAACTACTGTTTGCTGCAAGGCCTCAACCCTACCCAGAACATAGCCCCATCACAGCATCTCCAAAATAGAGGAAACAGCCATCTGTCTCTTTTGTGATACTCAAAGCAGATCTTCCTCCCAATGACGTAGCCTGGGTCGAGTATCATAAAATCCTGCCTAACACAGAGCATTTTTCTGCCTGCCCAAACTGATTTAAGAAACCAATCAAGCCATAGGAAAACCAAACACTACAAAAGACCAAAGACTCCACCAAGAGAATGGTTATGGACACAGGGGAGATACAGGGTCTTCCCATCCCCCTCCCAAAAAAAATAAACTTTTTTGAAACTTTTTTTAAATTTTTATTTTTAAGTGTTTTCCGTTAAACTTTTTTTCCTCATAGTTTATTTTTGGTTGTGTGTGTGTGTGTGTGTGTGTATGTGTGTGTGTGTGTGTGTGTGTGTGTGTGTGTGTGTGTGTATGTATAATCTCTTCTGATCTTTTCGTCCTTTTAATTGTTTTCATTTTTTCTCTCTTTCATTTCTTTTTGCATGACTTAATTGCTGTTCTGCACATCCCTAGATATATACCTGTCATCAATTATTAGACCTTATCCCCCTTTGTGTACATACTAATTTTAGAAATTTATTACTCAATTCACAACGTCTTAAGCTTAACTTCTTTAATAGTAGTGTTATAATTTTCAAGTAAATAATTTTAAAATTTTTATTTTTTAGTTTTCATGTTTCCTTTCTATTCCTCGGCTCCTCTCATCCTATCCTTTTCTTTTCTCAATATCATTTCATTAAACTTCCATAATTTTTAAGTGTTTCACTTCTTAAATTAAAATTTTTGTTTTTCCATTTTTTTAATTTTTTTTCTAATCTGTCTCCTATCATTCTGTCCAATGCATTTCTCTCTCAGAGATTAGGACTTAGTTAAATTTACTCTCCTTTTACCTCTCTAAATCCCTCTAGTCCTAGTTTTCCCCACATTTCTTCCTAGAGCTAATAATTTCTGCTTTGCCAAATCCTTCTTTGCTATTCTTAACCCATTAATCCATGGTTTTTTGATGTTGAATAGATTGTATCTGTTGAAATAGATTGTATCTGCAGCTATTATGATTGTGCAACTACAGGACTCTGGTTGATGCTTGCCTTAAAATAGTGTTCTAGAAAAAAATTGGTGTTACTTTCATACTAAATGGGCAAAACAAGCCGGAAAAGCACTAAAAAACTGGCAATTCCAGGTATCCGAACTCCCACTCATGATAATCAGGTGACAGAATAGTTAATGAATAATCCAGAGGAGAGTTCCCATAAAGCTCTACAAACACTACTTGTTAACATGGTGAATGAAATTATTGAGAACTTGCAAAGGAATTAGTGTGAGCATGATAGGGAGTGCGAGGAGGCAAACCAAAAATTAATACAGGAATCCTGTGAGCATTAGGAAGCTACTTAAATATTAATACAGGAATTGCATGAGCAGGTTTAGAATAGTCAAAGAGAAATACAGATAATGTGTGAGCAGGCTGAGAACAGTCATAGACAATTACAGGAATTGCATGAATGTGAGGAAGCCAATCAAAGAGTAACATAGGAATAGTGAGAGTGGGATGAGAATAGACAAAGATCAATAGAGGCATTCATGGAATCCATAAACAGAAAGCTGAAAGAAGTTAGGGTGTCGACAAAGGGAATGCTGACTGGAACCCAACAAATGGAATGGGTTTCCAAGGAAACCATAAGCAATCAACTAAGTGATTTGAGAATAAACACTGAACAACAAATTAAGGAAGTAAAGAAGTTCACACAAGATCTAAAACAAAGCTCCAACATAGAATTTGAAGCCATCAAAGCTGACCAATTGGAAGGAAAAGAGATAAAAAACAAAGTAGAAAGTCTTGACAGCAGGTTAGACCATGCACAAGATCGAATCTCGGAGATTGAAGACAGCCTAGATATTATAGAGAAAGAACATACAACCATCCAGGACAAATCGAAGAAATATGATAGATCTATTCAACACTTGGAAGACACCATCAGAAGGCCTAATCTGAGGATAATGGGTGTAGAGGAGCACCTAGAGACAGAATTTAATGGTCTAGGAAATTTGTTTAAGAGGATACTAGCAGAGAACTTCCCAAACATGCAAAAAGATAGGCCTTTTCAGATACAAGAAGATTTTAGATCTCCAAATAGACCAGGCCAGCACAGGATATCCCACCATCACATTATAATCCACTCAGGATCAATTTAGACCAAGGAAAATATCCTTAAGTCAAGGAGAAAAGATCAATCACCTATAAAGGGAAACCAATTAGATTCACCTCAGATTTCTCAGCAAAGACGATTAAAGCAAGAAGAGCCTGGAATGATGTATGCCATGACCTAAAGACAAACAACGATCAACCAAGAATACTATACCCAGCTAAACTCTACTTCATAACCAAAGGTCAAATAAAAACCTTCCATAGCAAAGAAAAATTGAAAAAATGTATCTCCACCAAACCAGCCCTACAAAATATACTTAAAGATGTCTTAAACGTAGAAAACCAACAAGACCACAGTAAAGGCCAAGAAACAGCATCCAAGGGAATAAAATTAGAACTAAACACCAAAAGCCAATAAAGGAAGTCCTGTAACACATTGAGGCTGAACAACACACTGTATAAGCACCAGTGGGTCATGGAAGAGATTAGGAAGGAAATGCAAATGTTCATGATATTCAACAAAAATGAACACACAAATTACCAGCTCATCTGGGACATAGCAAAGGCAGTACTCAGAGGCAAGTTTATAGCTCTGAGTTACTACATCAACAAATTAGATAGATCTGAAAACAACAATTTAATAAGACATCTGAATCCCTTTGAAAAAGAACAGCAAGATGAACCCCATTCCATAGATGGAAAGAAATCATTAAAATTAAATCGGAAGTAAATTAGAATTAGAATCAAAATAGCATAAAAAGAATCAACAAAACAAAGAGTTGATTCTTTGAAAAAATTAAAATTGACAGATGCTTAGCAAATCTTATCAGAAAAAGAGGAGAACACACCCATATAAATTCAGAGATGAGAATGGAAACATCATCATAAAAACAACCAAGATTCACAATATTAAAGGAATACTTCTCAAATATTTATGCTAATAAGTTTGAGAACTTTGCAAAAATAGACCTTTTCCTAGCAAATATTGACATACCGAAACTCAACCAAGATGAGTTAAATCAACTTAACATGACCATATCAAGCATAGAAATAGAAACAGCAATAAGAGATCTCTCATCTAAGAAAATCCCAGGACCAGATGGTGTTACAATGGAATTATACAAGGCCTTTGAAACAGAGCTCACACTAATACTCCTCCAAGTCTTCAATGAAATTGAAAGAGAAAGTTCACTACTGAGTTCATTCCATGAAGCCAGCATAACCCTCATCCCCAAACCAGGCAGGGACTCATCAAAGGAAGAGAACAATATATCCATTTCTTTGATGAACACTTCTCAATAAAATTTTGCCCAATCGACTTCAAAAATTTCTCCAAAAAAATCATTCACAATAATCAAACAGGATTTATTTCAGGGATGCAAAGCTGATTAAATATTTGCAAATCAGATTAAGTGAAGTAACCCAGTCTCAAAGAAATTTAGGTCCCATGGTTTCCTTTATTTTCAATAATTAGTATACATCTAGGATAATCTTATCAGATGAACTGAGAAGCTCAAAAGCCATGTACCTATGACCATATAAGATGATGCTAAGTGAAAGGAACTGCAGGATATGGCCACAAGAGGTCTTCCTTTATTGTTATGGTTTTAAATGTACCATGTGGTTTTATTTTTTGGTGTTATTGTTGTTTCCTTTTTATGTTCTTTCCCCTATGGCATATCCTCTCTTGTCATTATACTTGATTTTGGTACCCTGTATCTTGTACATATATTTGTCTACTCTAGGGAGGGGAATGAGAAAAACAAAATGCTGAAACAAAGACACAGGATGACCCATTCCAACAAGGATACCCACAGGACAGTATATTGGAAACTAACTTTACAACTTCAGGTGAAATGGATGGATGGGGGAGGAGTGTGGGAAGTGGAGGAGGGAAAGGATAGTGGGACAACACCAAGAAAGGGAAAGGGCAACAATGGTCAACAAGTAATGTACTCATTGCCTTACTCATGTAACTGTAACCCCTCTGTACAGCATCTTTACAATAAAATAAAATAAAATACCCTTAAAAATATTTGCAAATTAATATAATTCATCACATCAACAAAAGCAAGGATAAGAACCACATGGTTATTTCAATAGATGCAGAAAAAATATTTGGCAAGATCCAACACCCCTTTATGATGAAGGTTCTGGAAAATTAGGAATCCATGGAATATTCCTCAATACAATAAAGGCTGTACATGACAAACCTACAGCCAGCATTATACTTAATTGTGAAAAACTAAAGCCATTTCCTCTTAACTCAGGGACGAGACAAGGATTTCCACTTCTACACTGCTCTTCAATTTAGTATTAGAATCCCTACCTACAGAAATAAGTCAAGATGCAAACATAAACGTGATCCAAATAGGGAAAGATAATGTAAAACTGTCCATCTTTGCAGATGACATGATCTGTATTTAAAGAATCCCACGGACTCCCTTCCCAAATCCTTCAAGCTGATTCAAAACTTTGGCAAAGTAGCAGAGTATAAAATTAACCCTCAAAAAATCAATGAATTTTCTGTATGCCAACAATGAGAAAAGTGTGGCTGAAATCAGGAAAGATCCTCTATTTATAATAGCCCCATAAATCATAAAATACCTTAGAATGAACTTAATCAAAGAAGCGCCATGTTTGAAATGCCTCTAAGTAGATGAATGGATCAAGAAAATGTGGTATATATACACAATGGAATTCTATGCCTCTATCAGAAAGAAAGACATTGCCCCATTTGTTAGGAAATGGAAAGCTTTGGAAAAAATTATATTAAGTGAAGTAAGCCAGGCCCAAAGAAACATAGGTCCCATGATTTCCTTATCTGCAATAACTAGTATATGTCTGAGATAAACAGAAACCGTCAGACAAGTCGATGTTAGGTGAAATGAACCCCAAGACAAGGACTCAAATGGTTTTTCTTTCTTGCTATTGCTTCTAGCATATTTATAAGATGATTTCTTTATTGCTTTGTATGTCACTCCCCAATGATATAACCCCTGTTTTCACTGTATTTGATGTTGGTTTAATTTGGGGAGCGGAAGGGCAAAACAAATTGGGATACAGGTGGACCCATTGAAACAAAGACATGTACAAGACGTTATATAAAAAATGAACTTTACAACTTTTGCATGGGAGGGCAAGGGGCATACAGAACGGAGGATGCGAAGGATTGGGAAGGGGAAACAAAGGAGGAGTCAACAATGCTTGATAAGAAATGTACTCATTTTTTTGTTCATGGAATTGTACACCCTAAGTATATATTTTCACAATAAAAAATCATGAAATAATAAAATGAAAATCCATGCCAATATATTTTTGGCAGTCTGAGGCTTGAACTCTGGGCCTGGGCACTCTTCCTCACCTCTTCAGCCCAGGGATACCACTGTACCACTTGAGCCACAGTGCTGTTTCTAGTTTTCAAGAGATATTTTGGATATAGAGTCTCACAGACTTTTCTGCCCAGGTTGGCTTTGAACCACTATCCTGAGATCTAAGACTTTTGGGTATCTAGGATTACAGGCATGAGCCACTAAAGCCCAGATCCAAAACAATTTTAAAAAAGCAAGTTTCTTGAAACTTCTGGCTTTTTCCAATAAACAATCTTACTTTTTCAGCATTAGTTTGTAACTATGAGTTATTTTTAGATATATCTGTGAATTTTTTAGTAGAATCAAATACAAGTTTTGCTATTACTCGGTATCTCACAAAAATCCACTGTAATTGACTTTCCCCAAAGTCAATTATTACATATTGTGTTACTCACTATTAATATTACAATCTATGTTACATATAATGTGAAGTGAGAATAGTTGGACCATTTCATATAAATTAGTAGATGTTATTTTAGCATTATAAATTCATATCTGTGTTTTTAAACAAAGGAAAGAAGATTTTGAGTTAAAATGAAATATGAATATGTAGTGTGTCCCAGTTGAACCAAAAAGTATGAGTTCATACAGAAAAAATTATTTTCTTTCCACTAAAGACTTTGAAGTAAGAATATCGGAAATAGTGAGCAAGAGGAGGAAGAATTCAAATCATGTCAGACAATGTCTCTGTTATTCTACTACCCTCTCCACTATGTACACTTGCCCATTCCCAGTTGTCACAAAATTTCAAGTGTCTCTCTTAGAATTCTATTTGGAAAAGTTCTAAATCACTGATTCTTTTTTTTTGTACTTTTTGTTAAATGAAATAAAATATAGAAACAAAACAATTGAAATAAAATTCACACATATGTTGATGTCAGCACAACTGGAAAAACAACCAAAAATTAGAACCCCCCAAGAACAGAAACTTGTTGTGACAAATTTTTTTTAGCACAAACACCTCAAATACATGTTAACTTGGAGTAGAACCATAAAGATAACTGTGTCTCAGAAATACGGTTGTGTTGATTTGTAATTAACTTCATCTGGATAAACCATAGCAAATCCCTTGAATGTATCAAATGGTTTAAAACAAATGTGGCTATATGCGGAGTGAGATCTGCACATATTTAAAAGAATGAAATAACAAAATCATGACATACTTAAAAAATACAGAAATGAGGGCTGGGAAGGTGGCTCGGTAGTAGAGTGCTTGCCTTGCATGCATAAGGCCCTGGGTTCGATTCCTCAGTACCACATAAGCAAAGAAAGATAGAAGTGGTTCTGTGGCTCAAGTGGTAGAGTGCTAGCCTTGAGCTGAAGAGCTGAGGGACAGCGCCCAGGCCCAGAGTTCAGGACCCAAGACTGGAACCCCCCCCCCAAAAAAAACCCCAGAAATGCAATGAATAAGTCCAATAGTATCCATATTGAGAACTAATCCCTACTGATTTAACATGAAAAATATGCAAATTAAAGAATCTGAGCAGTGTACATGAGTGTACATAATTTTAAAATATTCCAAATTACACTTTGTAGAAGACTGAATGTGGCTTATCTAAAGAAAAACATCAACACATGATATAAATGAAATTAAAAATCTCATGGAAAGAAAGAAGTAGTTCCTGGAAAATTATACTTTAATAAATGGTGCTCAAAATCTTTCTCGTACTGACAAAATTGCATACCTATTTAGTTAGATCCAGAAAAGGACCCAGGTTACTCCAGCTGATTTGAAACATTTGCAAAGTAGCAGGGTACATCTGTAACATTATTATGGATGTTGATTCTGGCATGGAATTCATTTCCTCTTTGATCTGACCAATGAATAAATGAAAGAACATAACTTCTCCAGCGAAATATCAGGACCTAATTAAACATATAACCAGAAATGTCATCCTGTAAGCCATATTACAACTGGGGTAAAAGAAAAATCAGTCATACTGATACTGTACTTATTGTAAATCTTGATATTTTTTTCATAAATTATTTCCTTTAGCTTGCATTTTTAAATCATTGTGTTACATGATGTATGAATAGTCTCACTTCAGCTCCTAACCCATGAAATGATGTTAATTACAAAAATTGCTAATAAACACCGTTTATTATACACAAAATCTCATAAGCATGACACCAGTAAGCATTGGTTAACATTTTGATATCATGGTCTCATGACTGATGAGGCCTACCTGCATGAGTATCATTGTACCTAGATTCCTCAGCTTAAATTTAGCCACTGTTAAAAAAATGTTTATATCTTTGTCACTCATCAGAGATAAAATCTGAGTATAAAACCTAAGGAAAATGATAAAGTAAGAATTTATCTTTCCTGGATATAAAGTAAACAAAATGCAGCATGGAGTAACTCACTGGTTTAAAGTCAACCTATTTCTCCAAAACATTCTAAGCATTTCCTTACAATGTATATTATTCTCATGAAAGGAATGGAGAATTTGAGAAGAGGACTAACCAAGCATTGTCTTCAAATATACATAATTTGGATTTACATATACATTTCACTATAAGCATTTCTGATAAAAAACTGTTTGAATAACTGATTTTCTGGTCAGGTATAATAAATCCTAGTTTTATATACCAAGCTACATTTAGAAAATGGGATATACCAATTAACTAAAGAAAGTCCTGGCAGAAAAATGGCATCTCTATACTATGTGACGCCCAATTCGTAGGTATTTCATTATGCCCCAATTTAATGAATGTGATTGTTTAAATGCTTCATAAAGTATTAATTAAAATTGATCAGTGTACTATAATATAAGTGTATAATTTTATCCGAGAATCATTCAAGTATTTCCCATTCAATCATGACATACTTCACATTCCATTGGTAATATTATGAATAGGAATGAGTTTCTTAGGATCTCCGCCATTTGGAGGTGGCATAACCAGGATTTGAACTGTGGGCTCCAGCTCTCACCACTTAAACCTGAGGATAATGAACGCACTGGTCTGTCCAAGAACATCAGCAAGAGCAGTAATTAGGCTTTCACCAGTGGCTCTCAGCAGCCCTCCTTGATAGTTACAACGCTGTGATAAGAAGATCATGGTCAATGTCACCCTAGGCAGGAAAGTCCTTGAGACCCTGTCTAAATTCAGTGCCAAAAAAGCAAGAAGTAGAGCCATGTGGCTCCAGTGGTAGAGGGCTAGCCTTACGAAAAAGCAGCTCATAGACTGTGCCCAGATCCTGAGTTCAAGGTCCATGACTAGCAACAAATAGACATACACAACAATATGTGCAGCCATCCAACTAAAGTATCTGAATTGGACAGAGTTCCGTAGGAAAGGGGCTGGGGAAGCTAATGTCATCTTGACTCTGCCCATTGTGCCTGCATCACAGGATTCTGACCACACCTCATTCTTTCATGGTTCTTTCTGACCAATGGGATATAAGAATTGTGACCATGCCCACATTCCATGATGTCCAGCACCAGGATTCCCTCTGTTGGTTGACACCACCACCAGCAGTTGAGGAAAGTAGATGTGGCTGTGTGGTGAGCAAGAGACTCGAGGCAACTTTGGAGTTGAGTACAAAATTGACGTTCTATTCAGTTAGTGGGAGAATAGAGGATTTCCCAGAACCTGTGAATGTGGACAGCCCATCCTTCACATCATAGCACTCAGATCTCTGAAACAAAGACTCCATGAGAGAGCTGCGGGAAAGAAACTACTGCCAGAACACTGGCAGAAGAATCCTCCCATCAGACCTGCAACATTCAAGAAAACAAAGAACACAAAAAAGGGAGGGATACCCAAGACAAACACCACTGGGGAACGTGATTCAATGGAGGGTCCAGCCAAAGGTGAGGCTAACTGTGGGCCTCCCCTGACTTTGGACACAGTCAGAGCCACCAGGGTCCAGAGTGTCAAGAGTCCCTATACCATCAACGATCTGCAGAGGTGCTACCAACTCGTGGTGCCTGCCCTGGACTGCAGGAAAGAAGAAACCAGGCACTCTGTGCCAAGGCCCAACCACTGAATCAAGAAAAGACAGACCTGCAGGATCGACGGGAGAAAGAGAGGGAGAAGATAGCCCAGGTGCATGAAGCACCAAAAACAGAGCTAGAGATCCACAAGCCACCCATAAAGAGGTTGGTTTTGGCAGAAAGCGATTTACAATCTGCCCAGCCCAAGTGAAACATTTGACCAATGACAGAGAAATGGAGCAAGAAACTCTCACCAGCCGCCTAGAGGCCACAGAGTGCCAGGTGGTGGAGCTGGAGATAGCGACTTCTGTGGTCACTGCTGCACAGAAGGAGATCAAAATGTTCTTCGAACAACTGAGTGATACGACACTTCAGCTCGAGGAAAAGACCAGAAGCTTCGTTGATCTTGAGCAAGTGAACACAGGGTTTCAGGAGAAGCTGGAAGCACTCTGGACACAGAAAAGCAACGGGAAGAATAAAATCTGCAAGTTCCAATAAGTGCTGGCAGGGCATGAGGTACTGAAGAGACTACTGGACAATCTGAGCTGGATGGTAACCTCAGCAAATCTGGAGAGAGACACCCTCACGGAGAACCAGAGCATTGAGACTTCTGCATGGAAGGAGGCTGACTGAGCAGGTGAACCAACAGATATAGGAGAAGGAGCGAAGGGTGAAGAAGGTGCTGGATTTTGAGAACAAGCTGGGGGAACTGAGAAGGAAGCTGGCAGAGCCAAGCCCCCCCCCCGTTGGACCATCTCAGGCCGAGTGACAGTTGCAGGCCCAGACTAACTGCATGCAGATGGAGTTGAAAAACCTGGAGGAACAACTTCACATCCAGGTCCAGGAAAACCAGAGGCTCCCTCTCCAGAACGTGGAGCAGCGGGAGCAACTACAGAGACTGGAGGAGAAGGCCAAGGATCTGCAGGTGATTCCTGAGACCCCACGATGTGCATGTGTGTGCGATCCATAGCCAGAGGAACAGCTGGCCCTGCTGTGGGACACTCTCCACAAGGTGACCAGCGAGAAGGAGGTGCCCGCCAGCATCCTGGACTCAGAGCAGCAGGTGAAAAAACATCTGCGGGAACAGCTAGACCACTCAGAGGAGATTATAGAGGAATGGAAAGAGGTGGCTGAGAGAAAGAGAGCAAGTGACTTGAGAGCTGCAGGAGCAGTCCCTGGGCCAGCTGCAGAAACTCAGAGCCACCTCTGAGCAGGATATTGCCTCTGATGATTGGCTAAACTCCAAGAAGTAGGCCTTGCAGCAGCACCTGAAGAGGCAGACCCAGCTGCTGGAGCAGCTTTAGCAAGTGCAGGGCCTGACCACTTGGGGGGACCAGGTGGTGCCCCCAAAGTGGAAGGACACTCTCAAGTGCCTGGAAGTGACCAGACCACAGGAGGAGCACCTGCAGGCTCAGCTGAGTTTTCTGGTTTCCCTGGGGAAGGGGAAGATGTGAGCCCTGGAGAAGCAAAAGGTGAGGAGGAGACTCCCCCCAACATGTCCATCACAGAGGATGGAGACATGCCCCAGACCTAGAGGGACATGGCTCTGCGAGCACTCTTAGGGGCTGAGATCCACACAGGGAAACTCCTGCTGCAGGAGCAGCGGCCCCTCTGCAGGTGCCTCATGGCCCACCTGGCAGCTCAGTGCTAGACAGAGCTGGAGCCACAGGCCCCCTGCTCCATGAGCTGCTACCACAACATGGGTGGGGAGGGGAAGTGAGACACGTGAGCGTCCAAGAAGAAAATCTGCTTCTTCCATGACCTGCATGATGAGGTGGACTTCCATAGTCCAGCGGATGAGCTTCACCATCCATGTAGCCAGATGTCGGCACACATTCGCACCTTCGAGGAATCCCTCATGGTGTGTAAAGAGCAGATGATCATCCTGGATGAGCTCTGTTGGGAGAAAACCAAGCACATGTTCTAGCTCTCCCAGGAGAAGATGGAGAAGAAAAGGGAGCTGTGGGAGTTGCTGTTGCTCCTCAAAGGGGAAGGCGTGGGCAACCTGCTCCAGACACTGGCAAAGGCTGAGTCCCCCCCCACTACCACTGCTTCAGACGTCTCAGTCTCTGGGGTGGGCAAAGTGAGGGAGGAGTAGAAAGGTTTTGAAAAATTGCAACTTCAATACACCTTGGAAACTACCAGAGGAGAGGTCGGCATTCCCAACCCTGTAGATTACTCCCCGACAGAGCAGGTCCTGTGTCAGATGCCCCACATCCAGAGCTGCCCACAGCTCATGGGCTCGGGAAAGGAGTGCTCCCTTCCTTTCTTCTGTAGACTGATATGGATGACGAACCTCTATGTGACATACTGACTCTCAAAAGCCTCAGCAGCCAACAGAAGTAGATGGCCAGGTGGCCTTCTCTCAGGCCTCCATGTGCTGCGAGATGGGAAGGGTAAATTGTGGGTCATTTAGGGCAGAGGCTGCCTGGAAGCAGCCCAAATTCAAGGAACATCTAATGCCCCATTGATGGCCAGGGAAGAGACCCATGTTATGCTTATCATAAACAATAATTTGTTTTCAAAGGGAAGAAAAGCCTCCAACAAACATTTGTTCTTCCAGTCATGGAGCTTGAACTCAGTGTGTGGCCACTGTCCCTGAGCTCTTTGTGATCAAGATTGGTGCTTTACTAGTTGAGCCCCACTTCCCCTTCCAGTTTTTTCTGTGTGGAATCAAACCCAGGGTGTCAGGCATGCTAGATGATCACTCTACCACTGAGCCACATTCTCAGCCAGGATGATTCTCCCCACCCCAAACCCATAAGGCCATTCCTCAGATAAATAAGAAGTAGGGGCTAGGATGAATATGAAGCACAAATCTGGTTCACACAGAAATACTCCACTGCCATCTCTTTGACACCCTTATTTAAAGTTTCTCTTTTACCATTGAGGGATGAGAGAGGGAGAGGGGAGTCCCGAGAGAGGAGTACCAAGAACAATGGCCCCCTGAGCTCCACAGCCTACCCCACACAAGTGGTCCTCTAGATTCTGATCTTACCTGGCTCAATGTGGAGTCTACACTGTCTCCCCACCCCTGCAAGGCTCAGGATGAAATAAAGGTCAGCCCTGGCCACAGCCCACACATAAGATAGAAGCTCCTAGTCCCAGACTGACTTCCACATCTGGCTGCCCCGAGTTAGGCTGGGCCCACCACTCACCACAATGGTGGCAGTGATGACCTCATGGATGGATTCCAGGAAGAAGGTCTATTGCAGAAGCAGCAAGGTGAGCAGGGCAGAAGGAGGTGGGTGATTGCTCTGGGATCTTGCTCCTCGGAGCCCTCCCATCCAGCAAGGGCCATGCTAACCCAATGCATGGCCAAGGCCAGGGGGTGAGAGAAGATGGAGGAGCATGGGCCTAAAAGATGTACTGCTTTGTCTTGGCACACTTGAAAATTCCAATTATATTTGGCCCATGCCAATCCCAAAGCCAAAATATAATGCCTTTCCTTGTTGTCGTTTTCCGTGAGTGCTGTCCCTGAGCTCTTTTTCTCAAGGCTGGCACTCTACTACTTGAGCCACAGGGACACTTCTTGTTTTCTGATGGCTCATCGAGGTAAGAGTCTCACACACTTTCCTGCCCAGGCTAGCTTGGCACCGTGATCCTCCAAATCTCAGCTTCTTGAGTAGCTAAGATGACAGGTGTGAGTCACTAGTGCCCAGCATGTGATGCCTTTTAAAAGCATCTTGGAGAGTCTGTAAAAGAAGCTCCAAAGGGCCTGGATAGACCACGACCCAATCAAGGAGCTGGGATGAGGGAATGCTAACCTTCTAGCCATTCTGTTCCTCAAAATTAAAGATGCCAGCTGGTGTTGTATGCATAGAACACGTAGGCAAACAGCCATCAGGCTTAGTGGGGAAAAGGTAGAGAATACCCAAAGATTGCAGTGTAGAAATCTCTGATTTTGCATGCATGTGGTGTGTGTGTGTGTGTGTGTGTGTGTGTGTGTGTGTGTGTGTGTGTGTAAACTTAGGACCTAGGCTCTATTCCTGAGTTTTCTTGCTCAAGGCTAGTGCTTTGCCACTTGAGTCACAGCCCCACTTGCTTTTCGATGGTTAATTGTAGGTAAGAGTCTCAATGACTTTCCTGTCCAGGGTGGCTGATGGGGTCTCTAGGGAAGCAAGAGTAAAAGCAATTCACAGGTACAATCCCTATTGTGGGCGACTCCTGCCACCTGGTGGCCAGATGCGGGACATGCCACCCTGTGCCATCGTCCTCTAGAGTTCAATTTCGGGAAGTGACCAGGGCCAAGCTGACTTTTGCTCACTCTGAGGGCTGATGCCAAAGCAGGTGTGTCCCCACCTTAGGCCAAGAGAGCTCCAGGAGTCCCGGCTCCCAGGGACCAAAGGAAGGGAGAGATCAGTTCCAGGCTGAGCTGAGAGCGTTTGCCCAGGGACACCCCAACTTGGCCTTCCTGATTACCATAAGACCTGTCAAAGAACAACTCAAAAAAATAAAATTGGAGCTGTGGCTCAAAGTGTTAGAACTCTAGCATTGACCCAAAGAGGTCAGGGATAGGGCCCCCAAACTTTGAGTTCAAGACCTCCAGCTTACCATGCCCCATAAAACACAGGTTGGCTAAAGTAAACTAGTAGGATTTGTGATCTATTTTGGAAGAATGGTGATACTGAAGAAAGCACCCTAATTCTAATGACAGCTGAACATTTGACATAGATCTACATTCTGAGTCCTTCCAAGGGTGCCGTTTGCTGGTGCCTTCCCACATGGGGGTTTTGTGCTGAGTCCTCAAAAATGTGCTGTTTGCTGAGTCATCACAAAGGATGCTATGTGCTGAGTCTCTGAAAAGAGTGGGCCATGTTGGGTTTTTCAAAGGGTGCTGTGTTCTGAGTCCATTACATAATGTACTGTATGCTGAGTCCTTCAAAAGGTGCAGTGTGCTAATTCATCCCAAAGGGTGCTGGTATGTGCTGAGCCCTTGAGGAGAGAGGGATGAGGTGAATTTTCCAAGTGCTGTGTACCGAATCCTTTACACAGGGTGCTCTGTACTGTCCTTCAGATGGTGTTGTGTGCTGAGTCCTTTGGCAGTATGATATGTGCCGAGTCCTTCCACAGGGTGGTATGTACTGAGTCCTTCAAAATTGTGCTGTGTGCTGAGTTTTTCGAAGAATACTGTGCACTGAATGTTTTACACAGGGTGCTATGTACTCAACCCTTCAAGGGCGGCTGTGTGGTCTTCACACAGGTTGCTATGTATTGATTCCCTGGGAGAGTGCTACGTGCTGAGTTTTTCAAAGCGTACCATTCACTGAGTCCTTTACGCTGTGGGCTATGAACTTCCTCCTATGCTGAGTCCTTCAAAGGTAGCTGTGTGCTGAGACCTTTACACATGGGTGTTTTGTGCTGTTTTTTGAAGTATTCTGTGTGCTGAGTCATCTCAAAGGGTATATGTTCTGAGTCCTTGAGAGGTAGTTATGCCCAACAATCACACACACACACACACACACACACACACACACACGAGGGTCACCGTGCACCTGCTTGGTGCATGGAGTAGAGGAGGATGGAAAAGTGTCTACTCGAGTGGTAGGGCTGAAGGAAGATTTGATCCCCTGGGTAGGTACTGGTGTTGGGTGGAAGTGATGATCTGAGGTAAAGTTACAATTGCCATGGCCTGAGAGCTTTAGGGCTCAGTCAGGGCTGGGCTTGCAGCCAGGGGTGGGAGGTGGGGCTGAGGGGAAGAGGGGCGTGGCCAAGGGGAGGAGGGGACAGGGCGTGGCCAAGGGGAGGAGGGGACAGGGCCCAGGGAGCACTGTGGTTGCAGCAGTGGCCAGAGGTACGAGGGCGGGCAGGGGGTGGGCACACCCGGTACTGGCAAAGAGGCCCAGGAGAGGAGTGGGGGCAGAGAGAGAGAGAGCAGACAGAAGAGCAAGCACACACAACAAGGGCAAGCAGCTTCATCAGCTGGTGGCCTCCCAGGTCATAGCCCAGCTCCTGGCAAGGAGCACAGGGCACAAGGAACTGGCCCAGCATGCACATCGCCAAGAGCAGCCACGTGGAGGCGCAGTGGCCATGGCGGCCCTGAGTCTAAGGTCCTGGTGCAAGAAGCACAGCTGAGGTGGCCGAATCGTGGGCGGCCTTGGCTTAGGAGGAGGACCAGAGGCAATGTGCAGCCCTGCAACACGCCTGCAGAAGCCCCTGCCCCCTCCCAGCAGCATCGCATTTCTTTCTCTTTTTTAAAATTTTTATTTATTTTTTATTGTGAAAATACTGTACAGAGGAGTTACAATTAGATGGGCAAGATAATGAGTACATTTGTTAACAAGCATTGTAGTCTCCTCTTTTGTTTCCCCTTCCCATCCCTTCCCAGCCTCCCTCCATTCCCCCACTCAATCCTCCCCCACCCCACCAAAGTTCATTTTCTTATTTATTTTTTTTACAGTTGTAATTTTTTATTGTAAAAATACTGTACAGAGGGGTTACGGGGTTACAATTACATGTGCAAGATAGTGAGTACATTTCTTATCAAACATTGTAGCCTCCTCCTTTGTTTACCTTTCCCATCCTTTCCCAGCCTCCCCCCGCCCTCCCACCCAATCCTCCCCCCCACACACACCAAAGTTGTAAAGTTTGTTTTCGACTTGACAACTTGTACTTCTCATTGTTGCAACAGGTCCACTTGTATCCTTATTTAAACGACTTGTTTTTCCCCTTCCTCTCCACAAATTATACCGACATCAAATACAGTGAAAGCAACGGTTATACTGTGGGGGAGGAACATACAAAGCAACAAAGAAATGATCTTATAAATGCGTTAGAAACAAATGCATGAAAGGAAAAAAACATTTGAATACATATCTTAGAGTTCATTTTCCTAACATCACCTTATCTGACCTTTTCTGCTTGACTCAGACATATATTAGTTATTGCAAATAAGAGAAACCATGGGACCTATGTTTCTTTGGGCCTGGCTTACTTCACTTAATATAATTTTTTCCAAGTCTTTCCATTTCCTAGCAAATGGGGCGATGTCATTCTTTCTGATGGAGGCATAGAATTCCATTGTGTATATATACCACATTTTCTTGATCCATTCATCTACTTAGGGGCATTTCAAACATGGCACTTTCATCTTGGACCCACGGGGCCTCCCTCTCACAGTCGCCAATCAGAGATGACCCGCCCTTGGCTGGCTTGCAGCTTTGACCTGGTCCTGGCCCCAGGTTCTAGGACTCCAGGCCTGTAAGAACCCGGAGCCGCTGCCAACAGCTTCTCCCAGCAGCACACATGAGTGGCTGCCCCTAGGGTTTGCACCCTGCAAACCCTCCCGCCAACCCCCCCCAACCCACTGACCCAGACCCACGCATCCTGCCTCCCATGTCCTGTCCAGCCTTCCAGCTCCCAGTGCCCCACAGTCCACCATGGCCCTGCCACAATTGTGCCCCACAGGTGGGGGGGTGGGGTGGCTGACCGGGGATCCCACCCCTATCCCTAAGGGCCAGTGTCCCAGGAAACGGGGAGATGCAGGAATGTGTGAGGAGGGGGCACCACAGAGCCCCTGGCCTGCAGCAGTGAGAGCCACACAGCCACATGTCTGCACCCTTCCTCTCCCTGGTGGGAACCTGGTGGCTTTAGTCAGAGATGGGGAGCAGCACCTCCACACCTGCCTTCTGGGGTCTTTTCCTTTTTGCTGGGGTGGGGAGTGTTGCATCAGAAGATAAGTCCTTCTTGCTGTGGGAGCCCTTGTCTTCTGTGCTCAGTCACCTGTTGTCCTGAGGAGGGTCCCAGAAGAGCCCACTATGTATGTGAGGGCATTTGGAGTCAGCAGGTGAATTTCTGGGAAGAACATACCCCCTCCAACACACATACACCCTGCCTGTTGCCCCCACCCCAGCTGTCAGCATTGACTGTGTCCGTGAGCATTAGGGCAGGGGGCTCTGGGCCCCCACTGGTGGTATGGATTCCCTCCTGGGGTAGTGCACCGGCGGGCAGTCCTCCCTGGATTCCTGCAGACTCCAATCTGTGTCCCACCTGGGCTGTTTCCAGCTGGGCAGTGGTAAGCAAGTGTGTTTCCCTTGCTGGAGCCTGCTTTGTATCAGGCCCTGGCAGTTAGCTAGGGATCTCTGAATGTCAGGTTCTGTAACCTATTGTAGGCTGTCTGGAAGGAAAAGAGGACCGCTGACTTTGGAACCCTTTAAGTTTGATTGGGACAACTGAAATGCTACGTTTTCCATGGTTTTTTCCCTTGAAGCTGGCAATTTCCACTAATGCCTGGGATTATGGGTCAAATTAGATGGATCGTTTCAGCCACTAAACAATGACATTCAAAGCAGCACAAGCAGAGTTCCCAAGCCAAATGGTTTCGTGCTATGAATGTCGTGCCTTGACTACCTTTCTCTAGCAGCTGTTGATTCTCCTCTGGCTCTCTCTAGGGTGACCACCACCGTGAGGATGTCATGGGGAGTAGAGATTGTGACCTTGCCCTCCCCAGCATGCCAGCTGTGAGCAGAGACAATTCCCAGCACCTTCCCTGGACTCTGAGAGATTCAGAAACCTGGGATGCCTAGAGGATCCTTTCTCTGCAACATGAAATTTGGGGGCCAGATGTGATAGACCATCCTGGCTGGCCCCAGGGGGAGGAGAGGAGGCCCCTTGACCCGGGCCTTCATCTCATGGTAACCTCTTTCACACCTGAGTGTGGAATTGAATGCCACAGAGCTGGTCAGCCACTGGACAGAGATCTTTGGGAAGACAGGCATCCCAGAAGCCCTGGAATCCAGCTAGTACATCGTGGCTCATGTCCTCAGGGCCAAAATAGTTAAGTTTGGTGGCACCAGGAGGGTGTGAAGAGGGAGGATGGAGAACTGTGTGAGAGCTACATCAGTCTTTTCCTCCCCCCCAACCCCAGGATGCTTACCTGTATCAGATGGGACTTTACTGTAGTATTGTCATAAACATGCTCATTTATTTATCGAACAGAGTTACAGTGTGCTCCAGGCTCGGGGGGGGGGGGGTGGTGGAGGGGCTGGGAAGGGGGGGGTGGTGGAGGGGCTGGGAAGGGACCGGCAGGTCATAGATGATGAAAGGTTCCAGTGCTGGTTCCACAGCACATGAAGAAACCTTGGTTTGAGCTGGATGCCACAGCTTCACGCCTATAATCCTAGCTACTTAGGAGGCTGAAATGGGAGGATAGAGGCTTAAGGCTGGGACAGGAAAGCTTGTAAGACTTTTATCTCCAACTAACTACCAAAAAGAAAACTCCAGAAGTGGATGTGTGCCTCAAGCTGTAGTCTGTTGGCTTTGAGTAAAAAGGCTCAGGGATAGCATTTAGGCTCCGAGTTCAAGGCCCAGGAGTGAGAGAAAGAAAGGAAAGAGAGGGAGGAGGGAGGGATGGAGAGAGAAAAAGTGGAAAGGAAGGAAGAAGGGAGAACATGCATGCCTTGGTTTAGAGTCCCTGGATCAAGGGAGCCAACCATTCACAATCTTTGTGAGGACAGTTTCAGAGCATAAAGGCAGTATGTAGGACAAAACCACTGATCCCTCAGCAACTACATGACATCCAGGAATTCTGTGGTTGCCAGCTGCAGAGAAATGCAGCCTCAGGTAGACCTAGGGTTCAGGGTGTGTCACCAGGTTTCAATCTCCCCTGGCCCCACTGAGTTTATTTTCTGGTCAGATAAGAAGAAAGTGTCCAAAGGTTAGGGAGGTGTTGGGGTGATGGAGTGTCAAGTTGGGGGGCAAGGGATAAGAAGGAATATGAAGAGAGAGGACGATTCCAGGTCAGGTGTGTCAGGACATTGGATCCATGACCTCACCTGATAACCTAGACCATCAGTGTTAGAGCCTTTGACACAGCCACAAGGCTATTAAAAGTCCTGGTGCCTTGGATTCACTGTTGACCACCTGGCTGTCATCCACCGCAGGATGCCTGTGCAGTACAACTTTGGGAACTGGGAATTCCAGGGCTCAATCTGAAGATGACACCCCCAGTGTTCATTCCTCCACCAGAGACAGAGGTAAGCATGCCACTGGCACAGGACAGCCAGGGATGAGGGAAGGAGTCGGGACCTGTGTTGCCCCAAGACTTCCTCGAGGGGGCGCTAGGACCCCATGCCTGTGATTCTCAGAGGCAGAGGTGGATCTCTTTGCTGGATCAGCCTTTAGTCTAGATGGCAGATCTGGGATTCAGAGAGGGCCAACTGAAGATGGGGCAGGGTTGGGTAGAGCTACTGGGAAAACTAGAGGCACTGGGATCTGAACAGGGTTGTTTCTTTGAGGATACTCATAAAATAGGAATATTCCTGGGATGGATCAGCCCTTTTCTCCTTCCCTAGAGAGAGGGACCTAGAGCCCTCCAGTCTGCCTTGGCCGATAAATCTTTTCATTCCCACATGCTGTTGTTGCATAACTAGACCTCACATCACTGTCCAGTGTTGAGGCAGGACAGTAAGAGATTCTGAGTCTTTGATAAGGTCAGGGGATCCTCAGTATGAGACTGTACTTGTATGTCCTAACTTGGTGCATGGTCAGTCCCATCTAAGCTTGCCATGATGTAGGACATAGAATCTAGAGAACCAGAGCCAGATGGGGTCTGTTCTGGGATTCTTGAGTATTATGTGTGAGCTTTGATCTCCTGTGTGCCCACCTGCTTCCCTTTCTTGAGTGGGTCTTTGCTAGAAAAAGCTTGAAACTAGGGACTGGGTCCTATCCCTTGTCTTTGATGCTCAAAGCTATCACTCTACCATTTGAGTCACAGTTCCACTTCCAACTTTTTTGGGTGTTTAATTGGAGACAAAGAGTCAGGCCCAAAGAAACATAGGTCCCATGTTTCCCTTATTTGCAATATCTAGTATATGTATGAGTCAAGCGGAAAAGGTCAGATAATGTGATGTTAGGAAAATGAACCCTTAGATATGTATTTTAATGTTTTTTTCCTTTCATGCATTTGTTTCTAACGCATTTATAAGATTATCTCTTTGTAGCTTTGTATGTCCCTCCCTCACAGTATAACCCCTGCTTTGACTATATTTGATGTCAGTATAACTTGTAGAGGAGATGGGGAAAAACAAGTCGTTTAAGGATACAGGTGGACCTGTTGCAACAATGAGAAGTACAAGTTGTCATGTCAAAAACAAACTTTAAAATGTTGGTGTGGGGGTGGGGTGGGGGAGTGGGGGAAGGCGGGGAGGATTGGGTGGGGGGTGGGGGGCTGGGAAGGGATGTGAAGGGTAAACAAAGGAAGAGGCTGCAATGCTTGATAAGAAATGTACGCATTAACCTGCCCATGTAATTGTAACCCCTCTGTACAATGTGTTCACAAAAATAAAAATTAAAAATTAAAAAAAAAGAGTTCTCATGGACTTTGTGGTGAAGGGTGGCATCCAACTGCAGTCCTGAGATCTCAGTCTCCTGAAGGGATAGGATGACAGGCATGGAAAAGTATGTTTGTCCAGGTGCCAGTAGCTCATGTCATCCTAGGTACTCAGGAGGTGAGATCTGAGGACCACAGTTCAAAGCCAGCCTGGGCAGGAAAGACCCTGAGACTCTTATCTTCAAGGAACTGCCAGAAACCAGAAGTAATGCTGTGGCTCAAGTAGTTGAGTGCTCGTCTTCAGCTGAAGTGCTCAGGGACAGCACCCAGGCCCAGAGTTGAAGCCCCACAACAGTAAAAAGAAAGAAATTAAGACATCTTTATCTGCAAAGGATGGTGGAGGTGCGGGGGGAGGGGTGCTCGCTGTGGTTGGGAGACCAGGTGCTGGCCTCACTGTACAGACATTTCTAAGGACTCCCCATGTTTGCCCCAGTTTGAAGCCACAGCTTCAAGAGGACTTGGCCTGTGGGAGGCAGGGAGTGGGTGAATGGGTACAGGGGTTTGTCTGTATTCTCTCCATTGAAGGATGGATTTGGATGCTGGTTTCAAAGTCTGAAGTGAAGGCTTGCAATAATTTTGTGGCCTGACAAGATGGGTTTCCTCTGGGTATATGAAGGTGGCTGAAGCTGGAAGCTGCCGGTGGCTCACAAATGCCATCCTAGCTACTCAGAAGGCTGAGATGTGAAGACCGTGGTTCCAAGCCAGCTTGGGCAGAAAAGTCTGTGAGACTTGATGTCCGATGGACCACCAGAGAACAGGAAGTGGTCCTGTGGCTCAAGTGGGAGAGTGCTCACCTTCAGCTGAAGAGCTGAGATACAGCACAGAGTTGAAACCCCATGACCACCAACAAATAAAAAGAGGTGACTAAGTTTTCCACATAGCAGTTTGTACGGTAGGAATTACCATGCTGGTCTATGAGACATTCCAAATATGTGAGAGGCTCAGCGTTTTGTCATACTGTGGGTTTGAGGTCGGTAGTGCTACCTTCTCAGGGGTGGGATGTGATTGTAATTGAGGGAGTTCATGGTTCTGTTCTCAGGGACTGCTGAAGCTTTGGGCTATCTGTGTGTGTGTGTGTGTGTGTATGTGTGTGTGTGTGTGTGTGTGTGTGTTTGTGTGTGTGTGTGTGTCTGTCCATCCATCTGTCTTGTCTGTGTGTGTTTGGAGGTAGAAGAACTGGGCCTTGAACTCAGGGCATAGGTGCTGTTCCTGAGCTTTTGTGCTCAAAGCTAGTGCTCTGACACTTGAGCCACAGCTCCACCTCTGGCTATTTAGTGGTTCACTGTAGATAAGAGCCTCACAGACTTTCCTGCAGAGGCTGGTTTGAACAGTGATCCTCAGACCTCAGCCTCCTGAGTAACTAGGATGACAGACAGGAGCCACCAATGCTGGTTTTGTGTGTGTGTGTGTGTGTGTGTGTACAAGTGGGTTGTAACAAGGAGCACTGGAACCTTTTGTAACTTTTAACCACTATTTTTGGGGGGTGCATGGGCTTTGTGGCTGAGGTCTGGGGGCCTGGAAGGGTGAGACTCTTGAAGGGAACTCAGCACTGTTAAATTATAAGAACATGGGGTATGTGTGCCCTGGAACTGTCTAATCCCTTGGGCCTTGTTGGTGGCAGAGGAAGTTTGAAAGGACCTGGGGTGGGACCGCAGGGGGTGGCTTCCCAGGGCGACAGAGAGCATAACCAACACTTAGTAAGGATGTGAGCCCTGTCAGTATGGACCTTATTGGCATGGGTCAGACTCTGGCTCTTATCATCATGACATCTGATGGGCGAGGCCAACCCTATTTTAAATCTTGACCGGCGATCTTCAGATCTCAGTCTCCTGAGTAGCTAGGATTATAGGCATGAGCCTCTGGCACTGGGCCTCTGAGTCTTTTTGGTATATTAGGGTCTGAACTCAAGATCTTAGGCTTGCAAGTCAGGTCTTCTACCATGCGAGCCAAGCCTTTCTGTTTTGGGCATTTCCAAGATAGAGACTCAATATATGCTCAGACTGGCCTGGACCATGGTCCTCTGGTGACAGGCATGCGTCACCATGCCTGGTCCTCTGTAGTTGGGATGCTATACATGTAGCGCCATGCTCAGTCATAGGTTTAGATGGATTGTCCCAAACTCTTAGTCTATGGCAGCTGGTTCTTGACCACAGGTGAAGCTCTGGGTTGGGCCTCGACCATTGGACCTCAATCTTCTCATGGGATAGTTGTGAGGAAACAATGGATCAATACAGGAGGATCTCTGGAGCAGGGCCAGGTATAGAGGGAGTGGTCATCAGATAAGGTTCTTGGCAATTCTATGAGCATATGACAGGAAGATACTTGGAAAGGGCTCAGATGTGACCTGTTATTTATCGTGCCACAGGTATGGGATTATGAAACAAAACATGGCTCTCTTTCATCCTTACCTTATCCCCATAAGGAAGGGGATCTTTCACTGTTCAGTCTTGTCACTGGGGAAAATGAAGCACGAAGAAGCTAGGTAACCTACTCATGACCCCCAGTTGACAAGAAACGGCCTGACTTCTCTGCCATGCTCCCTAGGACAATGGGTGCTATTCAATACACTTCTTGTGGTGGGAAGTCCACTTCTTGTCAGTCGTGGGGCTTGAACTGTGGGCCTGGGCGCTGTCCTCAAGCTCCTCAGATCAAGGCTAGCACTCTACCACTTGAGCCACAGCACCACTTCCGGTTTTCTGGTGGTTCTTTGGAGATAAAAGTCTCACAGGTGTTCCTGCCTGAGCTGGCTATGAACCATGATCTTCATATCTCAGCCTCCTGTGTAGTTATCATTATAGGCCTATGCCACCAGCACCTGGCTTAAGTGTAATTCTACTTTCTCTATGTCTCTCTCACACAGGAACTTGTTGAATGGTGCTGGAGGAGGTGGCCCAGCGTCCCCATGGGGTTGGGACCCAATGTGGCCCTCTCATTCTGGAGGTAGGCTGTTGGTCAGGAGCTTTCTCTTTCAGCCTGTTGAACTAGCTCCCTGAGGTAAGCCCCTCTGTGCCCAGGCTAGACTGTGATGGTTACTCATTGTCAGTCCATCTCATGAATCCTTCCCCACTACCCTCTGCTAAAACAGTTAAAGAAAGTGGATGAGATGTCACATTGTCCAACCACACAGCAAAATCCCGAGCCTCTGATCCTCACCGCCACCTATCTGGCCAGACCCTGATTATAAGAAAATGAGTTCACTCTGTCTACTTCGCTTTGCTGGAGTGTGTTGTTTTGGGAAGGGGGACTGTGGGCAGGGGAAAGATCCCAGACCTGACACCTCCTGGGGGACATTTGTTCTTGTGACAGGGCCAAGTTATTGCTGTGTATAAAAAGGAAGCTACCATCAGACTGACCCGGAATAATGCTCAAGGGTAGGTGGGCTGTTGAAGTATCAAACCCACGCATGTCTGCTTCCCACTCACAACAAGGGAGGGGCAGTGCGGGTAGCTCAGCACAAGCCCTAGGGGATTATAAAGAGATGGTAGCATTCAGGTGCCCGTGGCTCTCGCCGTCATATTGGCTATTTGGGAGGCTGTGGTCTGAAGGTCGTGACTCAGAGCCAGCCCAGGCAGAGGAGTTGTGAGATCCTTACCTCCCATAAACCACCTCCCCCCCACCACAAAAAAAGCCAGATGTGGTGCTGTGGCTCAAGTGGTAGAGCCTCAGAATTAAATAAAAGAAGCTCAGGGATGACACCAATGCCCTGAATCCAAGCCCTGGGACTCACAAAAAAATATAAAAGTAATGAATAGTAGGCACCTGTTACCTTACTACCGAAAAAGATCATTCCTCTCTCTTGTACTTGTAGCCAAAGGTAAGGGGCTTCCCTTGATGTTCCTCTAAATCTCTCCTTCTCTCTATTATCTCTCCCGGTTTCCATTGGAGGATAGAATTCAGATCATCCCCCTTGATGTGACCTTACATACCCACCCCTACCTGCCTTCCTTGGGGTGGAGATCCTGGATGTACTCACCACTGGGAGAATTAAGTACCAGAAAGATGGGGGTAGGTATCCTCGAAACTCATACTCTCTCTCACACACACACTCACCTAGGCCAACTCAGACTAGCCTTTACCAAAGACACTTTATCTTCTTGGATTAACTGACCTAGGAGAGAAACTTGATCCCCTGTAAATGACAATTTTAACTAGAGCTTGCTAGTTGATATGAGATAAACAGAAGCTCAAAAGAAAGGCTCTGGTGCCTGTAACCTCTGGCTCAAGCTCACGCCTGACATCCTGGCTACTTGGGAGGCAGAGGTCTGAGGATCAAAGATCGAAGCCAGCCATAAGCTGGAAAGCCAGTGAGACTCTACTCTCCATGGAACCACCAAAAAGTTAGAAGTGCAGCTTTGGCTCAAGTGGTAGAGCAACAACCTTGAGCATGAAAACTCAGAGAGGCAGCTCCCAGATCCTCAATTCAAGCCCACACAAAGAAATGGTCCCATTTGTTGCTTCCAGACTGCTTGCGCCTTGAGTGCCCTCTCACGGAGTGTGATACAGCACCAGTCCCTGGATAGTGTATCAGAGCCTTGAGAAATTGGGTGGTGGGTGGCTGGGAAGGTGGCCCAGTGGTAGAGCACTTGCCTTGCATGCATGAGGCCTTGGGTTCGATTCCTCAGCACCACATAAGCAAAAAAAAAAAAGCTGGAAGTGGTGCTGTGTCTCAAGTTGTAGAGCGCTAGCCTTGAGCTGAAGAGCTGAGGGACAGCACCCAGGCCCAGAGTTCAGGCCCCATGACCGGACCCTCCCAAAAAAAAGAAAAGAAAAGAAATTGGGTTGTGGAAGCCAGGCCTTTCCCTTTGTGCGCTCTCAACCTACACTGGACAGAAGGCAAGGCATGACAAAACTGGCAGCCTGCAAAGCAAAGAATATACCCCTCTGCCAGGACAATTGGAGCTGGCTTCTTAGAGGCAGCACTTGAAAGGTTGTCTTGCCTAACAAGGAGGATCTGACAGGAAGCCCAGAGAGCAAAGATGCTATAGATAAAGGACAACATAGTAGAACGTGTTCATTTCCAGCCAGGGATGCTGGTGAGAAACTCGGTAAAGATGTGCAAGACTGTCCTGAGATAGGCCCAAGAGTTCACAGAAGAACAGCTATCTAGGGTTGGGATTGTGTCTTAGCAGTAGTGAACTTGGCTAGCACACAGGAAACCCTGGGTTCGATTCCTACGTCCCGCATACACAGAAAAAGCTGGAAGTGGCACCATGGCTCAGGTGGAAAAGCACTTGCCTTGAGCCAAAGAACGGGGACAATGCCTGGGCCCCAAGGTCAAGCCTCAGGACTGTCAACATAAAACAGCACTCCAAGGGACCTGTGTGAAAGTTGAATTGCTATGCCCTGTAGCTCTTAGTAGATCCACCCATGCTTTGTGTCTCCTTCTTTGACAGAGGAGATCTAGACACTCCTTCTGCTCTGGACAACCCTGGACCTGGTTATCAGCAACCGTCCCAAAGTCTTCCACCAGGACATGGAGCAGTGCCCATGAATAAAGGGCAGGCCCCAGAAGTCCTAGTGGGCCTTATCTGCCCCAGAAGACCAGGCCATCCAGAGGAAGCACATGGGAGCTAAGAGAGGGGTAGTAATGTGAAGGGGACCCTTTAATGCCCATGGCCCTACCTAGATTCTGAGCCTCCCTTTGCTGTCCCTGAGGGAGGTAGAGGAGTGTTTAGGTGGTAATGTCTAGAGGTGGGCTGGGTGGAAATTCTAAAGAATGAGAAACCATAAGCCCTCCGCTGGTGGCTCATGCCTGTCAGCCTGGCTACTTGGGAAGCTGAGATCCAGAGGATCTCAGTTTCAAAACCCAGGCAGGAAAGTCCCATGAGATTCTCATCTCCAATCTCAAACCAGAAGTAGCACCATGGCGCAAGTGGTAGAGCACTGACCTTGAGCAAAAATCAACATGGACAGAACCCAAGCCCTGAGTTCAAGCCCCTCAACCAAAAACAAGAAAGAAAGACATCCCTTGCTTGCAAGAGATGGTGAAGGATTGGGGTTGCTGTGCTTGGGAGACCAGGTGCTGGCCTCAGTGTGCAGACATTTCTAAGAACTCCCCATGTTTGCCCCAGTGTGAAGTCATAGCTGGGTGTGCGTTGCCTTACCAAGAACTCCAGAGGTTGTGGCCTGTCTTAGGGAGGGAATGGGCAAATGGGAGCAGGGGTAGGAGTGTAGTGTCAATTATATTCTCTCCATCCAAGGAAGAATGGTTTTAGATGCTGGTGTCAAAGTCTGAAGTGAATGGTTGCATGTGCTTTGTGGCCTGACAAGTTGGGTTTCCCTTGAGTGTAAGAAGGTGGCTGAAGCCAGTGCTGCCAGTGGCTCACAACTGTCATCCTATTTACTCAGAAGGCTAAGATATGAGGATCACAGCTCAAAGCCAGCTTGGGCAGGAAAGTCTGTGAGACTTTATCTCCAGTGAACCACCAGAAAACCGGAAGTGGTGCTGTGGCTCCAGTTGTAGAGCACACACCTTCAGCTGAAGAGCTGAGGGACTCTGTGCAGGCCCAAAGTTCCAACCCCATGACCGACAACCAAAAATAAGGTGGCTGAGTTTTCTTCATAGTGGTGTGTACAGTAGGAAATGCCATGCTGTGTTATGAGCCATTCCAGATGTGTGAGAGGCTCTGAGTTTGTCTATATTTGGTCTGAGGATGGTAGTGCCATCTTCTGGGGGGTTGGGATGTTCAGGTGCTCAGGGTCTGGTAAGCCTTGGGCTGTGTGTGTGTGTGTGTGTGTGTATTTTTCCTTCACCTTTCTCTGTCCACTTCCTGGGTGCCTGTCTGCCTCTTTCTGACATTGGATGGTGCCCCTCTTCCATGGCTACCTTGCCTTTAGGCACCTATCAAGGTCTACAATGAGTCCTAAATTGCCAGAAACCTGCATATTCCAGCTTTTCTTTGGGGCCCAAGTCCAGCTTTCCTATCTTTGTCTGCCTCCACGGGATTCTGAATCAGTAGGGCCAGCTGGCATGTGTTCTCCCCTGCCACTGGGATGACAGGGTCAGTCATGCAATGTCCTGTCCTTTTCCTCAGCTGGACCTCTGGCTGCCTGTCCCACTTCCAGCAGTCTGTCAGTGGAGTGGGGGAAGGGTGGGTGCCTGTGGCTCTGGCCAACTCGAGCTTGATAGCTGACTGAAGGCTGCACAAGCAAGGATGATCCAGGGCTACCTGGGAGGTGAGGTCAAGGTAGCTTATCAGTATTGGACGGTGTCTAGGAAATGTCAATGAACCATATCGCAGGCAAGTCTAACTTCCAGCCCCAGCTCGGCCTCTCAGGTCCTTCTAGATAATTCCAGATTCCCAGAATACAGTGTCACAGCCTTTAGATTCCAGGGCCAGGGAACTGAGAGATGAGAGACTGGTATAGCCAGTACCTCAATGTTCTGGGGCATTAGCCTTGCCCTGGCTATGCCCCCCCCTTGTGTAAGTTCACTTCTTAACCAGTGCTAACCAAACACCGACCACTTGTGCTGTGGAAGTGTCAGGAGCAGAAGTGAGATCTAGGATGACCAAAATCTGGATTTATAGCCTGACTGGGGTGGGGGGGGTGTTTTTTAAAAAAATCTTAGAGCTGGAACTCAGGGCTTGGCACTCTCCCTGAGCTTCCTTTGCTCAAACTAACACTCTAACACTTGAACCACAACTCACCTTTCATCTTTTTTAGTAGTTTAGTAGACACAAGTGTCTCACATACTTTCCTGCCTGTGCTGGCTTCAAGTTGCCACGCTAAAAGCTCAGCCTCTTGAGTAGCTAGTATTGCTGGTATAAGCCACTGGCACCTGCTAAGGATGGTTATAGTGTGTTTGTGTGTGTGTGTGTGTATGTGTGTGTGTTTACTGGAGTTTGATCTCAGAGCCTAAGTGGTATCCTTTAGCTTGTTTGCTCAAGGTTGGTGCTCTATCACTTGAAATACAGTAGCTCCACTTCCCATCTTTCTTGTGATTCATTTGAGATAAGAGTCTGCCCAGGCTAGCTTTGAATCTTTATTGATCCTCAGGTGTCAGCCTTGAGTAGCTAGGATTATAAGCATGAGCCACTGGCATCCAGCTGCAAGGATGTCTTTTCATACTCTCTTCTGTTCTAACAGCTCTCTACTTGCCCTGGTCTAGATCTCTGACCATGTCAGCTCCCACCAGCCCCTGATTATGTGGAGAATATAAAGCTCAAACCTGATCCCATTTCTTTGTCCTCAGGGGAGGAGGTTATGTTTTGTCTGAAGCATGGGGTAGGAGGGGTACCTGTAGATTGGTACTCAGCTGGGAGAGAGGTAGTCTGTTTTAGCTAAGAAGGAAAGTTTCGCCAGATGCTAATAGCTCATGCTCTCATATTCCTAGCTCCTCAGGAGTCTGAGATCTGAGGATTGCCATTCAGAGACAGCCCAGCTAGAAAAGTCTGTGAGACTCTTTTCTGCAAATAACCACCTGAAGGCTGGAAGAGAAACTTTGGCTCAAGTGGTAGAGTGCTAGCCCTGAATGAAAAAAGTGAGGGAGAGAACCCAGGCCCTGAGTTTGAGCCCTAGTACCAAGATGCATACGCGAACGTGTACACATGCACAAAACACACACACACACATACACACAATACACACACACACACACACACACACAGGAAGGTAGTAATGATGAGCTGAGCTAGTACTGGGGACAATCCTGAGGCATAGTCACAGTAAACTCTCAAGGCAGATCAAGTGGTTTCTCCCTAAGTCCTTCTTGGGCTGCAGGGTCTGGGCCATGGCAGTAAGTTCCATGGAACCTGCCCCTCTGTCCGTGCACGGGGCCCCAGGACGAAGGGAAGGACACTTGGGATGCTCCTTTGTAGTCGGCCCATGATTGCAGACCTTCATCTGCCTCCTTCCACCCCTACCCCTGCCTTAGAGCACTGGCTCTGTGTCCTGGCACTCCTGGGATAGTGACTGCTACAAGCAGCAGCCAGCCGGCTGTGGATTCCTGACACTACAAGTCTTTCATGAGCCCAACTCAACACCTGCCCAAGGTGTGCCTGACAAATTCGCACTGTTGTGATACCTACATGAGCGGGCATTACCTGGTGTGACATCTCTCAACTTCTGCCCCTCCTGGCCCAGAACCATGGTCTGAGATGTTGATTTACTGCTCAGATCCACATTGCACCCATGCCAGCTGCCATTCTGATGATCTCCATGCCCCAAGGCTCCACCCTTCTCTGGTGCTGTGGCCCGCTCTGTAGGCAATGGCCTCTAAACAGGCTGCTCTCAAGACTTGTAGGACACCTAGGAAGACCCTCAGGAGCCCACTGGAAAGTACTCTGCCTAGACCACAGAGTGAGATCCAAGCAGGCCAGGCATTGGTCATGGGGCTTGAACTCTCAGCCTGGGCACTGTCCCCCAGCTCTTCAGCTTACCACTTGAGCTTCAGAGCCACTTCCGGTTTTCTGGAGGTTCCTTGGAGATCAGAGTTTCCCAGACTTTTCTGCCTGGGCTGGCTTTGAACTGCGATCTTTACATCTCAGCCTCCTGAAGAGCTAGGAGGACAGGCGCGAGCCACCAGTGCCTGGCTGATCTGGCCTTTCACCACAGTGGACTAGGAGCTCCTGAAAGCTTTTCTTTTTTTTTTTTCTGTGCCGGTACCAGGGCTTGAACTCAGAGTCTGGTCTCTGGTCTCTTAACTATTTCCCTCAAGGTTGGCACTCTACCACTTGAGCCACAGCTCCATTTCTGGCTTTTGGTTGTTAATTGGAAAAAAGAGTCTCACTAACTTTCCTCCCCTGAGCTGGCTTGACCCACGATCTCTATCTCAGTCTCCTGAGTAGCTAGGATTTACAGGGGTTGAGCCACTGGTGGCACTGGGCTACAAGCTTTTTTAGGCAAGAGTTATTGCATGCGTTTGCACTGACTCCTCCAGGCAAAGGAATTCTGAGGGTCAGAATCTGTGAAAAATAGGATTCCAGCCACCAGAAATGGCAGGGGTCCCTGGTGAAAAGCCAAGCTATTCTCCCTGGCCCCATTCTGGGACCCCACCCTCTGCCCTGTGACTCAAGTACAAACCTTGGCCCAGCCTTGAGTGTCCTGCCAGACTCTTCTGAAGTCACAGAACCTTCATTCCACCCACACCACCTGCTCTAAAGCACACCTCATGACCTTTGCCCATGCTGTACCTTCTGCCTGAGGCTCTCTGTCCTATGTCCACATCTTAGAACTCCTGTGGAATTTTGACATTGGTTATATCACCTCCTGGAGCAAGTCTTATCTTCCCTTATCCCTTTTTTCTTTTTAATATTGAGTTGCTAGAGATGGAACTTGTGCAGGGTGACTGGCAACTGCTCTATCTTGGGGTGTGTGTGTGTGTGTGTGTGTGTGTGTGTGTGTGTGTGTGTGTGTTTGCCTGTGTGCCAGTCCTGGGGTTTGAATTCATGGCCTGGATTCTATCCGATCCCTGAGCTTTTGTGCTCAAAGCTAGCACTGTACTACTTGAACCACAGCTCTACTTCTGGCTTTTTGGGTGTTTAATTGGAGAAAAGTGTCTCATGTAGACTTTCCTCCTTGCAATTGGGATCCTCAGATCTCAGCCTCCTGAGTAGCTTACAGGGGTGAGCCACCAGCACCTACCCTCTACCCTACCTCTTACCTACAACCTTGGCACTCCTCTGAGTCCCAGAAGAATATGTTTCACCAGGCTCACTTTTTTTTGCCAGGCTTGGGGATTGAACTCAGGGTCTGGGCATGTTCCTGAGCTCCTTTTGCTCAAGGCTAGCACACTATCACTTAAGTCATAGTGCGACTTTTGGCTTTTTCTGTTTCTGTGGTACTGAGTAATCGAGCCTAGGACTTAGTGCGTGCTAGGTAAGCACTCTACCACTAAGCCATATTCACAGCCCAAGGCTCACTTCTAACGGGAGTTATGTGGGTGGGATTTATTGGCATACCCCTTTCAGCATAGAAATTGCTGACTATTTCAGTTCTTTGTCAAGATTTGAGACCAGCCTGTATCTTGGCAATGAGGAATGATAAATGAGTGATAGCCACTTGGCCCCAGAGATCTAGGTTCACATCCTACAGCTGGATAGACAAATGGAGCCAGAAACTTCAATAACTCCTACAGTCTAGGAACTGTGGTCTCCCTGGAGGCAGTGGGTACCTGCTAGGTGTCACGATGGGACACCTCATCCATAACATAAAGCTTCAGTTATTAAATGGCAGAGAAGGATGCTTTCTTCAATCTGCTGGCTCAGACTTAGTACTCTTAAGGGCTTGTCCTAGCTTGCCCAGTTTGGGGTGCTGGGCATGGGCAAACTGCTGAATGTCCATCATCCATACATTATCCATACATACACAGAGACATGGGGGGGAGCGGCAGTTCCTTGTTTGTACTATGAGCCTAGGCCCTGTCTCTGAGCTCCTTTTGCTCAATGGTAGTGCTCTGCCCTTGAGCCACAGCCTCATTCATGTTTTTAGTCCATGTGTTCTCTTAGAAATAATAGTGTCGTGGACTTTCCTGCCCTGGCTGAATTCAAATTGGCATTCTCTGTATCTCAGCATCCTGAGGAGCTTGGATTACAGGCAGGAGCCCTTGGTTCCTGGGTTTCTTTTCCTCTTGTTCTTTTTTGTAATCATAACAATCATGAAATCTTCATGGTTTCATTCCAATGGTTTGCATTACAAGTAAACTACCCAGGCCTGGAGTTTGAATGCCAGAACTGCCACTCTCAAATGGAAGGAGATCCTGACAAACTCATTCCTATTCATGTGAATGCTAATGGAATGTTATAAAAGTAATAATTAAATTTGCAGTTAATTCATGATTCTATTTTAGAATGCGACACAAAAATTATTGGATTTATATCTTCCATTCTAGCACCATGATATGATTTCCCCTAATGGAAGGATATTGACTAATTTTTAATTAATACTTTTATAAGTATTCAACCAGGTTACTTCAATAAATAGAGGCATAATTTAATATCTAATTACTGGTAATAATATATATATAATTAATATACTCACATTCTCTCTCTGTATGCATATATATCTACAAATCTATCTATCTATCTATCTGTCTGTCTATCTATCTATCTATCTATCTATCTATCTATCTATCTATCTATCTATCTATCTATCTATCTATCTATCATCTATCCATTGGGCACTCCTGTGGTTTGATCACAGGTCTTCAGAACTTCCAGGCAGCTCAGTTTGCTGGAGGCTGCTGTGCTAAGACTGTGACCTCATTTATGTATTGGTCATTGTAGGCTGTGAGTTGAAATCCCAGCATGGCCAAAAATTTATTAATGGAGTAAGAAGCCAATTTTGACACATTTTTTTTTTCCTTCTCTGTGAAAGTCCTGGGTCTCAGTATGAGGCATAATCCTTATGCAAAAATATCCTATGTGATATGATGTAATAAATGAAATGTTATATATGTAATAATACTAAATAAATAAAGGTAATAAACATCATATGCAATAAACCTATGTATGTAAATAGATCCCATATATAAATATTGCTTTTTCCAGTGCTGGGGCTTCAATTCAGGCCCTGGATACTGCTCTGAATTTCTTGTCTTCAAGGAGGGTGAGCCTTTCCCGTTCAACCACAGAATCACAGAATTAATCCAGACCCTGAGTTCAAATAAAGGCCAGCCAGAAATATGGTGCAAATTCCAAACCAGGGACTTATCATTGTTATTTTTTTTTTGGCAGAGCACATGCTTGAACTCAGGTCTTGGCATCTCTGCCACAGCCAACCATTGGATCCTAGGACCGAAATTCAAATCTTGGGGTTGGCAAAAAAAAAATGAAAAGGAGTATAAAACTGAGAAGTTGGTTTTACTTTTTTTCCTTTATTTTGTGACCATCATATGTGTAAATGACAAGGCCTAGAAAGTGTACATGACCTTGCATTGCTGATGTTTGGTGGGCTATTAAGGAAGCCATAGCGAAACTGGCAACTTAGATCTGGAGGTCAAATCCCGGGATTGCCACTAATGAATGACGGAGATTCTAAGAAACCCATTCCCATATACATCATACAAATGGAATGTTATAAAATTAACAATCAAATTAGTAGTTAGTGTATGATTATATTATAAAATTATATACAACAATTATACTATGTTGACGAATTTTCAATTAATACTTTATTATGTATTCAATTATGATACTTAAAATAGGAAGGAATAATTTAATTGCCAATAATTGGTAGTAATATCGTATATGCAATTTCATAGTATACAGATATCTCTCTCTTGTTTATGCATCTACATCTATCTATCTATCTATCTATCTATCTATCTATCTATCTATCTATCTATCTACCAATCTACACATTTATCAGTTTATACACTTGTCACTCCTGGGGCTCAGTGGTAAAGTACTCGCCTAGTACTTACAAAGACCTGGGTTTGATTCCTCATTACCGTGTGCACAGAAAAATCCAGATCATGCTGTTGCTCAAGCACCTGGAGCACTAGCTTTGAGTATAACAGCTTAGGGACTATGTCTAGACTCTTACTCAAGACTCAAGAATGGCAACAAAAAAAGATAGAATGTTCTGACTGCAACTATATAACGATAGCACTGTAAATACCTCATCACAGAGTAAACCGGGAGTCTGGTGCTGACAGCTGCCATGTAACCTGACTTAGCCAGAGGTAAACCGCTGCAACCCAGCTCCACAGAATAAGATATGCTGCTGGCTTGCTTGCCCCTGTAATCCAAGATGCTTGGGGCTGAGATCTGACACTGGTGGGTTTAAAACCCAGGCCTGGCAGGAAGTCTGAGAAACTCTGAGCTGTGGCTTAAAGTGGTAGAGCTCTAGCCTTGAGCAAAAGATCTTAGGACAGTACCCCCAACCTTTCAGTGCAATCACTGTGGCTGACTCCACCTCCCTAAAAAAAACCCACCCTTCTAAATCATTAGATGTGAATTTTGTGTGGTTTCTGACGTGTTTCTGAAAGAATGATGATATTGATGAAAGCACCCTAATTCTAAAGACAGTGTGTGGGATACAGCTATGTGATGAGTCCTTCATGAGGTGTTGTGTGTTGAGTGTTTCACGGGGTACATTCTTTCTTCTGGTCCTTGTTAGAGCTCCACAAGTAAGATGATTGTGCAGGTGAGAAACTTGTGGCTCATATATGTCCCCATGTCAAGGACAAAGTTATGTATATACCTAACTCTACTGAGTTGTCTCCTGCAGACAATTGTCTTGGTTTATGTTTCTCGGTTGCAAACGTTGAAATCAGGGCCTAGCCACTGACCTGCGCCCTATCATGTGGAGCCAAGGAACCCTTTGCAACAGTGTTACAGTTTAGGTATCTGTAGCTGAGGTCTGTCATCCTGCCTAATCAGGAAGCTGAGATATGACCATCTCGGTTCCAAATTATCCCAGACACAAAAGGTCTCATGAGACTATTATCTCCTATTCACCACTTAGAAACATGAAGTGGAAGCTGGGCGCCAGAGACTTGCGGCTGTCATCCTAGCCACTCAGGAGCCTTAGAGCTGAGGATCACAGTCCAAAGCCAGGCTGGGCAGGAAATTCCTTGAGAGGCTTCTCTCCAGTGACCAACAAAATCCTGCAGGGGTTCTGTAGCTCAAGCAGTAGAGTGCTTGGCTTTATTTGAAGAGCTCAAGGACAGCACCCAGGCCTAGACTTCAATTCCTCCAACTTCCAAGAAAAGAAAGAAAGAAGTGTAGTCCTGGGAATGTGTCTTAGGAGTAGAGTGCTTTGCACGTATGAATCCCTGGGTTTGATTTCTCAGTACCACATCACTAGAAAAAAGTCTGAAGTAGCTGTGTGGCTCAAGTAATAGAGTGCTATCCTTGTACAGGAGAAACTCAGGTACAGTGTTCAGGTCCTGAGTTCAAGCTCCAGGACAAGTGTATGCACACATATACATACACCCACACATGCACACACACACACACACACACACACACACACAGATGCCAGAAGTGAAGCTGTAACACCAAATGGTAAAACACTGAGCTTGTGCTCTGAGCTCATATTCAGCATCCAGTCCTTGTATTCAACCCCAAAACCTAGTCACTCAGGGCCCAACTAGGAGAGGTCAAAGGTTTCAAAATCTGATAAGCTTCACCAGCCCTAAATGACAGGAAGCATTGTGATATTACACATGTGCTTAGAATTAGCTAGCTTCCAGAAAACTAGGAAGGCACTGTTGACAATAATGAATCATTTTATTAGGTTCAGCTCCCTTGTTGTCTGCCAGAAGGACCCTTGAATTAATTTTAGCAGGTTATTTCAACACTGGAACATAGTATAACAAAGACAGGATAAGTGCAGGGAACTTGGCCTGCCAAGGGAGGTGGCACAAATGAAGGCTTCCTGTCAAAACAGCACTGGGGGGGAGAGATAGCTTGGGGGTATGAAGAGGCCTTTTTCTCCTGGCTTTCAGAGCCCACCCACTCTCCTCACTAATTGAGCCAGATGGAGTTGCTTTTACACAGTTTTACATCAATGAGGCCTTTTGTCTGCTTGTTCCAAAAATGAGGCAGACTTCCTCCAGCAGCCTGGGGTGTGGAGAAAACCTCAGGCTACACTGGTAACAGTGAGGGGAGCCTGGGAACTTGCACTGTCTTGAAAGCACTCTCTGTGCTATGAAATCATTCTATTAAAGCAAATTTCCCAGCAGGGTGCCTTTCATCATAGGGACTCTAGACCTTCACTGATTGAAATGCAGGCATACATACATGGGGAGACATGGAGTTGTTTTTCGGTTTTTTTTGTTTTTTTTTGTTTTTTTGTGGTTTTTTGGCAGGCCCGGGGTTTGTATTATGAGCCTAGGCACTGTTCCTGAGCTCCTTTTGCTCAAGGTTAGTGCTCTGCCCTTGAGCCACAACCCCACTCATGGTGATTTTTTATTCCTCTGATCCCTCAGAAATAAGAGTGCTTGTGGACTTTCCTGTACTGGCTGAATTCAAACTGTCATTCTCTATCTCTCAGACTCCTGAAGAGATAGGATTACAGGGAGGAGCAAATGACACCTGGCTTTCTTTTGTTCTTGTTCTTTTTTTCATTGTGACAAACTGAAAACTACACAGTGTCATGCTAATGGTTTGCATTTGAAGTAAACTACCCAGGCCTGGAGTTCAAATTCCAGGACTGCCACCTACAAATGGAGGGAGATCTTGAGAAAATCTTTCCTATCATGTGAATGCTTAAAGGAATGTTAAAAAAGTAACAATTAAATTTGCAGGTAGTTCATGATTCTCTTATACAGTGCTACACAAAAAGTAATGGATGATGTCTTCCATTCTAGCACAATGGTATGATTCTCCCAATTAAAAAATACTGACTACTTTTACATTAATGCTTTAGTAAGTATTCAATCATGATCCTTCATTAAATGGAGGCATAATTTACCAATAATTCATAATATATAATTTAATATCCTCACATTGTCTAATATATATTGCAAACTACAATCTATCAATCTATCTATATCTATATCTGTATCTAGAGCTATATCTCTATCTACATATCAGCCACTACTATGGCTTGTTCTCAGGTCTTCAGAACTGGCTGGCAGCTCAGTTTGGCAAAGGCTTTTGTTCTACAACTGACCCATTCATGAATTGGGCATTGTGGGCTGTGAGTTCAAATCCCAACATAGCCAAAATTTTATATGTGGAGTCAGAAGCTAATTTTTACATCCTGGGTCTCAGTATGATGTATAATCAATATGCAAATAAATCCATGTGATAAGATGTAATAAATGGAATAACTGTTATATATGTAATAACAGTACATAAAATAAAAAATAAGGATAATAAATGTCATATGGAGTAAACCCATGTATGTAAATAAAGCTCATATGTGAATATTATTTTTTATTGCTGGAGTTTGAATTTGGGCTCTGGATACTGGGCTGAAATTCTTGTCTTAAATGATGGTGAGCTTCTTCTCCCCCACAGTGCCACAGTGTTACCCAGTCCCTGAGTTGAAATCCCAGGCCTGACAGAAAAATGATGCAAATTACAAGCCAGGGCCTTAATGTGTTTTGGCCTGGCCTGGGTCTTGAACTCAGCTCATGGCAACTTTGCTTCAGCTTCAATCATCCTAGGCTGGGTTGTAGCCTCTGGACCCACAGCCCATCCTGAGATCTTAGGACCCGAGTTCAAATCTTGGGACTGGCAAAAAAATAAGGGAGAAGTACTGGAAAGGTGGCTCAGTAATAGAGTGCTTGCCTTGCATGCATAAGACCCTGGGTTCGATTCCTCACCACCACATAAGCAGAAAAAAGCCAGAAGTAGGGCTATGGCTCAAGTGGTAGAACGATAGCCTTGAGCTGAAGAGTTGAGGGACAGCACCCAGACCCAGAGTTCTGTCCCCAATACCGAAAAGAAAGAAAGATAGAGAGGTAGAATAAAAAGGAAAAAGATAAAACTGGAAGGTCCAAAAGGCAGTTTTACATTGTTTTTTCCTTTGCATTGCAACCATCCTATGTCTAAATGACATGGCCGGAAAGTTTTTACATGACTTTGTACTGATGAAGTTTGGTGGGCTATCAGGGAAAGCCATAGCCCCAACCAGCAACCTAGGCCCGGGGTGTGAATCCCAGGACTGCCACCTATGAATCACGGGAGATCCTAAGAAATGCATTCTGATATATATCCATACGAATGGAATGTTGTAAAGTAACACATTAGTAGTTAGTGTATGACTATATTATAAAATTATACTCAATAATTATAGTACATTGACTAATTTTCAATTAATACTTTGTTAAGTATTCAACCATAATACTTAAATAAAGGAAGGAAAAATTTATCAATAATTGATATTAATATAGTACATATAATTAAATAATATAGATACATTTCTGTCTTGTTTTATCTATCTATCTATCTATCTATCTATCTGTAACAATCTACTTATCTATTTCTACGCTTGTTATTCCTGGGACTCATGGGTAGAGTGCTCGCCTCCTATGTATGAAGCCCTGGGTTCAATCCCACACTATCACATGCACAGAAAATCCGGAGGTAGTGCAGTCACGCAAGCAGTTGAGCATTGGTTTTGAGCATGAAAGCTTAGGGACTGTGGCTAGGTCCTTACTCAAGCCCCAGGACTGGCACCAAAAACAAGTTAGAATGTTCTGACTGCAAGCATAGAAGGCCAAGATTTCAAATACCTCATCACAGAGCAAGCTGGGAGTCTGAAGCCGACAGCTGCCATTTAACCTGACTTAGCCAGAGGTCAAGAGCTGCAACCCAACACCATGGAACTAGAAGCTGCTGGCTCATCTCTAGCTGCTCAGGGGATCAGATCAGAAACTGTTGGGTTGAAAACTCAGCCCTGGCAGGAAGTCTGGGAGACTCTGAGCTGTGCCTCAAAGTGGTAGAGCTCTAGCCTTGAGGAAAAGATCTTAGGACAGTACCTCCAACCTAGGAGTGCAATCCCCGAGGCTGATGACCCTCCCCACAAAAGAAACACCACTCTAAATCATTAGATGTGAACTTGTGCATTTTGTGACATGTATCTGAAAGAATGGTGATACTGATGATAGCACCCTAATTCTAATGACAGTATGTGGTAAACAGCTATGTGAAGAGTTCTTCCTGGGGTGCTGGGTTTTGAGTCCTTTACAGGGTGATAAGTCATTCATGGAGTACTGTGTGCTGAGTCCTTCACAGAGGGCTATGTTCTGAGTCCTTCACGAGTTGTATTCTTTCATCTGGTCCTTATAAGAGCTACACAAGTAAGATGATTTTGAAGATGAGAAAGTTGAGGCTCAGATATGAGATCAGACACTGTCCCCAAGGCAGGGCCAAATTTATGTATATACTGAGCTCTAATGACTTGTCTTCTGCAGACAATTGTTTTGGTTTATTTTTCTCCATCATGAACCTTGAACTCAGAGCCTATTTGCTGACATTCTTCTTGGCCTCATGCTAACATTCTACAATGTGGAGCCAAGGACACCCTTGTAACAAAGTGTCATGGCTTAGGTGTCTTTAGCTGAGGTCTATCATCCTGCCTGCTCAGGAAGCTGAGGATCTCAGTTCAAAATTATCCCAGATCACAGTTCAAAGACAGTCTGGGCAGGAAATTCCTTGAGATTGTCATCTCCAATAAACCACCAGAAAGCTTGAAGGGGCACTGTAGCTCAAGTGGTATAGTGCTAGACTTGAGCTGAATTGCTCAGAGATGGCAGCCAGTCCCAGATTTCAATTCCTCCAACTTACAAGAAAAGAAAGAAAGAAACCTGAAGTGGAGTTCTGGGATTGTTTCTTAGGGGTAGACTGCTTTGCATGTGTGAAACCCTGGGTTTAAACCCTCAGTACCACATGCCTAGAAAAAAAATCCTGAAGTGGCTCTGTGGCTCATGTGGTAGAGTGCTGTCCTTGTACAGGAGAAACTCAGGTACAGTAGTTAGGTCCTCAGTTCAAGCACCAGGACTGGTGTATGTACACACTCACACACACACACACACACACACGGAGGCACCATTGCCAATATCATTTCATTAGGCTCAGCTCCCTAATTGTCTGGCAGAAGGACTCTTGAATTAATTGTAGCAGTTTGTTTCAACACTGAAACCTAGTCTAACAAAGACAGGATGAGTGCAGGAACTTAGCCTGCCACAGGAGGTGGCACAAATGAAGGCTTCTGGTCAAAACAGAACATTGGGGAGAGAGAGAGCTTGGAGTACAAAGAAGCATTTTTCTCCTGACCTTCAGAGCCTGCCCACACTTATCTTCACTAGTTGGCCCAGATGAATTGTTTGTTACACAGCTGTACAGGAGTGGGGATTTTTGTCTGCCTATTCCAACAATAAGGCAGACTTCCTCCAGCAGACTGGGGTATAGAGAACCCCTTAGGCTACACTGGGAACAGGGGAGCCCTGGAACATGCACTGCCTTGAAAGCACTCTCTGTGTTATGAAATCATTCTATCCAAATCAAATTTCCTAGCTGGGTGCCTTTCTTCATGGAGACTCTGGATGTTTACTGATACAAATACATACATACATATACAGACACATGGAGTTACTGGCTCTTTTTTTATGGCAGGTCCTGAGGCTTGAACTGTGAGCCTAGACATTTTACTTGAGCTCCTTTTGCTCAGGAAGTATTTTATTGTGTCTTAAACCATGATTACCCTAGTAAGGGGTGCAGATTTTACACGCACAGATGATCCAGGGATCCTAGGACCTGAATTCAACTCCCAGCACTGGCAAAAATACATCAAACCAAAAAAATGAAAGAGCAAAACACCAGGAAGTTTTACACAACAGTTTTATCTTTGTTTCCTTAGCACTGTGACCCTCCTGGGTCTCAATGACTTGGCTTGAAAATTGTATGTGACCTTGCATGGACAAAGGCTGGGGGGCTGTCAGTGAAGCCTGAGTCCAAACCAGACACTTAGGCTCTGAGTTCGATCCTGAAATTGTCACCTACACACGGCTGAATATCATAGGAAAATCATTCCTATCTGTTCAAACATTAATAGAATGTTTGAAATGTACTAATTGAATTACATATTACCTAGTCATTCCAGGATAAGATTCTATGCAATAAACATAGGTCATTGATTAATTAATACTTTACTAAGTCTTCTACCGTGATTAATTAATGGAGGCATAATTTTAGACCAAATAATTGGTAGCAATAGAATATATAAAAATAAGATATAGACATCACACTTTATATAGGGCTATACACTAGAAGCTACAAAAATGTCTATTTGTGTCTCTGTATACATTTATAGATGCTTATACATATGTAAATACACACACATGCACACACACAGACACACTGCGATCTAAACATCTATATGTTTATATATTGGCCATTCCTAGGGCTTGATCTCAGGTCCTCAAATTTTCCAGCCAACTTCACTTGCATCAGACTGCTGTGCTAATATTTACCCATTCATGAAGTGGACCTGCTAGGCCCTGAGTTCAAGTCACAGACCTGCCAAAACCTTAATTCTGGTGGAAAAGCCAATAGTCCCACTTGTTTACCTTATCTGTGAAAGTCCTGGGTCTCAGGAATGATGTAGAATACATACACAAATCTATGTCTTATGTAACAAGATGCAAATAATATTATATGTGTAATCATACTAAAATACATAAGAAAAAATAAAAAACCAAATAAAATGAATATACTAACCGCAATATGAAATAAACATGTGTGTGTAAATATAAAATCATGTATTTAAAATGTATACGAATATACCTTTTTTTTTTGTTTTTGTTTTTGTTTTTGTTTTGGGGTGGGGGGGAGAGGTCCCGTCGTGGGGCCTGAACTCTGGGCCTGGACGCTGTCCCTCAGCTCTTCAGCTCAAGGCTAGCGCTCTACCACTTGAGCCACAGTGCCCCTTCTGGCTTTTTTGTTGCTTATGTGGTGCTGAGGAATCGAATCCAGGGCCTCAGGCATGCAAGGCAAGCGCTCTACCACTGAGCCACCTTCCCAGCCCACGAATATACCTTTTTGTGTGCTAGGACTTGAATTCAGCCTATAGGAACAGGCCTGACTTTCTTGTCTTCCAGCACGGTGAGGTTCCCCTTCCCACACAGTGGTAGATTTACCCAGACCCTGAGTTGAAATCCCAGGCCTGGCAGAAAAAACGGCATGAATTTCAAGCAAAGGAGCCTCATAATATTTTAAATATTTTTGATATATGTATGTATGTATATTTTTCTTTTTTATTGTGAAAATACTATACAGAGGGGTTACAAGTACATGGGCAAGATAATGAGTATATTTCTTATCAAGTAGTTTAGCCTCCTCCTTTTTTTCCCCATCTCATCCTTTCCCATACTCCCACACCTTACCACCCAAATCTCCTCCACCCCCACCAAAGTTGGAAAGTTCCTTTTCGACATAACTACTTGTACATCTCATTGTTGCAATAGGTCCTCCTGTATCTCTATTTAAATGATGTGTTTTTTCCCTTCCCCTCCAAAAATTATACCAACATGAAATACAGTGAAAGCAGGGGTTATACCATCGGGGAGGGACATACAAAGCAAAAAAGAAATCAGTTATAAATGTGTTAGAAACAATCACATGAAAGAAAAAAAAAACATTTGAATACATATCTTAGGGATCATTTACCTAACATCAACTTATCTGAACTTTTCTGCTTGACTCAGACATATACAAGTTATTGCAAATAAGGGAAAGTATGAGACCTATGTTTCTTTGGTCTGGATTATTTCACTTAATATACTTTTTTCCAAGTCTTTCTATTTCCTAATAAATGGGGCAATGTCATTCTTTCTGATGGAGGCATAGAATTCCATTGTGTATACATAAACCACATTTTCTTGATTCATTCATCTCCAGAGTGGCATCTGGGTTGGTTCCATATCTTAGCTATGGTAAATAATGCTGCAATAAACATAGTTGTGCTGGTAGTGTGGTCTTGTATGTGAACATTTGGGTAAATGCCCAAAAGTGGGATTGCTGGGTAATAGGGGAGCTCTATGAGGAGTGTTTTGAGGAACCTCCATACTGCTTTCCAAAGTGGTTGAACAAGGTTTCATTCCCACCAACAATGCAATAAGGTTCCCTTCTCTCTACATAGCCTCCAGCATGAGTTGTTATTAGAGTTCTTGATTATAGCCATTCTAACTAGGGTGAGGTGGTATCTCAATGCTGTTTTGATTTGCATTTCTTTTATGGCTAGGAAGGTTGAGCATTTCTTCATGTGTCTATTGGCCATCCTTCTTTCTTCTTCAGAGCAGTTTCTAAGTCTTTAGCCAACTTATTTATTGGGCAGTTGTTTCTTTGAAGATTTGTTGTTGGGGGGTTTAATTTTTTGAGTTCCAGGTATATTTTAGATATGAGACCCTTGTCCATTGTATGGCTAGTGAAGATATTCTCCCAATCCATGGGATTTCTAATGATATTGCTAGCTATATCATTTGCCATGCAGAAGCTCTGCAATTTCATGCCATCCCGTTTGTCCAAACTTTCTTTAATTTGTTGTGTTTCTGGGTCTCTATTAAGAAAATTTCTGCCTGTGCCAAGGAGACTTAGAGTTTCTACTATTCCATCCTGTAATGTTTTCAGAATGTTTGCTTTGACTCCAAGGTCTTTGAGCCATTTGAGTTGATTCTGGTGCAGGTTGATTTATAAGGATCTAGCTTTAGTTTTCTACAAGTAACTAATTTTGCCAGTACAATTTACTGAAGAGGCTGTCTGTCTTCCATTCTATTTTTTTAGCTCCCTTATCGAAGATTATATTGCTCTAGGTCTATAGGTTCATTTCTGGGTTTTCAGTTCTGGTCCATTGGTCCTGAGGTCTGTTCTGGTGCCAGTACCAAGCTGTTGTGCTTATTATGGCTTTGTAGTAGAGTTTGAAATTTGTTATTGATATTCCTCCTTCTGTTAAGGATCGTTTTTGCTATCCGGGGTCTTTTATTGTTCCATATGAATTTTTGGATTGCCTCTTCTATTATCTTGAATAATGAGGTTGGAATATTTATAAGTATCGCATTGAATTTGCAGATACCCTTGGGAAGTATTGCCATTTTCACAATGTTGATCTTTCCAATCCAGGAGCATTGGAGTTTATGCCAATTTCTAAGTTCTGTTTTGAATTCCTTTTTCAAGTTTTTAAAGTTTTCATCATAGAGGTCCTTCACTTCTTTGTTTAAGTTAATTCCTAGGTATTTTATTTTTTGTGGGGCTATTACAAATGGAGTTGCTTTCCTAATTTCAGCCACACTTTTCTCATTGTTGGCATACAGAATAGCCATAGATTTTTAGAATTAATTTTATACCGTGCTACTTTGTCAAAGTTTTGAATCTGCTTGTGTAATTTGGGAGTGGAGTCTGTGGGATTCTTTAAATACAAGACCGTGTCATCTGCAAAGAAGGAGAGTTTTACTTCTTCTTTCCCTATTTGGATCCCATTTATTGTACCTTGTCTTATTGCTGTAGCTAGGCATTTTAATATTAGATTGAAGAAAAGTGGAGAGAGAGAGAGGACATCCTTGTATTGTTCCTGAGTTAACAGGGAATGGCTGTAGTTTTCACCATTAAGTATAATGGATATTGTAGGTTTGTCATATAGAGCCTTTATTGTATTGAGGAATGTTCCATGGATTCCTAATTTTTCCAGAACCTTCATCATAAAGGGGTGTTGGATCTTGTCAAATGCTTTTTGTGCATCTATTGAGATAACCATGTGGTGCTTATCCTTGCTCCTGTTGATGTGATGAATTATATTAATTGATTTGTGTATATTGAACCAGCTTTGCATCCATGAAATGAGTCCTGTTTGATCATGGTGTGTGATATTTTGAATGAATTGTTGAAGTCGATTGGCCAAAATTTTGTTGAGAAGTTTTGCATCAATGTTCATCAAAGAAATGGATATATTGTTCTCTTTCTTTGATGAGTTCCTGCCTGGTTTTGGGATGAGGGTTATGATGGCTTCATAGAATGAGTTCGGCAGTGAACTTTCTCTTTCAATTTCATTGAATAGTTGGAGGAGTACTGGTGTGAGCTCTGCTTTGAAGGCCTTGTAGAATTCTGCTCTAAAGCCACCTGGTCCTGGACTTTTCTTAGATGGGAGGTGTCTTATTGTTATTTCTATTTCAATGCTTGATATGGGCCTGTTAAGATGGTTTAACTCATCTTGGTTTAGTTTCTGCATGTCAATATTTGCTAGGAAATGGTCCATTTCTGCCAAGTTCTCAAACTTATTAGCATAATGTTTTGAGAAGTATTCCATTATTATGTTCTGAATTTTGGTTGTTTCTGTGGTGATGTTTCCATTCTCATAGCTGAGTTTATTTATTTGGGTGTTTTCTATTCTTTTTCTGATAAGATTTGCTAAGGGTCTGTCAATTTTGTTGATTTTTTCGAAGAACCAACTCTTTGTTTTGTTGACTCTTTCTATGTTTTTTTTTATTCTAATTCATTTAATTCTGATTTAATTTTAATTATTTGTTTCTGTCTACTGGATTTAAGTTTATTTTACTGCAAGGAGGCTCAGATGTCTCATTAAATTGTTGGTTTCAGATTTCTCCAATTTGTTGATGTAAGAACTGAGAGCTATAAACTTGCCTCTGAGTACTGCCTTTGATATTTCACAGAGGAGCTGGAAGTTTGTGTGCTCATTTTTGTTGAATATCATGAACATTTGAATTTCCTTTCTAATCTCCTCCATGACCCACTCGTGATTCAGCAGTATGTTGTTCAGGCTCCTTGCATTGTTACACGAACCTCTTTGGTGGTTTTTAGTGTTGAGTTCTAATTTTATTCCCTTGTGTTCTGAGATAATGCAATGTATAAATTCAATGTTTTTGAATTTGGACGTTTGTTTTGTGGCCTACAATGTGGTCTATTTGTGAAAATGTTCCATGTGCTGCTGAGAAAACCATGTATTCTGATGCTGCTGGTTGAAATATTTGGTAGGGGTCTGTTAAATATAGTTGAGCTATGTTTTTGTTTAGGTCTGCAGTTTCTTTTTTGAGTTTTTGCCGAGTTGATCTATCTAGTGGGGAGAGTGGTGTGTTAAAGTCCCCAACAATTAATGTCCTTGGGTCTATGTGGGATATGAGGGAAAGTAGTTTTTCTAGGATAAATTTGGGTGTTCCGTTGTTTGGCAAAAAGATATTTAGATTGTAATTTCCTCCAGAAGGAGATACCCTTAATTAGTGTGTAGTGACCTTCTTTATCTCTTCTCACTAGTTTTAATTTGAAGTCTATTTTTATCTCATATTAGTATTGCAACTCCCACTTGATAATGGGGGCCGTTTGCTTGGTAGATTTTGTTCGAGACTTTCATATTGAAAATGTTTTTGTTTTTATGAGCAAGACGTGAATCCTGAAGGCAGCAGATAGACGGATCTTGCTTTTTAATCAAACTAGACAGTCTATGTTGCTTAATTGGAGAGTTAAGTTCATTAATGTTGAGAGAAAGGACTGAGAGGTATTTGGGATTTCCTGCCATCTTATCCACCTTCTTGGGGGCTGCGGCAACTGAGTGCTTGCTATGTTTCTTGGATTCTCAGTTTGGGTTCAGTTTCCTGGCCTTTATTGTGGTCTTGTTGGTTTTCTATGTGTAGGATATCTTTAAGAATCTTTTGTAGGACTGGTTTGTGGAGATAAATTGTCTCAATTTTTCTTTGCTATGGAAGGATTTTCTTTGATCTTGGGTTATGAACGAGAATTTAGCTGGGTATAGTATTCTTGGTTGATATTTGTTTGTCATTAAGGCATGGCATACATCATTCCAAGCTCTTTTGCTTTAATTGTCTCTGCTGAGAAATCTGAGGTGATTCTCATTGGTTTCCCTTCATAGGTGATTAATCTTTTCTCCTTGACAGCTTTAAGGATCTTTTCCTCGGTCTGAATTGATCCTGCCAGGATTATACTGTAAGAGTGGGATGTCCTGTTTTGGCCAGGTCTATTCGTATTTCTAAAAGCTTCTTGTATCTTAATAGGCCTATCTTTTTGCATGTTTGTGAAGTTCTCTGCTAGGATCCTGTTAAACAAATTTCCTAGACCTTTAACTTCTGTTTCTAGGTGTTCCTCAACACCCATTATCCTCAGATTAGGCCTTCTGATGGTATCTTCCACATTTTGAATAGATCTATCGTATTTCTTGGATTTTTCTTGAATGGTTGTATGTTCTTTCTTTATAATATCTAGGCTGTCTTCAATCCCCGAGATTCGATCTTCTGCATGGTCTAACCTGCTGTCAAGACTTTCTACTTTGTTTTTTTTTTTATCTCTTTTCCTTCTAATTGGTCAGCTTTGATGCCTTCAAATTCTTTGTTGGAGCTTTGTTTTAGATCTTGTGTGAACTTCTTTACTACCTTAATTTGTTGTTCAGTGTTTATTCTCAAATCACTTAGTTGATTGGTTATGTTTTCCTTGGACTCCCATTCCTTCTGTAGGGTTGGATTCAGCATTCCCTTTGTGGACTCCCTGACTTCTTTCAGCTCTCTGTTTGTGGATTCCATGGATGCCTTTAGTGATCTTTTTGTAATCTCATCCTGCTCTCTCAATTCCTGTATCACTCTTTGATTAGCTTCCTTATGGTCACGCAATTCCTGTAGTTCTCTTTGAGTGTTCTCAGCTTCACCACACCATTCTGACTTTCTCTTTGTCTCTTCTACGCCAGCTCCCACAATTCCTGTCTATCTCTTTGACTGATCTCATCCTGCTCACACCATTCCTTATTTCTATTTGAGTGTTCTCAAGCTGCTCATACAATTCCTGTATCAATCTTTGAGTAGGTTCTTCATGCTCATGATATTCCTGTATTGACCTTTGGTTTGTCTTCTCTCTCTCCCTATCACGTTCACACAGAATCTTCGCAGGTTTTCAGCCTTTTCATTCACCATGTTTACCAGTAGTGTTTGTAGAGCTTTTTGGGAACTCTCCTCCGGATTATTCATTTTCTGTTCCGTCCCCTGATTACCATGAGTGGAAAGTGAGATACCTGGACTTTCCATTTTTCTTGTGTTTTTCAGGTTTGTTCTGCCCATTTGGGATGAATGAAACACCAGTTTTGTGCTAGAACACTATCTTAAGGCAAGCATCAACCAAAGTCTGTATTTGCACAGTAAAATCTGCAGATACAATCTAGTTCAACAGATATAGCTATTCAACATCAAACAACTATGTATTAGTGTGCTGCGAACTGCAAAGAAGAATTTGGCAAAGCAGACATTATTAGGTTTAGGGAGATATGTGGGTAAAAATAGGAATAGAGGGATGTTGAAAAGTAGAGGGAGAGTTAACTTGACTAAACCCTAATCTCAATGGGGGAAATAGGTTGGATAGAACAATAGTAGAGAGAGAAAAAAAAGAAAGAGAAAAATAAAAAAAGGGCAAGAAAAAATAGAAACAAAAATTAAAAATTAAAAAGTGAAACAATTATAAATTATGCAAATCAACTATGTAATATTCAGAGAAGAACAGGGATAGGATAAGAGAAGGGGAGGGATAGAATGAGATGTGAAAAACTTAAAAATAAAAATGCTGAAAATATATAGGTATATAGAATAGAGGAAATGCTGATATTAATTGAATTTAAGTCTAAGAGGTTTTGAACTGAGTAATAAATTTCTGGATAATTGTGTACAAAATGGGGGATAAGGTCTTATAATCAACTACGGGTATGTCTGAGGATTAGCAGAACAGCAATTAAGTCACACAAAGAAGAAAGTAAGAAGAAAAAGTGAAAAGAATGAGAAAGAAAGAAAGAAAGATAGAAAGAAAGAAAGAAAAAAGAAAGAAAGAAAAGGATCAAAAGTCTGTAGAGCTAAACAAAAAATTAAATTAAAAAAAATTACACACACACATATATCTCTAAAATAAAAAGTATAAGAGGAAGAAAGAAAGAGTTAATTCAATTTTTTTTAAAGATAAAAATTAAAAACTTTACAAAGTTTAAAGAAAATTTTATAAAATGTACAAAAAAGTTCTTTGATATTTTTTTGGGAGGATGGATTGATCCTGTATCTCCTTTGTGTCTGTAACTGGTCTCTTATTGGAGTCTCTGGTCTGCTTGTGGTGTTTGATTTTCCAGTGGCTTGGTTGTTTTCTTAAGTCAGTTTGTTTGAGTAGGCAGAAAAATGCTCTGCTTTACCCAGGATTTTGCGATCCTCCTCCCAGGTTAGTTCAATGGGAGGAAAATCGGCTTTGAATATCACAAAAGCGGGAGATGGCTTTTTCCTCAAGTTTGGAAATGCTGTGATGAGGCTAGGTTCTGGGTAGGGTGGAGGCCTTTTAGCAAACAGTTGCTTTTCCCTGAAGGGCTAGCTTCTGAGACACTAGCAGAGCCCAGCCTGGAGCCATTCTCAGGGTTTATGTTTATTGAACGTCAATTGATTGTTAAGGCTACTATAGGGAGGGGCAGCCTCTGGCTCTGTTTACCCAGTGAAGAAAGCCACTCCTGGGGCTGGTGGAGCTTGCTCAGCTGTGCTAGGTGACTTTTTGCTGGGTGGGGCTGAGCCTGACAAGTCAAATAGGTTCTGTGACCTGCTAAATGACTCTTGTTTTCTTCCAAGGCCTGAGTTGGAGCTAGCTGCTCAGCCAGGCCTTTGTCAGTATCAAAGATGGAGATCTCTGGTATTGGGGTGGGGAGGGGTGGCCTTACCTCCTCTTCTCCCTGAGAAGGAGTGAGGATGTCAGGCTTCTACTCATGCCAGAGTCTTGGTTCTTGGGTCATCTCTGGTCTGTAATCTGCAGGATGAAGATGTCTGCCCCTTGTCAGTTCTTGCTGGTGTTGAGTAGAATCCACTCACCTGCTGCGTATGGCGTCGTTGTCCTGGACTTTCTGTGTTGCAGTTATGGCTGCTGCGGCCACCGCTGCCACAGCTGTGGCTGCTGACAAGTTCGCAGATCTGTTTCCTTGCCTGGATTTTCCCTCTCTGGCCTAACTCTCTGTACTGTGATGGCACACTTGGTGTGATTCTCTGGCTTAGGTCTGTTCACTGGAGCACTAAAACTGCTTTCTATGTGTTAGCTTGTTTAGCTCCAGCTTCTCCTCTGGCATATTGACACAACTCCTGTATGTATTTTTATTTGGTCAACCACGGGGCTTGAACTCAGGTCGTGGCAACTCTGCCTCAGGATTGATAACTCTAGGCTGGGGTGCAGCCACTGGACCCACAGCCGAACCTGGGTTCCTTGGCCCCAGTGGCTGACAAGAAAAAAATAATTAATGCAAAACAGAAAAAAGCTGCAATTTGCAGATGGCTGCAAATTTTACACATTTTATCTTTGTTAGGTGGACCATCCTGGGTCTGAATGACATGGTTGAAAAATGTTGGTAACCTGGCATTGCTGAAAGCTGGCAGGCTACCAGGGAAGCCATAGGCCTATACAGCAACATAGGTCCTGTGTTTGAAACCCGGTCCTGACCCCTAAGAGATCCTGAGTCTCGTTCCTATTCATAGGAATACCGATGGAAGATTATGAATAGCAAGGGTGAATTAGTTATTTCTGAATACTACTATACAATTAGAGTGATTTTAGGAGCCCAATTGATTTTAATGAATATTTTTTGACACATTCAAAGAATACTATTAATTACATGTATGTAATAGGTTCGGGACAGTGGTTGATTTAATTAATACTTCATTAAGGATGAAAACAATAATATTAATTACATGGAGGCATAATAAATGCCCAAGAATTGGTAGGAATGTAGCCTATATAGTTGAATAATATGTAGACATCTCTGGCACTCTATAATGATCTATTTTTTTGTGTGTTTTACCATCTTCATGTCAGGTGTTCTATTTTGTCAACTCCTGGGGCTCAATCTCAGGTGCTGGAAATGCTAGTCAGCTCATTATGCTCCAGGCTGGCATGCTGACACTTACCCATTAATGAATTGGGCCTTGTAGACTGTGAGTTCAGATGCCAGCACTCACAAATTTGAATCCTAAAGTAAGAAGCCCATGGTGAGATGTTTTCCTTTTCTGTGAAAGTCTGAGTGTCAGGTGTGAAGTTTCATACATAGGCAAAACTATATCCTAAGTAATAAATGTAATAAATATTTTTGTGTAATAACAGTCAATAAAGTAAGTGGTAAATAAATGAATATAACAAAAAATAAAATGAGTAACTACACTTAATGTAGTTACTCAACATACGGGGCTCAATCTCAGGGCCTAGGAACTGCCTGGCAGCTGAATGGGCTAGAGGCTGCTGTGCTGACAGTCACTCATTCATGAACTGAGCCTTCTAGGCCCTAAGTTTAGATCCCCAGAACTGCCAAACATGTAATTGTGGAGTGAGAAGCCGAGCATGACACATGTTTTCTTTTTTTTGAAAGTGCTCGGTGACAGGTAGGATGTATAATTCAGATGCAAAACTATATGCTATGTAATAGGATGGAATAAATGTAAAAAATTTCATAGGTGGAAGAATTGTCATTACAATAAATGAAAAACAGATTGAATTAGTATGGAATCATTCTAGGATAAAATTAGACACAAAATTATAGGACGTGGATTAAGTTTAATATTTTATTAAGCATTAACAGAATAAAAATTTCATGGAAACATAAATACCTAATAATTGGTAGTAACACACGATGCATAATTTAATAATACATAGGAATTTGTCTCATTCTATAAAGTACATAATTATATGTAGGAATGTATGTACATATGTGATAAACAATAACAGGATATTGAGTAATTTTAATTAATGCTTTATTAATTGTTAACTGGGACACATCATTAAATGGAGACATAATTTAATACCTAATAATTGGTAGTAATACTATCTATAATTTAATAATATGCAGACATTTCTCTTTTTGTGTATATAATATTTATATACAGCAATCTCTATCTATTTATATCTCGTTCACTGCAGGGGCTCAGTCGTTTGAATGCTCACCGAGGAAGCACGAAGCACTTGGTTTGATTCCTCAGTGCCACATAACAGAAAACCCAGAAGTTCTGCTGTCTTTCATTCAATTGTGTGCTAGTCTTGAGCACATATGCTTAGGGACAGGGTCAAAGCCCATACTCAAGCCCAGGACTACCGCCAAAATAAGGTAGAATGTTCTAACCGCAACTATAGAAGGACAAGAAGGACAGGACTTCAAACACCTTATCACAGGGCAATCTAGGAGTCTGGTGCTGACAGCTGCCACCTAACCTGACTTAGCCAGATGTAAACTGCTGCGACCCAGATCCATGGGTTATCCCTGTCATCCTGGTTACCCTGGCTTATCCCCACATCCTGGGTGCTCAGGGCCTTTAAAACCTGGCAGGAAGTCTGCTAGAATTTTTGAAATATGGCTTGAAGTGGTAGAGCTCTAGCCTTGAGCAAATGTTATTAGAATAGTATCCTCATGTTTTGAGTTCAAGCCTCATGGCTAACCCCCCGCCCCCCAAAAAACACCACACTAAACCATTAGATGTGAACTTGTGTGGTTTGTGAAATGTTCCTCAAAGAATGGTGATACTGATAAAAGAACCCTAATTCTAATGAAAGCTTGTGGAATAGAACTAGGTGCTGAGTCCTTCACAGGGTGCAGTTTGTTGCATCCTGCATTGGGTGCTCTGTGCTGAGTTTTTCAAAGGATGCTGTGTGCTGAGTCATGCAAAGAGTGCAATATGCTGTGTCCTTCACAAGGTGCATTCTTTCTTTGGGTCCTTGTAAGATCTCCACAACTGAGATGATTATGCAGACAAGAATATTGAGGCTCATTTATGTCCCCATGGCAGGGACAAAGATGTATTACTGAAGACTAGTAAGTTGTCTCCTGCAGACAATTGTTTTGTTTTGTTTTTTCTCAGTCATGAACCTTGAACTCAGGGTCTAGGTGCTGGCCCTTACCTCTTGGGATTATGACTAGCACTCCACCATGTGGAGACAGGATCTCCTTGTAGCAGAGGCCACAGCCTAAGGGTCTATAGCTGAGGTCTGTCATCCTGCCTTCTCAGCATCTGAGATCTGAGGATCTGGGTACCAAACTATCCCAGACACAAAAGCCTATTATCTCCAATTATCTCCATGAGCCTATTAGTTCCAATTTACCACTAAGAAACCCGAAGTGGAATCTGGGTGCTTGTTGCTCATGTCTGTCATCCTAGCTACTCAGGAGTATGAGATCTGAGGATCATGGTTCAAAGCTAGCCTGGGCAGGAAAGTCCTTGAGACACTTAGCTCTGATGGACCCCCAAAAAAGCTGAAGTGGTGTTTGGCTCAAGTGGTAGAGCACAAGACTTGAGCAGAAGAGCTCAAGGACAGTACCCAAGCCCAGATTTCAACTCCTACAACAATAAAGAAAAGACAGAAACAAACTAACCAACCTGAAGTTGAGGGCTGGGAATGTGTAGAGTGTAGAGTGCTTTGCATATATGAAACCCTGGGTTTGATTTCTCAGGACCATATCACTAAAAAGAAGCTTGAAGTGTCTCTGGGTCTCAAGTGGGAGAGGGGTATCCTTATACAAGAGAAAATAGGGACAGTGCTCAGGCTTCTACACTGAGCTCATGGTCAGCACCCCATCCCTGCTTTCAACCCCAAAACCTAGCCAGACAGGGCCCAACTAGGAGAGGTCAAATGTTTCAAAACCTGAAGAGCTTCACCAGCCCTAGATGAAAGGAAGCTTTGTGATATCAGATATGTGCTTGGATTTCCCAAGCTTCCAAAAACCTAGGAGAGATATCATAGACCCATCATCGTCCTCAATGAAACATTTCATGAGATTCAGTGCCCTAGTTGTCTGCCAGAAGGACTCCTGAATTATATTGAGTACTGTATCTGAACACCAGAATATAGTCTCACAATGGCAGGATAAGTGCACAGGACTTGGCCAGCCACGGGAGGTGGCAGAAATGAAGGCTTCCTGTCAAACCAGAACACTGGGGAAAGAAATAGATTGGGCTAAAAATAGACCTTTTCTCCTGACCTTCAGAGCCCACCCACACTCATTCTCACAATCTGACACAGATGGAGTTGTTTGTTACATAGCTGTACAGAAGTGAGGCCTTTTGTCTGCCTGTCCAGACAATGAGGGAGACTTCTTCCAGCAGGCCTGGGATGCAGAGAAACCCTCAGGCTATACTGGGAACAGTGAGGGGAGCCCCAGAACATGCACTATCATGAAATCAGTCTCTGTTATGAAATCATTTTATTGGATACAAATTTTTTAGCTTGGTGCCATTCATCACACCTACTCTGGAGCTTCACCTATAGGAATACATACATAAATACCCAAAGACATTGAGGTACTGGCTCTTTTTGAGGGGGCAGATCCTGATGTTGAACTATGAGCCTAGGCATTGTTCCTAAGATCCTTTTGCTCAAGGGTAGTGCATTAACCTTAAATCAAAACCCCACTTCTGGGTTTTTCTGTGATCTCTTAGAAATAACAGTGTCATAGACTTTCCTATGCTGGCTGGATTCAAACTCAGATTCTCTACATCACAGCCACCTGAGGAGCTGGGATTACAATGAGAAGCCATTGGCACTTTCTTTCTTTTCTTCTTCATTTTTTAATCTAGAATATCTGACTTCTTAACAGGGTAATACCAGTGTTATGAATTTATAAGTTAACTACCCAATGTTCTTTATAGCTCCTTTCTCTGAGAAGGAATTTCTCTCCTCATCTTACCATCTGTTCATAGGTTTGAAACCAAAAGTGAGAAATGAGTGTCACAGGATTTGGGAGTAAATGTCCACAGGACATGCCAGCTCTGTCAGTTAGCATTGAGCTACAGCAATTTACTGTCTCAAGATGAAAGGACCAAAAGCTAGAGCGATCCTTATACTGTCTGCATTGCTTCATTTGCCATAAAATGATCTAATAATTATGAGTATTGTGTGTCTCTAACCTTAAGTATCTAGAATACACTAGAAGCATCTTCATGCATCACTTTTCTCTAGTGCCTCTCGAGATTTAGACTACAGGTTTGTGTGGAGGGACTCCTTGGTGAATCCCTGAGGAAAGTCTCTTGAAACCTCTTTGGGAGATCACCCTTCAAAGTCAGCCTGAGCAGGAAGTCTGTGAGACTCTTAACTCCATAAACCACCAGAAAACCAGAAGTGGAGCAGTGGCCCAGAAGGTAGAGATCGAGCTTTGAGAGAGAAAGCTGAGCAGGAGAAACAGTCTAGACCAGGCAGGAAAGCCTAGCATGCACTTATGTCCAATTAACAACCAGATGGCTGGAAGTGGAGCTGTGGCGGTGGTAAAGCCTCAGCCTTGGGAAAAACAGCTGAGGAACTCATCGGGCCCTGAGTTTAAGCCAAGGGATAGCCTCAAAAAAAATTTCAAAAAGAGAAAGCCACATTTATGTATCAGTGCCCTACCTACTTATGTGTGTATATTACCTGCCTGATTGCAAACACACTGTATGCAATACTGCTTCTTTTATTTAGTTATTTATTTATTTTTCAGATATGATCCTTACGCATCCTGCATCATTCTCTTCATTTCAGGCCCATTGCTTTCTCTTCCAGGTTTCCAGGCCTGTGTCCTTACATGATGCACACTGAAGCTCTCAGCAGTCTTATTTCATTTTATTATGAGGACAATGCAGGAACAGTCACAATTCAGGCAGGGCAACAGAAGATAGGGTTTCTTAGAAGTAACCAGTCTTCAGAAAATTAAACTTGGGGACATAAAATGGAAGCAAACATATGTAAAAACTACCATTAAGAAAAATATGAGGGGGCTGGGAATGTGGATTAGTGAGAGAGTGCTTGCCTAGCATGCAAGAAGCCCTGGGTATGATTCCTTGGTAGCACATACACAGAAAAGGCCAGAATTGGTGTTGTGGCTCAAGTAGTAGAGTGCTACAGACAGTGCCTAGGCCTTAAGTTCAACCCAAGACCTGGCAAAGAGATACCTAGATAGGTAGGTAGGTAGGTAGGTAGGTAGATAGACAGACAGACAGACAGACAGACTGACAGATAGATACATAGATACATGGAAAGAAAGAAAGAAAGAAAGAAAGAAAGAAAGAAAGAAAGAAAGAAAGAAAGAAAGAAAGAAAGAAAGAAAGAAAGAAAGAAAGAAAGAAAGAAAGAAAGAAAGAAAGAAAGAAAGAAGGAAAGAAGGAAGGAAGGAAGGAAGGAAGGAAGGAAGGAAAGAAAGAAAGAAAGAAAGAAAGAAAGAAAGAAAGAAAGAAAGAAAGAAAGAAAGAAAGAAAGAAAGAAAGAAAGAAAGAAAGAAAGAAAGAAAGAAAGAAAGATGATAGATTAATCTGGTCTTGGACGTCAAGAGGAATGAAGGGAACACTCCCTAGCCATGAGGCCTTCTGCAGTGTGCCTTCACATAACCACAGAGTAGGAAGACTGTCTCTTTCCCACTTCTCAGGCAACCAAGAGCCCCAGAGCCAAGAGGGCAGAGCTAGGTTCTATCTCATGTGCTTGGAGACAAAATAGAAACAGTCCTGCCTCTAGTTAGTCTGGGGATTTGCATTAATTATGTGGAGAATGAAGGAAGGAGAATGGACTGGCAGAGGTAAAAGGGTCTTCAAATCTGATAGATGGAGAGTCAAAAACCCACTCCCTAAGACCAGAGTGCAGCGTTTTTCTACTCTGTTCCTCCCCTCTCCCCCAATAAACTGGCTCTCTATTGGTAACTTAAAGGTAGCCTGAGGCTCCCTTCACTTGAGGGAGGAAGGTTAATTAGTCATTGTTTGAAGAGGCTGAGTAAAGCCTGACCCTGGTGTAACTTTAACAAATGTTACAGGTTTTCCCCCATTGCTGACTCTGCCTGGAATAAATGAAGTGGTTTTGCAGCTCACTTCCCTGTTGAGTGTACACATTCTGCCTCCTAATCCTGTAGGCCTGGTCTCTGCACCTAGCCTGGCTTTTGAAACTGTTTTCTGTCCTTCAATTACAGAGTTACACTGGAGTTCTTCCTGCTACCAGGGCTAGGGTTTGGATCCTGAGAACTTCATTTGAATCCAGGATAGGCCAATAATGTTACTTTCCTTCTTCTATAGCTTGAGAAATCTAAGAACATTTAATGTGCAAGTAACTTCTCATCACCAAGGGAAATACAGGAAGCTCTTGAACACCTGACTTTTCAGTAGTGGAAGTCATTTTGTCATAGATTTCCTGCCCTGGCTGGCTTCACCCTGTGATCCTGAGACCTCAGCCTCCTGAGCTAGGGTGATGGGCATGAGCTACTTGTGCTCTGCTAGATTCAGAACTGTAGTGACATTGGCAATACAAGTCAACAGCTTATCACAAAGGGCTTGTGGAGCATATTAAGCCTTTCAACCTTGGACCTTTAAGAACCCTGTAGGACACAATATTACAATGCTACACTCTGAGATGATGGGCATATGTATGTCCTACACTTGAACCTTGAGCTCTGACTCCAATTCTGGTGTACATCAGTGTTCATCTTCCATAGAATGTTCTCATAATTAGCAAATAGGAAAAGTATTTTAATTAACCCTCACTTTTTTCCAGTTGTGTGTCTCGAACTCTAGCCTGGGCACTGACCCTGAGCCCTTCAGCTCAAGGAGAACACACTATCACTTAATCCAAAATGCCAGATGGGGTCTTTTGGTGGTTCACTGGAGATAAGAATCTAACAGGCTTTCCTTGCTTAAGCTGTGTTTGGACTGTGGTCGTCAGTACTCAGCCTCCCAAGAAGCTACGGTTCCACTAATGAGCCACTGGCATCTGGCCTATTGTTTTTGACAGTCCTGTGGCTTGATTTTAGGGCCTGGGTACTGTCTCTAAGCTTCTTTTTCTCAAGCCTAGCCACTTGAACTACTCCACAGCTTCTGGCTTTTTCTGAGTATGTGGCACTGAGGATTCAAACGCTGGCATTCATGCATTCTGAGCAAGCACTTTACCACTAAGCCACATTTCTCACCCCACCCTCACAATTTTATCCCTCACTTGCCTATCCTCAAGAAAAGGCTTCTGAGTATAAATCATCTAAAGAAAACCTGATAGGAAGGTTCCAAAGATAAATAAGAAAAAGCTCATGATTTTGAGAGAGTCTAATCATGTGAAGACTGTGACAAATGCTTCCATTTAATTATGTTTTATGTTTCAATACTTAATAAACTATTAATGAAAATGAGTCAATGTCCTAAATTAGTGGGTTTAATTTTATAATAGATGTGCAAAATGTAATAAATATTATGTGTATAAAAATACTAAATACAGTAATCAAGAAATAAATGAATCAAAGAAAAATAAAATACAAAATCATTTTTTGGAAGGGTCCAGTTGTGGGGCCTGAACTCTGGGCCTGGGTGCTGTCCCTCAGCTCTTCAGTTCAAGGCTAGCACTCTACCATTTGAGGAACAGCGACAGTTCCTGATTTTTTCTTTTTGCTTATGTGGTGCTGAGGAATTGACCCCAGGGCCTCATGCATGCAAGGCAAGATCTCTACCACTGATCCACCTTCATCATAATATGAAATTAACATACATATGTAAGTATATAGATAATATATTACACATGCATTGAAATATTTTTTCCATTGCAGGGCCTTCATTCAGGCCCTGGGAACTCTAGCCTGAATTTCTTTCTTCATGGACAGTGAGCTTCACCTTCACCCATGATGCAAAATAGTTACCTGGACGGTGAGCTCAAATCCTAGCAATGGCAGAAATACTGGCCCCAGTTCCAAGACACTGACATAATTTTTTACTGGAAGCAGTTATGTTTATTTAGTTCCATACTGAACATTTTAAAAAATGTAGAATTTTGTACAGCTATTCACTCAGAAATCCTTCCCTTACCTACAAAGTGGTTCTCTGAGAACCACATTGTTTGTCTTTGTTCGTTTTTTATTGTAAACATATTGTACAGAGGGGTTAAGTTTACAGGAGCAAGGTAATGAGTGCATTTCTTATTGAGCATTGTTACCGCCTCCTTTGTTTTCCCCCTACCATCCCTTCACTCCCATCTCCACAACTACCTCCTCCTGCTTAGGTCAGTGACTTAGTTTTCCATTTTTGGATGGCACAAGGTGTGAACTCAAGTAGTAGCAACTCTTCCCTCACATTGTTTCAGATTTACCAAGACCCTGAGTTCAAATCCCAGGCTAGGAAAGAAAATTAGCAGAAATTCCAAACTAGGGAGTTTATTTTTAAAATATTTAGTTAAATAATTATTTTTCTTTGTTATTTTTCTTTTCTTTTCTTTTCTTTTTTTTTTTGGCCAAACATGGGGCTTGTACTCAGGTCATGGAAACTTTGCCTCAGCTTGGAAATCCCTAGGCTTGGGTGCAGCCTCTGGCCCCATAGCTGATCCTAAGATCCTAGGCCCAGGGGGCTTTCTGGAAGAAAAAAAAAACTGGAAATCAGAAAAAGTGGCGAGCTTCAGGGGGCTGGGATTTTATTATTTTTTTCTTTGCACCATCCTGGGTCTGAATGACATGGTTACAAATTAGATCTGACTTGCCATTGCTGATGGCTTGTGAGCTATCAGTGAAGCCATAGGCCAACCTCTGAACATAGGCCCTGGGTTCAAATCCCAGTCCTGACACCAATGGCAGAAGATCACAAGAGACTCATTCCTATGTATAGGAGTACTGATTAAATGAGTAGTTCATGCATACGTCTAGTCTAAAATTGGATGCAGTAGATCTAGAATGTTGATTGATCTTAACTTATAATTTTATAAGCATGAAAAGAATAATATTCCTTCAATGGTGGCATAATAAATGCCTAAGAGTTGGTAGGAACGTAGTAGGTGTCATTGAATCATAGATAGATGGCTCTGGCACTCTTTACCAATATATATTTATTTGTATACCACCGTCTGTCTATCCATGTATCACTGTTCTGGCCTAACCTGGGGTTCGATCTCAGTGCCTGGGATCCACCTGACAGCTTCATTGGGTAGAGGCTGCTGTGATCACACTCACTTATCCATGAATTGGGCCTGCTAGGCACTGAGTTCATATCCTAGCACTGCCAGGCATGATGGAGAACACAGCTAAAATCTAGATGCTATGTGATAGGATGTAAACAGTGTAATATATGGTAGAGGTGTCATCAGAGTCAATAAAATAAATGAATAAAACAAGAAATAAAATAAATAACCACACCAAACACAATATGGACTGAACATCTGTACGGAAATATAAATCCTATCTTTAAAATGTATATAAGGAGTATCTTTTCCAGGTCTTAGGCTTGAATTCAGTCCCCCTAGGAGGAGAGAATGGCGGGAGATCTTGAGATACTCGTTTCTGGACCTAGGAAGAGTCATGGAATGCGATCGATCTCATCCTTGAATGAGTAGTGCATGCATGATGTGAGTAGAAAATGATAGTCAAGACTCATGAGGTACCGATTATTTGTAAAGAAGAGTTGATGAAGCGTGACAATAAACATCACAGTCATGAAATGGAGGCATCAGGAAAGATCCAAGAATAGGTAGTCACACAGATTGGATTCCATCACAGATCACCATTTCTCCTTCTCTATACAAATATGTACTTATTTGCATACTTCCTTCAGCTTATGAATGGATGATTATTGTGCTCCCAACTCTCCCCCCAGGGGGGCTCAATCTCAGGTCCTGGGAATGGCTGAGCTCTTTCGTGGCTCACAGGCTAGTGTGCTCATGTGGACCAATTCTCCAATTGGGCCTGCTAGTCTCCGAGTTCAGATCCCAGCCCTGCCAAAAGATTCATTTTGATGTCAGAAGCCAATCATTGCACCTGATTTCCTTTCCTTTGCAAGTACTGGATCTCAGCTAGGATGAAGAATGCACGAGCCACCCTGTGGCCAGGGGAATAAGTTGCTATCCATGTCAACCCAGTTATACCTGTCATCATATACTCAAGAAAATACACAATACATCCATGAAGAGCATACAAAATAAAGAGAATAACTACACTCAATGCACAATGCAGTCCACACACAGATGTGAATATACATCCCATGTTTCAATGATGCATTGAGGACTATTTGGCCCCCCTGGGGCTTAATCTCACTTCCTGGGAACGGCCTAGATCCTTAGTCACTCACAGTCTGGTGTGATCACGTGGAGCCATTGGCAGTTGGGCCTCCTAGGTTCTGAGTTCAAATCCCAGCATTGCCAAAAATTCACCTTGATGTGAGAAGACAGTCATTGTGCCTGTTTTCCTGTGCTGTTCAAGTTCTGGGTCTCAGCTAGGTTGAAGAATGTATGGGCAACCTTATACTCATGGGAATAGGTTGTCATCCAGTTCAACAGAGTTATATTTGTCATCCTATACTCAAGAAAATACACAATACATCAATGAATAAGACAGAAAATGAAGAGAATGACTACACCGAACGCAAGATGCCGCCCACCCATGTTTGGAAATATAGATCCTCTGTTTAATTATGAATTCATGACTACATTGTCCCCAACCAGGGCTCCATCTCAAGATCCAGGAATGGCCTAACTCCTTAGTGGCTCACAGGCTGGTGTGCTCACCATGACCCATTCACCAATTGGGCCTGTGAGGCCTTGAGTTCAAATTCCAGCACTACCAAAAGATTTATTTTGATGTGAGAGGCCTATGGTTGCACATGTTTTCCTGTCTTGTGAATGTCCTAGGTCTTATTGAGACTGGAGAATGCTTTATAGGCAACACTATAGCCATGGGAATAGGTTGTCATGCATGTCAGCACAGTTATATCTGTCACCATAACAATAAAATACACAATACATCCATGAAAGAGACACAAAATAAAAAGAATACACTGAACTCAAGATGCATACCACACCTGTAGGTAAAGATAGATCCTATGTTTACAAAAGGTGTGCTTGCTCTTTTGTCCAGTGCTGGGGCTTCAAATCAAGCCCTGGGCCAGGCCTGACATTCTAATCTTCAAGGATGGTGACTTTCCCTTTCCCCCACAGTGCAACAGAGCTACCCAGACCTGAGTTCAAATCCTAGCACTGACAAAAGATTCATCCTGATGTCAGAAGCCAGTTGTTGCACATGTTTTCCTCTCCTGTGAATGTCCTGTATCTCAACTAGGATGAAGAATGCATATGCAACCCTATAACCATGGGAACAGGTTGTTATCCATGTCAGCACAGCTATATCTGTAACCATTCTGAATAACATATATAATATTTCCATGAATTAGAGACAAAATAAGAAGAAATGCACCGAACACACGATGATGTCCACACATGTATGTCAATATAGATCCTATGTTTAAATTATGAATTTATGACTATAGTGACCCCCCTGGGGATCAATGTCAGATCCTGGGAATGGACTAGCTCCTACATTGCTCACAGGTTGGTGTGTGCACCTTGATTTATTGGCCAATTGGTCCTGCTAGGCCCTGAGTTCACATCCCAGCACTAAAAAGTGGATCCTGGAGTAAGAAGCCAAGTGTGAAACTTGTTTTCCTTTTCCCTGAGAATCCTGGATGTCAGTCATGATGGAGAACATTTCTACAAATATAGATGCTGTGTGATAGGATATCATCAACGTTATAAACAGAATGGGTTTCATCATAATAAAATCAACAGTAAATAAATGAATAAAACAAAAAATACAAGGAACAACCACACCAAACATGTATGGCCTGAACATCTATAGGTAAGTTCAAATCCTATCTTTACAATGTATTTAAATAGTATGTTTTCCAGGGCTGGGGCTTGAATTCAGGACTAGTGAACAGGTCTGTATTTCTTATCTTCAAGTACGGTGAGCTTCCCCTTCATCCACATTGTTGCAGATTTACCCAAATCCTGAGTTCAAATCCAAAGCTTGGAAGAATAAACAGTATGAATTGCAAGCCAGGGAGCTATTTTTTTTTCTCCGCATGGAGCTTGAACTCAGGTCATTGCATCTCTGCCGCAGCTTTGATTACCCTAGGCTGCAGTGCAGCCACTGGACCTACAGCTGCTCCTGGGATCCTATATCCCCAGGCCTTGCAGGGAAAGCAATGCACAGATAAAAAAGCCCTTTATACATTTTCTTCCTTTGCATGGAGACCCTCCTGTGTCTGAATGACTCTATTGCAAAGGGTACTTCACCTTGCATTGCTGAAGGCTGGCAGACTATCAGGGAAGCCATAGACCCACCTGGCAACATAGGCCCTTATTTTGAATCTACCTCCTGACACCAACCAATGGCAGGAGACAATAAGAAACTGGTTCCCAACCATAGGAATAAAAATGGAATGTACCAAGGTCATGGTTGAATGAACTAATGGTGAATGAAGCTCCTATGTAATTAGACAGCATCATTTCAGAAGGCTGATTGATTTTATTATTTATGAACCATTAAAAGAATATTATTACTTTCAGGAATGAAATAATTTCAGGACACTGATTGATTTCATTAATTAAGGATTTAAACAATAACATTAATTACATAGACACATAATAAATACCCAGGAATTGGTAGGAATGTAGTCTATATAACTAAATAACGTATAAACATCTCTGGCACTCTATAAAGATATATATTTATTAGCGTACTGCCATATGCATGTCAATCTGTTCTTATTTTGTTAACCCCTGTGGCTCAATTTCATCTCCTGGGAGCAGCCTGTCAGCTCAGTTTGCCCCAGGATGGCATGTTGACATTCATCCATTCATGAATTTGAGCTTATAGGCCATGAGTTCAGATGCCAGCATTCCCAAACAATGAATCTTAGATAAGAAGCTGATGGTGACACGTTTTACTTTTCTGTGAATGTCCTGGGTGTCAGGTATGAAGTGAAATACATATGCAGACCTACATCCTATGTAATCAATGTAGTCAATGCTCTATGTGCCATAATAGTCAATAAAATAAAAAGTCAATACATGAATACAACAAAAAATAAAATAACTACAGTGAATGCAATATGGAGTCATCATTTGTATATAAATATAAATCATATATGTAAATTGTACATGAATAGGATGTTTTCTAGTGGTGGGGATCGATTTCAGGCCTAAGGAACAGAATTGAATTTATTGACTTTAAGGAGGCAAGATTTCCTTTCCCACACAGTGCAACACAGTTACCCAAACCATGAGTTCAAATCCCAGTCCTGGCAGAAAAAAGGACACCTTTATAGTATCTGAGGCCCAATTCTTAGGTATTTCATTATGCCTCCATTTTATGAATGTGATTGTATAAATGATTAATAAAGTATCAACTAAAGTGGATCAGTGTCCTAAACTATAATTGTGTATAATTTTGTCCTAGAATCATTCAAGAATTGCCCATTCAATCATGACATACATCACATTCCATTGGTAATCATATAGATAGGAATGAGTTTCTTAGGATCTCCTGCCATTTGAACATGGCAGGACCAGGATTCAAACTGTGAGCACCAGATCCCACCACTTCAATCCAAGGATAGGGAACTCACAGGTCTGTGCAAGAACATCAGCAAGACCAATGATTAGGGAGGCACCAATGGCTCTCAACAGTTCTCCTTGATACTTACAAGGTTGTGATGGGAGGATCATGGTCAAAGTCACCCTAGGCAGGTAAGTCCTTGAGACCCCTGTCTAACTTCAGTGCCAACAATGCCAGAGGCCCTGTGGCTTTAGTGTAGAGTTCCAGTCTTGAGCAAAAGCAGGTCACAGACTGTGCCCAGATCCTGAGTTCAAGGTCTGGGACTGGAAACAAACAGACATACACAACAATCTGTGCAGCCATCCAGCTAAAGCAGGTTACCCTCTTGTCCCCAACTGAATTGGACAGAGTTCTCTGGGAAAAGGACTGGTGGAGCTGCTGTCATCTTGACTCCTCCCATGCTGCTTGCATCAGAGGATTCCGTCCACACCCCCATTCTTACATGGTTCTTTCTGACCAATGGGATACAAGAATGTTGAGGAAATTAGAGTTGGCTGAGTGGTGGGCAAGAGGGTCGAGGCGACTTCTGAGTATATTAGGAAATTGATGCGCCTGACCCCTCCCTGAACCCTACACCCCTTCCCACGGTGCCGGGTTTTAAACCACAGGCAATTGCACGCTGCCAGCCGGCCTAAAGCCCTGACCTGGTCCCTGCCCCTGGCCCTCTGCTCTGAGCCCATGTGTCTGCAATGCAACCATCATCGCAGTTTACCCTACGTGGAGCAGCCGCCAACAGCTTCTCCCAGCAGCACAGGTGAGTGGCCGCCCCAACACCACCCCCACCCAGGGTCAAACACCCCTCTGGGGACACAATGACCCCCTTCTTGTTTCCTCTCCCTGGCTCTGAGGAGCCACATTGGGCATTTCTGAGATAGAGACTCTATATATGCTCAGGCTGGGCTGGATTGTGGTCCTCCTATCTGTGACAAGTATGCCCACTAGGCCTAGTCCTCTGTAGTTGGGATGTAGACATGCCACTCCATGGTCAGTCATAGGTTTAGATAGATTATCCCAAACTCTTAGTCCACAGCAGCTGATTCTTGACAGGTAAGCTTTGGGTAGATCCTCAACCATCTCCTCACAAGACAGTCGTGAGGAAACAAGAGATGTATATAGAGGGCTCTCTGGAACATGGCTAGGCACAGAGGGAATGGCCTACAGATAAGGTTCTTGGCAATTCTGTGAGCATATAATAGGAAGATACCCGGAAAGTGCTCAGGTGAGGCCTGTTATTAATCATGCAACAACTGTGGGATTATGAGACAAAACATGGCTCTGTTTCATCATTACCCTATCCCAATGAGGAAGGGAATCCTTCACTGTGTTGAGTTTTGCAACTAGGGAAACCGAGGCACAGAGAAGCCAGGTGACATACTTTTGAATTCAAGTTCACAGGAAGCTTGGCATGACTTCTCTACCATCCTCCCTAGGACAATGGGTGCTATTCAGTCCACTTCTTGTGGTGGAAAGTCCACTTCTTGTCAGTCCACTTCTTGAACTCTAGGCCTGGGCGCTGTTCTCAAGCTCCTCAGCACAAAGCTAGCACTCTACCAGTTGAGCCCAAAGCACCACATCCAGTTTTCTGGTGGTTCTTTGGAGATAAGAGTCTCACAGACATTCCTGCCCGGGCTGGCTATGAACCACGATCCTCATATCTCAGCCTCCTTTATAGTTAAGATTAGAGTTCTGAGCCACCGGCAGCCTGCTTAAGTGTAATTCTGACTTTCTCTCTCTCTCACAGGAACTGGTTGAATGGGTGCTGGAAGAGGTGGCCCAGCGTCCCCATGTGGCTGGAACCCAACGTGGTTCTCTCATTCAGGAGTTAGGCTGTGTGTCAGGAGCTGTCTCGCTCAGCCTGTTGAAACAATTCCATGAGGTAAGCCCCTCTGTGCCTTGGCTAGACTGTGACAGTTATTCATTGTCCATCCAGTCTTACTGGACTTATTTTATTGTATTTTTGTCTACATCATTTTCTAGTACTTGGCCAAAATTATGATACATAATTATGGAATGAAAATGTAATGCCATTCTAAGAAAATCATTTAGGGCTCTGGTGGCTTTATGATATGGTGATTTTCTAGCATGCCTGAAACCCTAGGTTCAATTCTTCAGTAACACATAAACAGAAAAACACTGGAAGTGGTGCTGTGCTTCAAGTGGTAGAGTGCTAGCCTCGAGAAAAGAGAAAAAAAAATAAAAAAGCTCAGGAATAATTCCCTAGCCCTGAATTTAAGCCCTGTATTGGCAAAAAACAAACAAACAAATTTAGTTAGTAAATGCAAAATAAAGAACCCATACTTGGAATATATTATTGCTCCTTCCATATTGACAACTGACAATAGTCCTTAATTCATGTACTTTACTTATATTAGGATACTGTGTTGAAAAAAAATGTTTTGTTCATTAGGTCACAGCAATTAATGCCAGGAATGTGCTTGGATGTCAGGTGAAGTTTAATTCTGGAAATTCAAAGATTCCAGGATTTTGTGTGGTCTGTGCTAATCAGAAAGGAAAAGGTAATCTAAGTGAGATTTGGAGATCTTTGTGGCCAATCATGGCACCAAAAATTCAAATGCTAATTAACATTTGTGACAGAAGAGAAGGAATAACTCCAGATGGAAGGAATAAATAATAGTAAATAAGATATACCAGAAACTGGTCTAGAGAACCATTTTTGGTTATTGAAGAACTAGTTATCAACTAGGCTTATTCCTCATTGCCTTTAGCATTCGAAATCTCTTAGGCTAGTTCTTAATATCTGTGTGATAAATGCATTTCATTCTATGCTGTTCTTTCATACTTGATCATCTCCTTTGCTTTCTAAAAATCTCAGTATTTCTCTATTTTTCTATGAACATTTTCTGTTACTAAACACACCTATACAGATGGCAGAGGATGCTAATGTAAAGGTCCCATAGCTCATGAGTCATTAATGTAACAACATGGAAAAGGAGGACATATTTATTATTACCTCAATTTTTCTGAAAAGCTGCAATGTCATCATTTGGTTAAATTTTCCATTTTTTGTTTACATGGTATCATTCAGTGCAGCTAAATGCAAATATGAGCTGGGTGCTGGTGGTTCATGACTGTAATCCTACCTACTCAGGAGGGTGAGACCAGAGGATTGTGGTTCAAAGCCAGCCTGCTCAGAAAAGTCCATGTGACACTTATCTTCAATTAACCACCAGAAACCTGGAAGTGGTGCTATAACTAAAGTGGTAGAGCACTCAACTTGAGCTGAAGAGCTAAGGGACAACATCCAGGATCAGAGTTCAAGCCCCACGACCAACAAAAAAGTGAAATATGACTTTAAGTTTCCTCAAAAAGAAAGACAAGATCAATAATCTTCCCAAGCTGAAAAAATAATTCCTAAAGGATTGAGTGCACCTACTTTTGCTGAGTTAAGTTATAGCTTTTTGCTGGGCATATACTCTTCTTTTAAAAATTGTCAAATATTAGCTTTATAATAAACTTCATCTAATATTTCTCTTTTCAAAAGAGAAGTCCATACAGTTGATGTCACTTGGGTTTCTTACTATCTTGGTTCAAAGCCAACCCAGGCAGGACAGTCTGTAAAATTCTTATCTCTAATTAAACACCAAAAAACCAGGAGTGGAGTACTAGTTCAAGCAGTAGAGCACTAGCTTTGGGGGCAGGTTGGCACACGTTGTTCTGGCACAGGGTCCAGCCTCTGGGTTCCAGCCCCAGAACCAGCACACATTAAACAAACAAGCAAACAACAACAAAAAAAACCCAGGTATTTCTTTGGAACACTCCTTAAAGGAGTACTGATCTGAGAAGATGATCCTTTTGCTGATCATACTCACTGGATTCTGCTTGTTTGGAATCCTTATTACTCTGGAGAACTCAGGGCCAGACTAAAGGAATTGATAACTGACTCCTGCAACAAGAGAATCATCTCAGGGGTGAAATATCCATCCATAAGACACTTTAAAACCTCCATGTCTTTGTTTCTTTGCAATAGAACATTTTTAAAACAATGTTATTTCCTTTTGCTCTATAGCACTTTATTTCTTTTTGTAATACTCTCAACTTGAAGTTTACAGAACAGTTTTATATGAGTAAAGAACACACTTGAAAAAGTCAGGGACAGTTTCCATCAAGCCTTGGGATTCTTTTCTTGTATAGTGAAAAGGAAAGCTCAAGTTGACTGGAACTTTGCCATTCCTCTATGCTCCATTCTTCTCCTGGGATCAGTTTCCACATCCAGTAACAGTTACTTCCAGTAGCAAGCAATGGTTCTGCTTGAGGTATAATGAATGTTTTCTGGCTACACTGAAATAACACAAGGACACTTTTGGACCTGAGGTAACAAGTGTTTCATAGACTATTTAATAAAGAGAAAATATGAAATTTATATTGCTTGTAAATACATTATCCATGAGTACATTGAGTTCAAACTTTGTAAGTTCTCTGTAAATTAAGGTAAATTTTAAATGGGAAGAAGGTTCTCAGATCATTCTTTTTGTGAGGGTATGTGTTGCACATTATTTCCAAAGTGTACATGAATTAACAGTAAGACAAACAATAGTAATAAAAGGGGAAAGAGAAGTTCTGTGTTTAAGTATAAGGGTTCAATGTACAATAGAAGACTCTACAAATAAAATGACATTGATACAATAAAGTCAAGTCCAGTATGTAGATTTATGGCAGTGATATAGAGAAAACATTACTCCTAAGTGGAACACGAAGTATGAGGCCATTCTTTTTCTAAATCATGCTTGCTAATCACACAACTTTATAGAAAGTAGAATGGAAGAATAATTCTGGTTCCAATGCAAGTCAGGTATAAGAGCATGGACTTAACTGGATAAAAAGTCCATCTTGAGAGAGCAAGGATTATACTAGAAATGAACTGTTGGCTAAGGTGTTATTTCTTTTTCTTTTTTTTCACTTTTTTTTGGTTGGTAATGTTCTTGGCACTTGAACTCTGGGCCTGGGCACTGTCCCTCTGCTATTCAGCTCAAGGTTAATGCTCTACCACTTGAGCCACAGTGCCACTTCCAGTTTTCTTGTAGTTAATTTGCAAAAAGAATCTCTGAGACTTTCTACTTGGGCTGGCTTTGATCCCCAATTCTCAGATCTCACCACCACCCAGCATAAGATCACATTTCTAACAGTGTACACTCAGGATGTGTAATGTCTATGTTCATCTATCTTTATATGAATTCTTGAGTTAAAAGTCTCGGCTACAGTTTAGACTTTACACTCACAAAAATATTTGTAGTTTAAAAGTAGATACTCCTGAAGAAATAAAACCTAAGAATGTAAAGGAGTCTGGGAAGTTCAGTTTGCATCCAGCTGGGGCAGAACAGTCTTTGCAACAGTAACTATAATTAAGCAGCCAAAACTTGGATTGGAACAATGACTCAGGTGATGGAATACCAATCATGATCAAGATTGCTTGAGACTTTTGGATACATACTTACAAACATACACATACACACAGAGACACTTACATGTGCACAACCAAATACACAAATGAAACAACTCTCAGAATATGTAGAAAAATTAGAAAACAATAGAAAATATGCCCTGGGTAATACTAGAATCAAGTGATAATTTTTAATATTAGAAAGTCTCAAGTTAACTTTCTTCAAAATTGTTTGAGAATATTACATAGGTAGGGGCCAGAGATAGTAAGAGAGTCAAGTAATCATTATTAAAGGGATCAGATCCATGGAAGAAAGAATCAGAAACCCCTGCAGGTGCATCTGAAAATGTTCATATACTGTGTCAAATTTTAGAACATATTTGAAAATAGTACATGAACAGTATGAGCAGTTTAGTGGATAATATCTCTGGAGAAGTTCAGAATTGCTAATCTGTATCTAGATTAAATAAACCAAGAAACTATGGCAGGGCAATGGGATACATGCCTTCTAGCATTCAGACTAAGACAGGAGATTAGAGAGTGGAATTACATAGTGATACCTTCCCTGGACCAGGTAGTATAATTTTGTCTTAATAAAACAAACTAGACAAGAAAGGAATACACAGTCATACACACACACACACACACACACACACACACACACACACACACACACACACTGGAATTCTATTCAACCATCAGAAAGGATGACTTTTGACCAGTCTTATGGAAAATGAAAGGCTTGGGAAATTTGTACTAAGAGAAAAGAGAAAGGAATGCAGACTCAGAGCAATATAGGTTTCATGGATTCATTCATGGTAACTAGAAGGTATCCACAAACCTACAAGTAAACAAGACAGATCCTACCTCGTCCCAATTAAAATGGCCATTATCTAGAAAAGTAACAATAGTAAATGCTGGCAGGGATGTAGCCAAATGGGAACTCTATTACACTCTTGGTGTGAAATTAAACTTGTTCAACCGCTGTGGAACGCAGTATGGAGTTTCCTGAAAAGACTAAACATAGATCTCTCTTAAGACCCAGTAATTTCCCTCTTCGGCACTAATCCAATAAATAACAAACAAGGTCACATTTAAGCTACCAGCAAAACCATGTTCTGGGCCAGGCCCAGAATTCATTGACTGGAAAAAAGTTACCGCTGCTGGTATTTGTTTCTGCAAATATGAAACTTTTGACAAAAGATACCAAATCATTCTATTTGCAGTAGCTAGGATAGGACTTAAATGTAGTGGGTGATAAAATGCTTCTTTGTTGAATGTTAGGAAGAGTTAGACAGTCCAAGAAAATTGAGACTTTTTGTTGTTGTTCAGGGGGCTTGAAGTCTGGGAAGGGATGGTAGGGGGAAAACAAAGGTGGGGGTAACAATGCTCAATAAGAAATGTACTCATTACCTTACTTATGTAACTGTAACCCCTCTGCACAGGATCTTTACAATAAAAATGTGTATTAAAAAGATACAAGGAAAGCTTCTGTACTGAAAGGAAGTTGTATTTGTCACTCAATATCAGTAACGTATTGGTTTAAGGACCACAGGTATATTAAAACTTTGGATAATCAAATTCTCTACATGAACACAGTATATTATTTACATTAGAATCTGCCCACAACCTAGTGCAGTGTGATTGCTATGAAACTTTTACTACATTACGTTTGTAATGAACAATAAAATCATATGCACTATCAAATGATACAATTTTTTCAGATTATTATTCTATTGTGAAAATACCATACACAAAGGGTACATGGGCAAGGTAATGAGTACATTTCTTATCAAGCATTGTTGCCTCCTCCTTTGTTTCCTATTCCCATCCCTTCCCATCTCCCATCCCCCTTGCTCTCCCCTCCTACCTATTACTCCCCCCAGCCAAACTTGTAAAGTTCATTTTTCGACATAAACTCTTGTACATCTCATTGTTGCAATGGGTCCACCTGTATCCTTATTTAAACAATTTGTTTTTCCCTTCCCCTCCACAAATTATGCCAACATCAAATACAGTGAAAGAAGGGGTTATACTGTGGGGGAGGGACATACAAACCAACAAAGAAATCCTCTTATAAATATGTTGGAAACAATCACAAGAAAGGAAAAACATTTGAATCCTTATCTTGGGGTTCATTTCCCCTAGCATCAAATTATCTGAACATTTCTGCTTGTCTCAGACATATATTAGTTATTGCAAATAAGGGAAACCATGGGACCTATGTTTCTTTGGGCCTGGCTTACTTCACTTAATATAATTTTTTTCCAAGTCTTTCCATTTCCTAACAAATGGGGCAATGACATTCTTTCTGATAGAGGCATAGAATTCCATTGTGTATATATACTACATTTTCTTGATCCACTCATCTACTGAGGGGCATCTGGGCTGGTTCCATATCTTAGCTATGGTAAATAACGCTGCAATAAACATAGTTGTGCTGGCAGCTTTAGTATGGTCTTGTTTGTAAACATTTGGGTAAATGCCCAAAAGTGGGATTGCTGGGTCTTCTCAATTTTACAATTCATGAAATATAATATTAAAATTAGTTTCACTTTTTCTTTCTATAGCTGCGGAAATTAAAATTATGTATTAAACATTCAATATTAAAAAATCAACAATAAGTAACCTATTATTCAAATGATATACTATTAAACTGTGATTTGAATTATAGTTCTAACAAACTATGATGTAAACAACATTTAATAGAACTATGAGTAGTATTTTTTAAACTTACCATATTGTTATTTGTTAAATAATTGTGTCATTTGTTATTCTTAGTCTTAGTCATTTCTTCATCTCAATGGTTTAGTTTTCTATTTTATTTTTATTGGTTTGCTAATTATGCATTTTGTTTTCCCTTTTTAGTGACTGACATGAGGCTCAAAATATGTATGCTAGTTTATTACTTCCTATGTAAAAGTAAAATTACTGCTCTCCACAGCTGTTTCACTAAACTATACTACAGTATTTCGCTCACACCTATCTCCTGTATTGAGGCTCTCATATATTTTATTTTATTTTTTATTTAAATTTTATGGTCAAGGTAATATACAGAGGGTTTATAGTTACATAAGTAAGGTAATGAATTCATTTCTTTTCTAACTTGTTTCCCCTTTCCCAATTTTCTCCCTCTTCAATCCCAAAGCCCACCCCAAGATTATTTCCAACATATTATCTTGTGAGTATCACTGTTGCATAGGTTTCCCCTTTGTCTTTTGTCTCACCATTTTGTTTTTGCCCCTTTCCCTTCCCCAGTTCAGACCAACATATTTACAATACCCAGAGTATCAAAATCAACTACAGTGACTTCAGGCAACCATGGGGGGGGGGGCGGATACAAAAGGATAAAAAGAAATCACGTAGTACATTAAGAACAACAACAACAAAGAACATGTCTTGGAGTTCATTTCACTTGGAATCACGTTATGCGGTCATATATACATAGCTATTGAGCTATTCTGCTCATCTACTAAGATTGTCCTTGGTGTACACAATAATGCTCCTCTATTATCCAGTAATCCCACTACTGGGCATTTAACCAGATGACCACAAAAAAAGCCACACTAAAGCCACCAGCACAATTACGTTTATCACAGTAGAACTTACCATATCTAAGATAGGGAATCAACACAGATACCCCTCAGTGAATTAATGGGTCAAGAAAATGACACACACACACACACACACACACAGTTACACATACATGGGATATTATGCTTTCATCAGAAAGAAAGGTAACACCTCATTTTTAAGGAACTGGAAGAACTTGGAAAAAATCATATTAATTGAAGTAAGCCAGATTTAAAGAAACATAGGTCTCATGGTTTCCTTTATTTGTAATAATCAATTTACATCAAGGATAATCTCATGTATTTTATTTCAACATTTTCTTCTATGGTGAGCATGCAACATACTTGCTATATTGTTTGCTATTATTTCTGCAAAAAGGCAGGTTTATTTAAAGAATTACATTCATCTTATACATTACTTAAGAAAGAACAACTAAAATAACAACCCCTACTAGGAAGAACAACTCCTACTTAATTAGCTTCATTCCTATGTAAGGCCAGTGTTGTCCCCTGTATCCTTATGTTGTACATTACAACTCCATACCTGTTCATCCTGTATATCTACTATCTTCTACATTGTGACCTGAATGCCCCAAGAGTTACACTCTGGTTTATTTTTTTTCAGAATTTCTCTCTTAATGTTTGATGTTGGTTTGTGTGTGTGTGTGTGTGTGTGTGTGTGTGTGTTTACAAAAATCAGAAGACAACATTTTTGTTCATGTAGAATACATCTTCCAGGTCATTGTAAGTTGTGGCTAAAGGGAGAAGTCTCTTGCTATTTTAAGGATGAAACAGAAAAAGATATTTTTGCTGAAGGGAGAAGTCTCTTGCTATTTTAAGGATGAAACAGAAAAAGATATTTTTGCTGGTACCACAGATGCTTTATTTCTCTGTACTTGAACACTGAACTTTGATTTATATCTTGGCTGTTGTGAATAATATGAATAACAATGAACTACAGATAGATTTACGAGTTACCCAGAGAAAAATAATCACATGATTGGTGGGTCAGATGATATTTCAACTTTGGATTTCTTTAGAAATCTGCATACTACTTTCTACAACCAGAATACTAACCTGTATTTTGACCAAGACTGTAGAAAATTTCCTTTTATCCACACTCTCACTAACAATATTACCTTTTATTCAAAAGGTAATAAAGGGCAGGATTTTACTATCTGCAGTACCCAAGACTGGCCTTAGACTTAAATCCAACCTTTAAATGATTGGAATTACAAGCCTTTACCACCACACCTGGTTCCTTTGAGTGTTTTTGGTAAGAGTTATAATAGTTTTGATGTAGTATCATAGTAATTTTGAATTAGATTTCTCTAATGACTTCTACTCACAAAGCATTAAGCCAGCATAGAAGTTGTATTAAACACAACTTTGTAAACCCAGTGTCGATTTTCAGGGCTTTATGGAGAACATGTCTATCAAATTTTTTGTCAATCTCATCTTTAATCTCTCTATACAAAGTCAATAATTAATTCAAGGTAGTAGAAAGGAAAAAAATTAAGCAACTCCTACCACTTTTCAATTTTCAATAACATGATATTGCTTAATTATTTTCTGTTTATGCTTGAGAATATCTAACTCAATTTAGACCTTTTACAAGGTTGTATGTATTTTATTTATTTTACCTTGATTGTTCTTTCCAAAGCCTGCGTGTCTAATTTCCCTTGGTTTCTTTCAGTTTCAAGAAGTTCAGATTTCAAACTGAAGAATAAATGGAAGGAAGCAAACAAAAAAATATACAGTTCCTCTCAACTGATGATGCCTCTACAAGAATGAGGAAAGAGTTCTAAGGTCCTATGATAAGACATCAAAAAGAATTCATTCTTCTAGGACTTTCTTATCTTTGTGATGTAACTTAAATGATCTAAACCACAATATTATTGCTCAGATAATTTTGTTTTATCAGTTTTGCACATTTTCATATGGACTTCACCTCAGTCTACAACATTCCTTGATTATTCTGTCCCTAATATTTTTACACTATCAAGACCTAAGATAACTAGTTTGATTTACAGCATAGGAAGTTATCCATCTGGCTTCCTTGGAATCAGAGCATGGTCAATAGATAACATTACTTCTTTTTTTTTTTTTTTTTTTTTTAATTTAATTTTATTTTATTTGAGAACATACTGTACAGAGGGGTTACAATTACATGGGCAGGATAATGCATACATTTCTTACCAAGCATTGCAGCCTCCTCCTTTGTTTACACTTCACCTCCCTTCCCAGCCTCCCCCCTCCCTCCCACCCAATCATACCACCCCTCCCCCCCCCCCCGACATTGTAAAGCTGGTTTTGACATGACATTTTGTACTTCTCATTGTTGCAACAGGTCCACCTGAATCCTTAAACGACTTGTTTGTCCCCATCTCCTCCACATGTTATACTGACATCAAATATAGTGAAAGCGGGGGTTACACTGTGGGGGAGGGACATACAAAGCAACAAAGAGATAATATTATAAATGCGTTAGAAACACATGCATGAAAGAAACAAAAACATTAAAATACATATTTGAGGTTTCGTTTTCCTAACATCACATTATTTGACTTTTTCCGCTTGACTCATACCTATACTAGATATTGCAAATAAGGGAAACCATGGGACCTATGTTTCTTTGGGCCTGGCTTACTTCACTTAATATAATTTTTTCCAAGCCTTTCCATTTCCTAACAAATGGGGAAATGTCATTCTTTCTGATGGAGGCATAGAATTCCATTGTGTATATATACCACATCTTCTTGATCCATTCATCTACTGAGGGGCATCTGGGTTGGTTCCATGTCTTAGCTATGGTAAATAATGCTGCAATAAACATAGTTGTGCTGGTAGCTTTAGTGTGGCCTTGTTTGTGATCATTTGGGTAAATGCCCAAAAGTGGGATTGCTGGGTCATTGGGGAGCTCTATGTGGAGTCTTTTGAGGAACCTCCATACTGCTTTCCAAAGTGGTTGAACAAGTTTACATTCCCACCAACAATGAAGTAAGGTTCCTTTCTGTCCACATCCCCTCCAGCATCTGTTGTTGTTAGAGTTCTTGATTTTTGCTGTTCTAACTGGAGTGAGGTGATATCTCAATGTTGTTTTGATTTGCATTTCTGTTATGGCTAGGGATGTTGAACATTTCTTCATGTGTCTATTGGCCATCCTTCTTTCTTCTTCAGAGAAGCTTCTCTTTAAGTCTTTCGCCCACTTACTTATTGGGCAGTTGTTTCTTTGAGGATTTGTTGTTGGGTGGTTTAATTTTTTGAGTTCCAAGTATATTTTAGATATGAGACCCTTGTCCGTTGTATGGCTAGTAAAGATCTTCTCCCAGTCCGTGGGCTTTCTATTGATCTTGCTAGCTATGTCATTTGCCCTGCAGAAGCTCTGCAACCTTATACAATCCCATTTGTCCAGCCTTTCTTTGATTTGTTGTGTTTCCGGGTCTTTATTCAGAAAATTTCGGCCTGTGCCAAGGAGACCCAGGGTTTCTCCTATTCCATCCTGTAATGTTTTCAGAGTGTCTGCTTTGAGTTCAAGGTCTTTGATCCATTTGGAGTTGATTCTGGTGCAGGGTGATATATAAGGATCTAGCTTTAGTTTTCTACATGTAGTTAACCAGTTTTGCCAGCACCATTTACTGAAGAGGCTGTCTGTCTTCCATTCTATTGTTTTAGCTCCCTTATCGAAGATTAGATGGCTATAGGTCTGTAGGTTCATTTCTGGGTTTTCAATTCTATTCCATTGGTCCTGAGGTCTGTTCTTATGCCAATACCAAGCTGTTTTGATTACTATGGCTTTATAGTAGAGTTTGAAATTTGGTACTGATATTCCTCCAGCAGTGTTCTTTCCGTTGAGGAGCGTTTTTGCTATTCGGGGTCTTTTATTGTTCCATATGAATTTTTGGATTGCCTCTTCTATTTCCTTGAAGAATGAGGGTGGAATTTTGATAGGTATTGCGTTGAATTTGTAGATAGCCTTGGGGAGTATTGCCATTTTCACGATGTTAATCTTTCCAATCCAGGAGCATGGGAGGTTTTGCCATTTTTTAAGTTCTGTGTTGATTTCCTTTTTCAAGATTTTAAAGTTTTCATCATAGAGGTCCTTCACTTCTTTAGTTAAGTTAATTCCTAGGTATTTTATTTTTTGTGGGGCTATTACAAATGGAGTTGCTTTCCTAATTTCAGCCACACTTTTCTCATTGTTGGCATACAGAAAAGCCATTGATTTTTGGGGGTTAATTTTATAACCTGCTACTTTGCCAAAGTTTTGAATCAGCTTGAGTAATTTGGGAGTGGAGTCTATGGGATTCTTTAAATACAAGATCATGTCATCTGCAAAGAGGGAGAGTTTTATTTCTTCTTTCCCTATTTGGATCCCCTTTATGTCTGCATCTTGTCTTATTGCTGTAGCTAGGCATTCTAATACTAGATTGAAGAGAAGTGGAGAGAGTGGGCATCCTTGTCTTGTTCCTGAGTTAAGAGGAAATGGCTTTAGTTTTTCACCATTGAGTATAATGCTGGCTGTAGGTTTGTCATATACAGCCTTTATTGTATTGAGGAATGTTCCATGGATTCCTAATTTTTTCAAAACCTTCATCATAAAGGGGTGTTGGATCTTGTCGAATGCTTTTTCTGCGTTTATTGAGATGACCATGTGGTTCTTATTCTTGCTCCTGTTGATGTGATGAATAATATTAATTGATTTGCGTATATTGAACCAGCTTTGCATCCCTGAAATGAATCCTGTTTGATCGTGGTGTATGATTTTTTGGATGAATTGTTGAAGTCGGTTGGCCAAAATTTTGTTGAGAAGTTTTGCATCAATGTTCATCAAAGAAATGGGTCTATAGTTCTCTTTCTTTGATGAGTCCCTGCCAGGTTTTGGGATGAGGGTTATGATGCCTTCATAGAATGTGTTCGGTAGTGAGCTTTCTCTTTCAATTTCATTGAAGAGTTGGAGGAGAATTGGTGTGAGCTCTGCTTTGAAGGCCTTGTAAAATTCCGCTGTAAAACCAACTGGTCCTGGACTTTTCTTAGCTGGGAGGTCTCTTATTGCTGTTTCTATTTCAATGCTTGATATGGGCCTGTTAAGATAGTTTACCTCATCTTGGTTTAGTTTTGGCATGTCAATATTTGCTAGGAAGAGGTCCATTTCTGTCAAGTTCTCAAACTTATTAGCATAAAGTTTTGAGAAGTATTCCCTTATAATGTTCTGAATCTTGCTTGTTTCCGTGGTGATGTTTCCATTCTCATCTCTGAGTTTATTAATTTGGGTGTGTTCTCTTCTTTTTCTGGTAAGATTTGCTAAGGGTCTGTCAATTTTGTTGAGTTTTTCGAAGAACCAACTCTTTGTTTTGTTGATTCTTTCTATAGTTTTTTTGGATTCTAATTCATTTAATTCTGATTTAATTTTGATTATTTCTTTCCGTCTACTGGATTGGGGTTTATCTTGCTGCTCTTTTTCAAGGAGGTTTAGATGTGTCATTAAATTGTTAGTTTCAGATCTTTCCAATTTGTTGATGTAGGAGCTCAGAGCTATAAACTTGCCTCTGAGTACTGCCTTTGCTGTGTCCCAGAGGAGCTGGTATTTTGTGTGTTCATTTTTGTTGAATAGCATGAACATTTGAATTTCCTTTCTAATCTCTTCCATGACCCACTCATGATTCAGCAGTGTGTTGTTCAGCCTCCATGTGATACCGGACTTTCTTTGGTGGCTTTTGGTGTTGAGTTCTAACTTTATTCCCTTGTGGTCAGAGAGAATGCAAGGTATAACTTCAATGTTTCTGAATTTAGACAAGTTTGCTTTGTGGCCTAAAATGTGGTCTATTTTAGAAAACGTTCCATGTGCTGCTGAGAAAAACGTGTATTCTGATGCTGCTGGGTGAAATGTTCGGTAAATGTCTGTTAAGTCTAGTTGATCTATGCAGCTGTTTAGATCTGCGGTTTCTCTGTTGAGTTTTTGCCGAGTTGATCTATCTAGTGGGGAGAGTGGTGTGTTAAAATCCCCAACAATTAATGTCTTTGGATCTATATGGGATTTGAGGGAGAGTAGCGTTTCTTTGATAAATTTGGGTGCTCCATTGTTTGGCGAATAGATATTTAGAATTGTAATATCCTCCTGAAGGAGAGATCCTTTAATTAGTATGTAGCGACCTTCTTTATCTCTTTTCACGAATTTTAATTTGAAGTCTATTTTATCTGATATTAGGATTGCAACTCCCGCCTGTTTATGCGGTCCGTTTGCTTGGTAGATTTTGTTCCAGCCTTTAACATTGAAAATGTGTTTGTTTTTACGGGCAAGATCTGACTCCTGCAGGCAGCAGATAGAAGGGTCTTGTTTTTTAATCCAACTAGACAGTCTATGTCGCTTAATTGGAGAGTTCAGTCCGTTAACATTAAGAGATAGGACTGAGAGGTATTTGGGAGTTCCTGCCATGTTATCTACCTTCTTGGGGGCTCCGAAAACTGGGTTCTTCCTATGGTTCTTGGATTCTCAGTTTGGGTGCAGTTTCTTGGCCTTTATTGCGGTCTTGTTGGTTTTCTATGTGTAGGACATCTTTAAGAATCTTTTGTAGGGCTGGTTTGGTGGAGATGTATTGTTTCAATTTTTCTTTGCTATGGAAGGTTTTTATTTGGCCTTCAGTTATGAAGGAGAGTTTAGCTGGGTACAGTATTCTTGGTTGATAGTTGTTTGTTTTTAGGGCATGGCATACATCATTCCAGGCTCTTCTTGCTTTGATTGTCTCTGCTGAGAAATCTGAGGTGATTCTAATTGGTTTCCCTTTATAAGTGATTACCCTTTTCTCTCTGACAGCTTTAAGGATCTTTTCCTTGTTCTGAGTTGATCCTGTGTGGATTATAATGTGACGGTGGGATGTCCTATTCTGGTCTGGTCTATTTGGGGTTCTAAAGGCTTCTTGTATCTGGACAGGCCTATCTTTTTGCATGTTTGGGAAGTTCTCTGCTAGGATCCTGTTAAACAGATTTCCTAGACCATTAACTTCTGTTTCTAGGTGCTCCTCTACACCCATTATCCTTAGATTAGGCCTTCTGATGGTGTCTTCCAGGTGTTGGATAGATCTATCATATTTCTTGGACTTGTCTTGGATGGTTGTATGTTCTTTCTCTATAATATCTAGGCTGTCTTCAATCCCTGAGATTCGATCTTCTGCATGTTCTAACCTGCTGTCAAGACTCTCTACTTTGTTTTTTATCTCTTTTCCTTCTAGTTGGTCAGCTTTGATGGCTTCAAGTTCTTTGTTGAAGCTCTGTTTTAGGTCTTGTATGAATTTCTTTACTTCCTTAATTTGGTGTTCAGTGTTTGTCCTCAAATCACTTAGTTGATTGGTTATGGTTTCTTTGGGCTCCCATTCCTTCTGTTGGGTTCCATTCAGCATTCCCTTTGTGGTCTCCCTGACTTCCTTCATCTCTTTGTTAATGGATTCCATGAATGCCTTTAGTGATCTTTGTGTGTTCTCTACCTGGTCTCTCAATTCCTGTATTACTCTTTGATTAGCTTCCTCCCGTTCGCGGGATTCCTGCAGATCTCTTTGAGTGTTCTCAGCCTGCTCACGCCATTCCTCCCTTTCTCTTTGAGTATTCTCAAGTTGTTCACGCAAATCCTGTATCAGTTTTTGAGTAGCTTCCTCACGCTTATGATATTCCTGTATAAACTTCTGGGATGCCTCCTCTCTCTCCCTATCACGCTCATACAGAGTCCTTTGTACGTTGTCAAACTTTTCATTTATCATGTTTGCCAGCAGTGTTTGTAGAGCTGTTTGGGAACTCTCTTCTGGATTATTCATTATCTGTTCTAACCCCTGATTATCAGGATTGGGAATTGAGATACCCGAATTTGCCATTTTTCTTGTGTTTTTCCGGCTTACTCTGCCCATTTGAGATGAAGATAGCACCAGTTTTGTGCTAGAACACTATCTTAAGGCAACCATCAACCAAAGTTTGCATTTGTACAGTCAATAGTCTACAGATACAATCTAGTTCAACAGATACATCTATTCGATATCAAACAACTATATGTTGAAGGACTTTGAACCGCAGAGAAGAATTTGGAAAACCAGAAATTATTAGGGTTAGGGAGAGATGTGGGTAAAAAATAGGAATAGATTGGTGTGGGAAGGCACAGGGAGAGTTAACTATGTCCTAATCACAATGCAGGAAATAGGTTGGGTAGGATGTAAGTAGAGAGAGAGAGAAAAGGGAAGAAAGGGAAAGGGGAATGAAAAGAGACCAGAAAAAAAATAGAGACGTAAAAATTAATGTTATTTTAGAGATTAAAAGACCATCTATTTATAGAGGGATATGAATATGTTGAGAGAAAGGGAGGGACATAGAGGAGATGAGAAAAACTTTTAAAAAATGCTTAAAATATTATATAGGTATAAAGAGGTAGTACTGTTATTAATGAATTTAAGTCTCAGAGGTTTTGAATTGAGTAATAAGTTTGTGGATTAAGTGTGTACACAATGGGTGATAGGGTCTACTGGTTAACTACGGGTTTATCTGAGGATGTGCAGGACAAGAGTTAAGTCACATAAAGGTGAACAAAGAGGAAAAGTTGGAAAGGATAGGAAAGTGAGAAGAAAAGATCAGAAGTTCAGTAGAGCTAGAAAAAAAACAAAAACAAAAAGATAATTAAGAATGAATGAAAAAGAGAAAGAAGACAAGAAAAGAAAAGAAAACACACATTCACGTATTCCTAAAATAAAAATTATAAGAGGAGAAAAAAAAATTAATGGAAAACAATTATTTTTTCAGAAGAGGCAAAAATTAAAGATTAATAAAAGTTTTAGAAAAGCAAAAAAAAAATTTTTTTATATATATATAAGGTAACAAAAAACGAAAAAAAAACAAAACAAGAAAAAGAAAAAAAGAAAAGAAGAAGAAGAAGAAAAAAAAAGTTCTTTGATTTTTTTTTTTTTTTTTTTTTGGGAGGGGTGGGAAGAGTCCTGTATCTCCCTTTTGTCTGTAACCAGAGTCTGGTTGGAGTCTCTGGTCAGCTTGAGGTCCTGTGGCTTGATTGGTTTCTTAAGTCAGTTTGTTGGAACAGGCAGAAAAATGCTCTGCTTTACCCAAGATTTTGAGATCCCCCTCCCAGGTTAGTTTACTGGGAGGGTGATCTGCTTTGAGAATCACAAAAGAGGGGGATGCAGTGATGAGGCTAGGTTCTGGGTAGAGTTGAGGTCTTTCAAGGAACAGTAGCTTTTCCCTGGGGCTATTTTGTGAAAAAAAAAACTCACAGCACCCAGCCTGGAGCCATTCTCAGGGTTTCTGTTTTTCAATTGATTGTGGTGGCTGCTAGGGGGAGGGGCAGCCTCTGGCTCTGGCCACCCAGCGAGGAGAGCCACTCCAATGGCTGGTGCCTGAGCTGGGCGACCCCTCCCTGGATGGAACTGAGTCTGTGAGGTCACCTCGCCGCCAAGTTCCCGTGAACTGCCAAATGACTAGCTCTATTCCAAGGCCTGAGCTGGAGCTAGCTGCTCCTCCGAGCTTTGTCGGTATCCAAGATGGAGATCACCGGTGCTGGGGGGGGGAGGGGTGGCCTTCCCTCCTCTGCTCCCAGAGAAGGAGTGAGGAAGCGGGGCTTCTACTCACGGGGAGTCTTGGATCCCGGGTCGTCTCTGGTCTGCAAAGTGCAGGATGAAGTTGTCCGCTCCTTGTCGGTTCTTGCTGGTGTTGAGTAGAATCCGCTCGTCCGCTGCGTCTGGCTCCTTTGTCCCGGACTGCGTCTCAGGTATGCCTCCGCGGCGGTGGTCGCCGCTGCGACCCTGCCGCCGCAGCGGCAGCTGCTCAGATGTGTCTGCTTGGCTTCCCCTCTCTTGATTAACTCTCTGTCCTGTGATGGCACACTTGGTGTGATTCTCTGGCTTGGGACTGTTCACTGGAACTCTGAAACTGTTTTCTATGCAAGAGCTTGTTCAGATTCCAGCTTCTCCTCCGCCATCTTCCCGGAACTCATAACATTACTTCTGATTGTTCACTACATGTAATGGTTTCTGTAATACTTATCGTATTCTATTTATTATTATTTTAAAAAAAAACAGCTGGCTAAACTCAAAGCTCATTCATAGAAGTTTATGTTAAGTATTTCACAAGTTTTATTTCCCTTAATTCTTTTGTTTTTGGGGGGGGTCCGGTCGTGGCGTCTGAAGTCTGGGCCTGGGTGCTGTCCCTCAGCTCTTCAGCTCAAGGCTAGCGCTCTACCACTTGAGCCACAGCACCACTTCCGGTTTTTTCTTTTTGCTTATGTGGTGCTGAGGAATCGAACCCAGGGCCTCAGGCATGCAAGGCAAGCGCTCTATCACTGATCCACCTTCCCAGACCCCTTAATTCTTAAGATAACATTTGCTATAATGCTAATGTTATTACCATTTTAGTGTTGGGAAAAATTGTAATTAAAGACAGTGAGAGCATGGCCCAAAGACACACTGTGAGGAAGGAAATGAGTCAAAGTTTCCAAAAGTCTTTCAGCAATACAAAAAATGTGGGTAAAATCTCTCCATTCTCTTACACTCTCAATTCAATATTCATATTGTCCAAGAAATAGTAGCATAGCAATTATTGCCCATGGTTATTATTTTCTGTTACATTTTGTCTTCAGCACAGACTGTGTTGGTGATATTGGGTTATCATGCACAAAGCTGAGCTTACAAGAGAGGCAATTTTTGGGGGAGAGGGCGTCCGGTCGTGGGGCCTAAACTCTGGACCTGAGCACTGTCCCTCAGCTCTTTACGTCAAGACTAGCACTCTAACACTTGAGCCACGGTGCCACTTCTGGCTTTCTTTTTCTACTTATGTGGTGCTGAGGAATTGAACCCAGGGCATCATGCATGCAAGGTAAGCGCTCTACCACTGAGCCACCTTCCCAGCCCTGGGCAAATTTCTTTTGTCCCACAGTTCCAGTTTCCTTTTTTAAAAGTACTAAAACATTTAAATATAATCACTTACTTTTTTAAGAATCCAAAACCGAAAAAATTCACACATAATCACTCCAAATTGCTTTAAAAGTAGGAGATAATGAAGCAGGCCCTGTGAAGTAAATTTTCTTCTACTTTTAAAGTAATTCTGTAAGCCATGTCTTGATTGGTCACATCTGTAATCCTAACTGAGATCTGTGGATAACAGTTGGAAACCAAACAGGGCAAAATAAATTCATGAGATTATTTTTCAAAAATTGTAATGAACCAGCAAAGGCCCAGGAATGGAGATGTAGCTCATATATTAGATCAGCAATCTAGAAAAGATAGGCCTGGCAAGACCTTGAAGCTCTGATTTCAAATTCTGAGCATACTAACACACATGCAAGTTTGTGTGCATGCATGCGCGTGCACACACACACACACACATTTATTCAAAATCCTTCATATCAGTGTTTCGCATTAATTTCTTTGTTAAAAATATTTTATGAGTAAAATAAAGGAAATAAACTCTTCCCTCTCCGAATATTTTTGTACGTTTTTTATGTAAAAATACTGTACAGAGGAGTCACGTTTACATGAGCAAAGTAATGAGTACATTTCCTAACAAGCATTGTTAGCTCCTCCTTTATTTTTCCCCTACCATCACTTCCCTCACACCTCCGCAAGTACACTCCCTTCTTCCCTTCCCCAGCCTAAATTGTTCATTTTTTTTTTTAACATAGTGTCTTGTGCATCTCATTGTTTCAATGGGTCAACCTGTATCCCTATTTAAACATTTTGTTTTTTTCCTTCCCCTCTCCAAATTAGAGGAGCGTATATACAAGGTGTAGGTGCACCAACTTCAAATACAGTGAAAACAAGGGTTATAGCATAGGGGAGGAACATATAAAGAAACAAAAAAAATCACATCACACATTATAAGTACGTTAGAAACAATAGCAATAAAGAAAAAAAAAACACTTGTGTTCCTATCTTGAGGTTCATTTTCCTTAACATCATCTTATTTGGTCATATGCAGATAGCTTTTGACCTTTTCTGCTTATCCCAGACATATATTAGTTATTGAAAATTAGGGAAACCATGGGACCTATGTTTCTTTGGGCCTAGTTAGTTCACTTAATTTTTTCCAAGTCTTTTGATTTCTTAACAAATTGGACAATGCTATTCTTTCTGATGGAGGCATAGAATTCCATTGTGTATATATACCACATATCCATTCATCTGCTGAGGGGCATCGGGGTTGGTTCCATATCTTAGCTATCTTAAATAATGCTGCAATGAACATAGTTATGCTGGTAGCTTTAGTATGGTCTTGTTTGTGATCATTTGGGTAAATGTCCAAAAGTGGGATTGCTGGGTCATAGAGAAGCTCTATGTGGAGTCTTTTGAGGAACCTCCATACTGCTTTCCAAAGTGGCTGAACAAGTTTACACTCCCTCCAACCATGCAGTACTGTTCCCTTGTGATCACATCCCCTCCAGCATCTGTTGGAATGCTTCAGGAATTTGCCTGTCATCCTTATGCAGGGGCATGCTAATCTTCTCTGTATTTTTCCAATATTAGTGTACGTGATGCTGAATTGAGCACAGAAAACTTTTTATATATAAAGTGTAATTGATTTTATTAAACTATATAATTCAACAAAAAGTAAGTTTAAAAGAATCGTTGTGAACTTTTAGAAACATGTATTCCTTACATAAGCACACATTTAAGGATAAAGTCAAGATTGACATGTCAAAAACAAAATAATCCCAGATATTTGTTGTTCAAGATATGTGTAGGAGAAGGAATGCAATTATTCTATACAAGGCAACTGTCCTAATGAACACAGCAGCAAGTGTTAAGGTTTGATAAAACTTTTAATGTTTTAAACATATTTAATTTTGGGAATTTACTTACATATACAAAAACTAGGACTGTTTGTCAGGTCATAATACTTTTCTATAAAGTATTTAAGATTTATGGTAGCAGACATATACTACTAATTATGTACATTTCAGAGTTTATAGAAACTTTACTAATGAGAAGTTGCAAAGTCTTTGTGTAAAGGAACAGAATAAAGAGTTAAGACTTTGTTAACTACAGTTTCTGTTAAAACAATAGGGCTTCCTTACTTTATATGTTAGCGAGGAACAAATGATGATATAAGCCATGTACAAATGATGAGATGAGCCATAAATAGTAATCTTAGTGGGTAACTTTAAAGACTGCACATAGTCTATAAAACTCTTGTTGAGCATCATAATCTTAGTCAGTTTTAAATGTACAGGAATATGAGAAAATAGTAAAATCTAATAGGTAGTACCCTTCAAATACTGAAAACACTGGTAATTGTTTTGTTTTTTATTTTATTAATCATTAATATTTAATTATTGGTTTTTCTTATTTGTAGTATTGTTTTCCTTGTTGTACTATAACACTATTTTTTGTAAGTCCTCATTAGGAGGTACTTTGAGAAGGTTACTGGGATGGCCAAATCATTTTTATAGGAGCATGTGAATTTACAAAGAGGAAAATTAAGAACAAAATATTTATTTAAAAAAATGATGAAGTAGAGTCTGAATCAGGAGTGTTGAAAAATGTCCATACCTAAAATCTTAGCCCTAGGATGAAGCAGCAGTATTACAGAGTTGAGGCCACAAAAGTGAGACTGTGTTTTTTTTTATTTTGATTTTGTTGGTCATGGGGCTTGAACACTGGGGCCTGGGTGCTGTCCCTCAGCTTAAAGCTAGCATTACCACTTGAGACAAAGCACCACTCCATCTTTTTGTGCTTATGTGGTGCTGCTGAGGACTCAAACCCACGGCCTCATGCATGCAAGGCAAACACTCTACAACTGAGCCATCTTCCCTGCACCTGAGATAACTGTGTTTAAAAAAAATCATCTAAACAACATTTGCTTTCTGCTTTGGGTTGTATAATGAAATATATGAATATCTTTTGATGTTTTTGTGAATTGTCGTACTTCTAAATTTATACTCACTTCAGCCACTTTATCCTTTTCAAAGTCATGAAATATCTCTGAGAGTTTGCTTCTGTGAAGATTGTTTTTGCATTTATAATTTCTTCTGAATCATTTTTATTTTTTGTCAAAATGACTTTATATTTCATGTTGATGGTTTAACATACATCAAATACCTTTAAATGTACATGTAGAGTCTGAAGATCGCAAAATGAATATTCTCATACAGCTCTTGTTTAGCTGTTATGCACTTTCAGCATTATGATATTTCTCTCTCTTTAACTCTCTCTCATTTCCTCTCTTTCTCTTTCATGCTCCATGTCTGCTACTTAGAATTTCTGCTGGTCTACTATAATCCTACAGAATCCACTGGTTTTGTGGGAACATGAGAGGGACCATCAGTTACCCTTACATTTCTTAAGAATTATAACAGTGACATGATATTATTCTTTTCTATTCTAAATGGCAAAACACCAGATCTAGGAATTCCTTTTCACTTTTATACTATTATAAATTTTATCTCATAGGAATCATTGGGACGGATAGGATACTTTTAACCTCTGACCTATAAGTTCTTTTTCTTTTACAAACAAACCTTTTTTATTATCAGTAAGTAACTACATGTAATGAAAACAAAGCTATCCTATGAAAAGTAGGCCGAAGTTGTTCACAGGGATGGGGGGAAGTGAGCACAAAGGATGCCCGTCATAGAGCACAGGTCCTCAGAGCAGTTTATCATGTACACTTTGTGAGAATGAAATGTGCTGGGATGTATAAATTAAATCACTGAACAACTGATATATATATATATATATATTTATTTATATATGCATATTTATTTATATATGCATATATGTCTGTATATGCCCTTATACATGTACAATGCATGTTATTATACACACAAATACACACATACATATACACATGTACACATGCACACAAGGAGAAAGACATAGATACAGCCAACACTAGTTTCACTACTTGTTGAATATGCCTTAGAGGGAATGCTTGGAACAAAATAATGTTGAAGATACGTTTGTCTCCAAAAGTTCTTTTACCTCTCCTCTTATCTCTTAAAACTGGTAGGTTTTGCTAGATTCAACTTGTAAAATGCAATACAAGTGACAGCAAGTCACTCAGAAATCTCAGTAAGTAAACATCATATGATGTCTCCCTGCTCCCAACAGAATGGTTGCTCTTGTAGACCTTCTCAACAACCAAAGTAGATGGAGAATACCCTGGAAAAGAATAAAGTTCTATGGACTTAAATGGCATCCAACAGCCAGCATCAATTCCTAAGCAGATGAGTGAGTCCTCAGAAGTTTGGAGCTTAGGTCAACATTTAACCAACCCATGTGAAAAGTCCTATGTGAGAAATGCTGACTGAGGTCTTGCTGATTTCCTGGCCAAGAAAATAAGAAAGTATTTTTAATATATTAAAATTTGAGAATAATTTGTAACCTGTCTATAAATGTGTAAAACACTATTATATCAACTCAAAAAAATGATGTGGGAAACTTACTGCATTGTTGGTGGGAGTGTAAACTTGTTCAAATACTGGAAAGCCATATGGAGGTTCCTCAAAAGACTCCACATAGAGCTACCCTATGACCCAGCTATCCCACTTTTGGGAATTTACCCAAATGATCACAAACAAGACCATAGTAAAGCTACCAGCACGACTATGTTTATTGCAGCATTATTTAAGATAGCTAAGATAGGGAACCAACCCAGATGCCCCTCACTAGATGAATAGATCAAGAAAATGTAGTATATATATACAATGGAATTCTATGCCTCCATCAGAAAGAATGACATTGCCCCATTTGTTAGGAAATGGAAAGACTTGGAAAAAAATTATATTAAGTCAAGTAAGCCAGGCCCAAAGAAACATAGGTCCTATGTTTTCCCTTATTTGCAATAACTAGTATATGTCTGAGTAAAGCAGTAAAGTTCAGATAAGTTGATGTTATGGGAATGAACCCCAAGATAAAGATTCAAATTTTTTGTTTTTTTTTTTCTTTCATGCAATTGTTTCTAACATATTTTTAAGATGATTTCTTTGTTGCTTTGTATGTCCCTCCACCACGGTATAACCCATGCTTTCACTGTACTTGATGTTGGTATAATTTGTGGAGGGGAAGGGAAAAAACAAATTGTTTAAATAGTGATACAGGTGGACCCTTTGCAACAATGAGATGTTCAAGTTTTTATGTTGAAAAACAAACTTTACAATTTTGGGGAGGGCTGGGGGGAGGATCAGGTGGGGAGAGGGGGAGAGTATAGGAAGGGATGGAAAGGGGAAACAAAGAGGAGGCAACAATGCTTGATAATTAATATACTCGTTATCATGTAATTGTAAGTCCTCTGTACGGTATTCTCACAATAAAAAAAGAAATTAAAATAAATGTTGTGCGTTTTATTTTGTCCTTCCCCTCCACAAATTATGCCAACATCAAATACAGTGAAAGGAGGGGTTATACTGGGGTGGGGGAGGTACATGCATTGTTACATCCTTCTTTGTTTCCCCTTAACATCCCTTCCCCTCTCCTCCCCCCACCACCCGCCAAAGTTGGAAAGATCATTTTTCGACATAACTTTCACTAGCCAAAACGGACAAGGGTCTCATATCTAAAATATACCTGGAATTCAAAAAATTAAATCCCTCAACAACAAATCCTCAAAGAAACAACTGCTCAATAGATAAGTGGACTAAAAACTTAAAGAGAATCTCTCTGAAGAGGAAAGTAGGATGGCCAATAGATACATGAAGAAATGCTCAACCTCACTAGCCTTAAAAGAAATGCAAATCAAAACAACTTTGAGATACCACCTCATGCCAGTTATAATGGCTATAATCAAGAACTTTAATAACAACAGATTCTGGAGGGGATGTTGACAGAAGAGAGCCTTACTGCATTGATGGTAGAAGTGTAAACTGTTCAACCACTTGAGAAAGTAGTATGGAGGTTCCTCAAAAGACTCCACATAGAGTTCCCCTATGACTCAGCAATCCAACTTTTGGGCATTTACCCAAATGATTACACCCTTGAACCACCAGTGCCTAGCCATGTTGCATATTCTGTGTAATTCCTATTCTCAGCATTGTATAGATGCACAAACCAAATATTTTCTTATTAGAGATTTTCTTCTATCCATTAAGTAAAATGTTATGTGTTGGATACTGTCCACTGAAATCATACTAAAGATCGATAACCCACGGGCTGGGAAGGTGGCTCAGTGGTAGAGCGCTTGCCTTGCATGCTCGAGGCCCTGGGTTCGATTCCTCAGCACCACATAAGCAAAAAGAAAAAAAAGCCGGAAGTGGCGCTGTGGCTTAAATGGTAGAGTGCTAGCCTTGAGCTGAAGAGCTGAGGGACAGTGCCCAGGCCTAGAGTTCAGGCCCCACGACCAGACCCCCCCCCCAAAAAAAAATCGATAACCCATTGCCTTAGAAAATGACTGCATTGGGAAACAGAATCTCAAAGGTAGCATTTAAGTTGAAGTCTCCTCCAAAAGAATCAGAAGGTCTTGAATATGCCAAGGAAAGAGGACTCAGAAGAAGCCAAACCTGATCTTGGAGTGCTAGATCCACCACTTCAGAGGCAATATATTTACAGTGTTAACGCGACTTAATCTGTGGTAGTTTATTATTACAATTACTAGCAAACATGTGGAATCTATAAGACATGAAAAGTCATTGACTCTTGGGGTCTATGACTCATCTTTATAATCCTAGTGATTAAGAAGGATGAGACTTTGGGAATAATGTTTTTCCGAGTGGTAGGAAAGTTCATGAGGTTCTGTCTCCAATTAACTATAAACATTTCTGGGCTGGAGGCATGTTTCAAAAGGTAGACTGACTATTGTTAGCAAACAAACTGAGAGCATGAGTTTTGTTCAAGCCCCAAATTGGGAGAAAGAAAAAGTCCTTAATAGAAAACTATGAGAAACAGAAATATGAATAGGAAAGCAGAAGCAAAAAAAATAAACTTATTGATACAAAGTTTCCCAATGTGAAATATGGCACAAACTCCAATATTTAGGGTTTTCCTTCCTGTATAGTAGAAATAAATGGTATTTCGACTTGATGAAACTAAAGTAAAACTGTATGCAATAAATAATTACATTAATATTATGTTTCCATAAATTAACTTGTTTTCCTACAAATTTATAGAATAGTGTAGCTATGGAAAATCAATAAAAACTGTTTTCATATAAGATTATGTATCCTTTCAGGTGTTGTCTAAAATTGATCTACACTGAAATGATTGCCATTGATATCTTTCTCAAGATTCCAAATGTTTATACTTTCAGCTGATTTTCCACAAAACTCACACCCCAAACATAACTCTTAGTTTGTTCATGAAATCATAGGAACATATGGCACTAAAGGTTAATTACCTTTATCTGCTGTCCTTAATGTAGTATACCTAATAAAATTAAGTATATACCCTGACGAAAATAAGATACTTCCTTCTACATACAGACTTGCACACACACACACACACACACACACACACATACAGATACACACACATATTTACCACTGTGACTCAGGTTAGGTTCCTGACATTGTGTATCACACAATGATCTATTAATCAAACTTTCTTACACAGACATAAAATACATTCATAATTCTGCACATATAAAAACACCAGATCATTTAAAATGATGAGAATATTTAACAGAACCATCAAGCTCCTGAGCCATCTACTCCCTGATTTCATTCATTCATGATGATCCATTTTTCATATCATAATTAAAAGTCTTTTTGAGTCTGTCTGATTAGCAGACAAAAGTATGTTATCATATATTAGAAAATGTAGGTGAAATTACTTGTCCCTAGGTAATCTTTAATATATCTTATCAAAGACTTCTGTTTCCTTCTTTTATTTTCTTGTTTTTGGGGGTCCGGTTGTGGGACCTGACCTCTGTCCCTCAGCTCTTCAGCTCAAGGCTAGCGCTCTACCACTTGAGGCACAAGCCACTTCTGGCTTTTTTCTTTTTTCATATGTGGTGCTGAGGAATCAAACCCAGGGCCTCATGCATGCAAGGCAAGCGCTCTACCACTGAGCCACCTTCCCAGCCCTTTCTGTTTCCTTCTTGCAGAGTCTGTTTCCAGCATTTTGCCTTAATGTCTAATATTAAATTACAAAGGACATACCATATTCCTAAATTCATTTTTCCTAAAGGTTATGCTATAGAGTTGACTCTAATTTGTTTGCTTATTATAAATTAAATTTTCTCAACAACTTAAAATATTGTTTATGTTACTCCTAAGCCTTTTGAAATATCAAAACACACTGGAAATTCACCTTTGCAATAACTTGTGAATGGCAGTAATGTTTGAGGGGAGATGAAGGACTTGAATTATCTAGTGCCTTAAAAATGGCACTATTACTTAAAGGGCTGATCATCTAGTAAGCTTTCAAAGTGTGGTCTTCTGATTTCATTTAAGAAGATAAAAGTAGGCTTTTCATCACATTCTTGCTTGCAAATCACTAGAATTATTTCCTTTGTACAGTTTATGCCCTGCTGCTACTGTATTGAAACCCACATACAACTGCATAGCTGTGGTAGCTGCTCTAAATTTTGCAATTTTCTGCCAGTAGCCCTGGTGATTTTCGCTTAGATTCATGGGATAGTCACATAATCCACAATTACAAAGCACCACAATATATAAAGACCACGTGCAAAATGAGACTCAATTTCTTTCTTTGTTGTTTCCTTTTTTTCTTATTGATTGTCTTTTAAGGAGCTAGGGATTGTTGATTTCTTATTATTGTTGATGTTACTTAAATAAATTTACCAGATTTTTCCAATAAAATAAAGAGATATTAAAAAAGACATATCTAGTCACAAAATAAAACTAAACATTTGAGTCTTTTTTATTCTAGTCCTGTTTTTAGTTATCTTCAAATAACATTGAGATGAGCCAAGCATACACGTAAAATGACCCTATCAAGCACACAGAACTCTGGAATATTTGGGCTTTGATTTCCACATCAACTTCACCTAGAAAAGAAAATTATCACTTGCTTCATGTCTTAAGTAATCTACTTAAAACAAGTTTTATTAATTTTATCAGTAGATCTCACAATCTATGGAATTGATGCATTGTATAAGTATTTGATTTCTTATTTCCACTGAATCAATATTATATTAATTTTATTTTTGTCATATGAAATAATGACATTCTTGAGGATAAAACATGCCTGTTTTTCATTTTTGTTGCCAAAATGGAACTATTAGACATTTTGAAAATTTAACTTTAAATCTGAACCTTCAAATTTCACTGTGACTTGAATTGTGTTACTTACACCTTTAATGTTAAAATCAAATGCATTATTAAATACAAAACAAAATTAAAAGTTATCACACCTTATTCCCAGAATTGACTTTATGATTAAATACAATTATATATACAAAATTAAAAGTTATCACACCTTATTCCCAGAATTGACTTTATGATTAAATACAATTATATATACAAAATTAAAAGTTATCACACCTTATTCCCAGAATTGACTTTATGATTAAATACAATTATATGTATATACTGTAACAAACTGAGATATGGAAACAGAAGATTCCTTCTTTTTGTTTTGGGTTTGTTATTGTTGTTTATAGTCTGTGATGGGTCTGTCTTCCTGACCTTATGTATGTTACATCCATTTATATCTTCAGGAAGGTGGGGGGTGGGCACAGAGCTTTAGAGAAAAGGGTGAAAAAATGAAGCAGTGGAGTTCATTGAACGTTGATGAAAGTGAACTATTGAACTCATGGGTGGGGGCAGGAGGGGGGGACTGGGAACAAGTGAAGGAACTGAAGACATTTCATAAAAGGAAATGTCCTCATTACCTGATTCATATAACTGTAATCCCTGTATAAATCACCTTAATAATAACAACAGAGTAAATTTATTTTAAAAAAGCAAAACACTGTTTCCTAGAATCCTAGAAGTTTCTTTCATTCACTGGTTTGAGCTGGGTGAGTCTATCTCTGGAAATAGCTACATTAACATTCATTGGGCAAATTTGTGAGCTACTAGTAGATAAAAGTCAATTATGATTGTTTGCATGATTTTGAGATGCTGATTCATTTATTTCATTAATCTAATTTGTATTATTACTGTCTACCGGTTTTTGGTTTGGCTTGTTCCTGTTTTTCAAGGACATAGTGGTTCATCATTACTGCTGATTTAAGATTGTTCTAATTTGTTGATGTACATACTCAAAGATATAAATTTTCCTCTGAGTATTGCCTGTGCTCTTGTTTCCCAGAGAAGGTAGTATTTTATGTGTTCACTTCCACTGAATTCCATAAATGTTGGAACTTCCCTCCATATCTCTTAATGTAAGTTTATTCCAAGTTTTTCCATTTCCTTATGAATAATGGTGTAATATCATTCTTTCTGGATCCATAGAATTGTATGAAACTGAAGAGTTTATTCATGGCAAAGGAAAATGTTAGCAAGATATATAGAAAGAGAACAGAATGGATGAAAATTTTTACTAGCTAAGCATCAGACAAGGATTTTTATAACTAACCCATATTAAGAGATCAAAAATTTAAACTCAACAAAAATAAACCCTCAAATAAACAACAACCTAATTAATATATGGGATAAAGACTTAAAGAGAACTTCTTAGAAGAAGTAAAATGACAAGTAGACATATCTCTCTTCATAAAAGAAAGGCAAATACAAACAACACTGAGATTCATCTAAACCCTGTTACAATATCTTTTGAAAAAACAATCACAGATACTGATAGGAATGTGTCCCAAAGGAAACTGTATTACACCGTTGCTGTAAATGCGATCTTCTTCAAGCTCTTTGGAAAACACTATTGAGGTTGCTCACAAAACTGAATAGAGAGCTCCCTATGATCCAGCAATTCCACTTACGGGTGTTCATCCAATAGAGCAACAACAAGGCCCCACTGAAGCTGCCAGCACAATCATGTTCATTGTTGCATTATTTTCTGAAGCCAACACATGGAATTAGCCCAGATGCTTCCCATTGTAAAAAGGGATCAAGAATTGTGTGTGTATATGAATTATATGTATAATTTTATTGATCCCTATTTACAATTATGCATGTATGTATGAATATATATGTATACATACATAATCAAATTCTATTCATCCATCAGAAAGAATAATATTGCACTATTCTAAAGGAAAATGAAAGACTTAGAAATAATCATGTCAAGTGAAATTAACTGGACCCAGAGAAACTTAGGTTGCATGAGTTTCCTCATTTGTGGTAGATAGAAGGTGCCTATAATTGTAAAAGTAAACACACTGCATGGTATGCAAGGAGGTACAAATGAATTATCTGAAGTGTCAGAGTCCATGGAGAGTGAAAATACTATAATTCTCTTAAAATATTAAGTCAAAGTCCAACAAAATAAATACCAGTAAATGTGTACTAGAAAAGAGTACAGTGTGGGGCAATGTGAGAGGGGTAGGAAATTGAGGGGGAAAAGGATAGAATACAGGCAAGAATCCATTGCATACTTCCCAGAATTAAAATACACAAAGCAAGGGGTAGTGTTTAATGGGTATGAAGATGTTGAAATGGTAACAGAATTCCAGGTTCATTGTACACATAAACTGCTTTGTTAAATGACATGTAATTCTGTACATAATATAATATTGAGATATGTAATGAGTGGGGTTGATTGTGAAGGGTGGATGAGAATGTTGGAACTGGTGACATTGATCAAGATGCATGGTATCCATAAACTGTTTCAGTTAATGACAACTCCTTTGTACAACTACATAAAAGATAATAAAAAATATTCAAAAAATTAATTATGACATTTGAATAGAGAATTGAACCTCAATTCAATTCACATTTAAAAATATTTTTAACCTGAAGGTTTGGAGAATAAAATTCAAATAATAAAATACTATGAATCTTTATTTCAGAAAATTTAAAATTTAAATTAAAACTCCTTTGCTTTTTGTCAGCCTTTGGGCTGTTATAAGAGAATACTTCAAAGTAAATTGCTTAAAAACATCAGGAGTATAATAACCATACTTGAACATTGATTATAAAAATGATTATTCAAAGCAATTTCTTGTCTTATAGGGGTCCATTTTCTAGTTCATTATAATCTATTTGCTGGACATTCACCTGGCAGAGTAGTTATATTAGGCTTCTTTTATCAGGATCATTATTGCAGGGTCATCTCTGAAAGGTTGAGTCAAATGTGACCAGACAGGGAAAGAGAATTTCAACATGTGTATCTGGAGGGAATTACATCGTCCCATACACCTTGCAAATTTTCCTTTAACTCTTAGTGTAGTGTATCATTTGGATATTATTTCATAGAAAATAATAACTTCAGGACAAACCTATGTCGTGTAAATTATGTGACTGTCATCACAATTGTATAGAAATATCTACCCACCACTCTAGAAATTGAATCTGAAATCATAAAGGATTGGGATTAATAATTAATATTCACTATGTTGCCATAAAATGGTGGTGAACCTTTTCAAGTGGGTACATTTGTAGAGATTTGGTCACTGAGAACTTGTGATCAAAGAGGACGTTAAGATCAAAGTCATTTCCTCCTCTTCCTTCTTTTTCTTCTCTGTCTCCTTCTTCTCCTTCTTCTTCTCCCTCTCCCTCTCTCTCTCCCCCTCCTCCTCTTTCTCCCTCTCCCACTCCTATTCCTCCTCTTCTTTACTTCCTGGATCCCATGAATACACATAATCTATCACACGTTCCTGACATGGGACACTGTGCTACCACCAACCCAAAGTAATGAGGATAAGAAACATAAACTGAAATGTATAAAACTAGAAGCTAAGATTAATGTTTCCTCCTTTCAAGCTCATCTTATAAAGTATTTTGTCATTTTAATAGGAGAGTGACACAGCATGCTCTCATTTATTATAAAGGTTAAGATTTACTGGAAAAAACTGACCAACATCGCCCTAGTGAAATGATTGATTAAATTAATATTATATTATGACAAATCTACTTTAAAATATCAGATATACGTCAAAAAGAGCACAAAAATTCTCCTTTATGGATTGCTATGAAGAGAAAGCAGAATTCAATCTGTTCCTCACGGAAATTGACCTATGACTGGCAGTATTGTCAATTGCATAAATGATTTAAGAAGACTGAAGAACAAATTTCAACTCAAACTGTGTGATATAAAATTTACTTTGCCCATGTAAGAAACTTTTGTATTCTATCTATGTTTGGTCCACAAAATGACTTTCATTTTATTCTAATCATATTTTAATTAACTTTAAGTAGTTGTATGGGTGTTGCTGTTTGGCAAAGCAGTTTACGAATACTATTTACTGAGATTTTTTTTCTTCTTTCTCTCCTGAGGTTTGAACTGTGGGTGTGGGCGCTGTCCCTGATCTCCTATGGATGAAGATTTGAACTCTATCACTTGAGGCACTGCAGCACCTTCAGATTTTTCTGAGATCTAATTGGAGATAAGAATCTCACAGGCTTTCCTACCTGGGCAGGTTTCAAACCTCAGTCCTCAGCCTCCTGAGTATCTAGGTGTACAGGCATGAGCTGGTAGTGTATGTCTTAATACAATGCATCTTTTTTTTTTGGCCAGCCTGGGGCTTGAACTCAGAGCTTGGAAATGTACTTGAGCTTCTTTTCCTCAAGCTAGCACTCTACGACTTGTGTCACAGTGCAAATTCCAGCTTTTTTTTGTTTATGTAGAACTTAGGAATTAAACCCAGGGCTTCACACTACAACTAAGTCTACACTAAGCCACATTCCCAGCCCAATACAATGCATCTTGATGATCATCATCCCTCATCCATCTCAATCCTATCTCATCCTTCAATTTACATAATTTTGTAGAATATTCACTGACTCACAATGTCATATGTCACTCAGAGGATATATCACATCAGATTTTATTGATAGTCTTATTCATCAACATAATAAATGTTTGCCTTTAAGAATTCTGTAATTTTAAATTCTAAATTTTCACAAAGATTCACCCACTACTATTCTAAAATTTTTCCTAAGGTTAATGCAAATGCAATCTGTAATTCTTCAATAAAGTACAATAATACTTGGAATGTTAAAGAGTTGGACTCTGAATATCACCTTCACTTTTAGAACATTTTATCATCACTACCCTCTCAAAATGCTCCAATATTTATTAGTACTCACTTCTTGTCATCATTTCAACCCACCCTCCCCTTGAGCAGCTATTATTTCATATACTACCTCTACAGATGTGTCAATTAAAAGAACTCACATAAATAGAAAATGTAGTCTATTTTATTAATTTCCCCCATGTAAAATTAGTGTTTCCAAAGTAAGTCCATTTAAATTTTCTAATGGATAGAGCATATTGTTTTGTATGCATGTGTATATGGGTGTAACGTCCTCAATGGGAATTTCAATATTTTATTGTATGCTATTATAAAAGGTTTTGCTACATATATTCTTGTACATGTGTCTCATTGGACGTATGTTGAAATCTATTTTGTATATAAAATTATGATTCAAAATGGTGAATCATAGAGGCAACTCTGTGTAATATCTAAAAGATCGTCAGTATGTTTAACAAACTGACTATATCACTTTAAGTGCCAAGCACCAATGTATAAGGATTCCAATTTCTACATACTGGTTGTGCAGTGCTATCTTATTGTTGTTTCTATTTCTACTAACCTCTATATGTATGCAATGTCTAGGACTGAACTTTTCTTATGAACTTTCCATGTTTCCAATTTCTACATAGTGGTTGTGCAGTATCATATTGTTGTTTCTATTTCTACTAACCTTTATATGTATGCAATGTCTAGGTATTAACTTTTCTTATGAATTTTCCATATGTTCTTTGGTTGTTGGTATATTATTATAGAGATATGTATTTTGATTTTTTGATAACTTATTCAGGATGGTTAAAGTTTTTCATTGTCATTAATATGCTCTTAATATATTACTTATTTGTCTCTTTAAATAAATGTATATGTATACACACTGTGTACATATGCATATATTCATATTTATATGTAAATATATACAAATACCTGTATATATATGAATATACAGATGTGTATATACATGTATATAGACACATCATGTATATTATTACTTTCATTTGTCAGTAAGTTATCATTTTATTTTATTTGCCAAACATGTCCTTTATTGATTTTACTTTATTTAATTTTATGGTAAAGATGTTGTACAGAGGGGTTACAGTTACATGAGTAAGGCAATGAGTACATTACTTGTTGATCATTGTTACCCTTTCCCTTCCTTGTTGTTGTCCCACTATCACTTCCCTCCCCCAGATCCCACATTCTTATTTACCCACCCTTTGCAGCATGAAGTGGTAAAGTTCCTTTGCATTATACTGTCTTGTGGGTATCTTTAGTGCAATGGATTAACTTGTGTCCATGTTTCAGCGTTTTGTAATTCCCATTCCCCTCCCTAGATTAGACATGTAATTACAAGATGCAGGGTATCAAAACTGAGTAGTGATAAGAGGGGATATGCCATAGGAGAAAGATACAAAGGAAACAACAACAACAAAAATGAATAAAATTGCATTACACATTTACAACAGTAACAATAGAGACAGAACTCCCAAACATGTCCTTTATTGTCAAGGTAGTTATTTCAGTTCATGTCCTTACCATTTTTGGAACTTTGCTAAAATGTTTTATAGCTTTCCATATGCACTAATATGTTCATTTTTTTCTAAATCTATCTACTCCTAAGATACCTGCCATCTCTCTTCTAAAGCCAAAAAACAGTCTTCTACAGCTTGGTTCCAAACACTTGTATTTTTTCCTTGAAAAAAGAATACTGATCTAAGCCCGGTGCTGCTGGCTTACACCTATAATCCTAGTTACTCAGGAAGCTGAGATCTGAGGATCACTGTTCAAAGCAAGCCTGGGCAGAAAAAGTCCATGAGACTCTTACCTCCAATAAACCACCAGAAAATGGAAGTGACTCTATGGCTCAAATGGTAGAGGTCTAGCCTTGAGCTGCAGAACTAATGGACAGCGCCCAGACCCAGAGATCAAGGCCCACGACGACCATCACCACCACTAACAACAACAAAAAGAATACTGACTCGAAAAGCAATAGCTTTAAACAGTCTTAAAGATAGACTCATGTCTAATATTCTAGTATTATCTTAGATACCAACAGCCTTTTAGTCCAATGAGCCATGAGCCCTCAGAATGTTGACCAAATTTCTTATTTACACAATTACTATAAGTATGTTTTCTCATCTATCTTTCTTTCATTTCACCACAGAATTCGTATTTATCCTTTCTGTCATACATGAATACCAATGCCTTTGGAAGATATTTATTAGTTGGTGTGTATTATTTGTAAGAAGATATCTTACTGAAATACTTAACAGACTCACATATTGATCAAGGGCCTGATTAACCTGTTTCTGTCTTTCTCCATTCCCATTGCCCCTTAGTTTTCAACTGTTTTCTGTGAATTTCTTTGTGCTATCTTCACACATTGTCAAAATGTATTTCAGTGTTGTTCACCCATTATCACTGACAATTATACAATGCTGAATAAAAAGCAAACATCTAAATAAATGGAGACATACAATTTTTGTGGATTGGAGGATATAATTGAGCAAATACAATAATTGTCCCCCACACCGTTTTTTTTGGTCATTCATGAAGCTTGAAATGTGGCCTGGGCACTGTCCCTCAGCTCTTCAGCTCAAAGTGAGTCTTCTACCCATTGAGCAACTGTGTCACTTCTGGTTTTCTGGTGGTTAATTGGAGATAAGAATCTCATAGACATTCCCATTCCAGCTGGCTTTGAATCACAATCTTCAGACCCTCAGCCCATTAGAGAAATCTTCACTATTTCATGTTAATAAGGATCTTATATTCTGTGAGCCACTTAGAAATGTGAAATCATTGGTATGAAGTATCCAATCAGATGTTTGTTTTTTTTTCTTCTTCTGTATTTCAATGCTTCATGTGCAAAGACATTGTGGAAAGTATTACAAACATAAGTGTAATCCCAATACCTTCATTCATTGTGAAGGGCACTTTCTTCCTAAATATTTTGACCCAAATTATCTTTTTCAGGAAATTACTGTTTGGTAATTAAAGGTCAATTCACAAATTTTGATGTCTTATTTTTTAAAGAACTTTGAATTTAAATTCCACTACAACCTTGTTTCACACAATGAGAGTACATTTCCTGGGTAAGGACAATTCTCAAAGGAACCTACAAGATTTACAGCAAGGCTTCTGAGGTTTGTTTGTTTAGTGTGAAAAAGAGCCATCTTCACCCACATTGCTCCCTCTCCACTAAGTCTCCATGGATTTCTGTGCATAAAAGCATATTTTCCCAGGCAATTTAAAATTGTCTTCATGGGATAAGTTATTAAAAAGTTTGAACAATTCAACTTTACCTGTCATAATTTTAAAACTCTTTTGAAATGCCTTTATCAGAACTGCGAATTCACCAATCCTAATTCCACCTTTACCATCAAAAACAGTTAACAGGTTGTTTTCTTGAAATACTCTCCATGCAATTCTTATTTTCCAGTGGCTTTTTATGTGTATATATGACCATATAAGCTGATGTTGAGCAGAATGAGCTCCAAGATATGGAAAAAGAGATTTTTATTTGTGGTTTTTGTTTTTAATGTACTTTGTGATTTCTATTTTCTTTTGGGTTTTTCCCTATGGTTTACCCCTGCTGTATTTGATTTTGTTACCCTGTATATTGTATATGCATTCATCTTAATTTGGCAAGAGAAGAGGAACGACAAAATGGTGAGACAAAGGACAAAGGGCAAACCAATGCAATAGCAATACTCACAAGACAATATGTTGGAAATAGACATTACAGCTTGTGAGGTATTAGCATGAAGGAAAACTGTGAGAAAAATGAGGAAGGGGGTAACGAGTTTGAAAAGTTATGTATACACTACCTTACAATTACCATAACCCCACTGTACATCAATTTGTTAATAAAATTTAAAAAATAAGCTGCATAAAATATAATTTTACTATAATGGTAAGGTAAATATTATTCTTTAGGTAGAAACTGTTTTAAAATTAATACTATTTGGCATCTAATTTGATTTAATTACCCCTTCTTTATCAGAGGGTCATCAACTTGAATGTCATCCAACTAGACAATATTTTCACAATATACCTGCCAATATTTTCAAAAAAAATAAATTTGGTACTTTCTCATACTAAAGCCAAAAGCAGTTTAATTTTATGGAAACGGATAACTTTTCAAAGTACGTAAGTTGTAAGGAGGACAGAATATATGTGTTCTTTAAAATTCCTATGACTAATAACTACTCATTTTCAAATTCTGAACATTTCATACCTGAGAGATTCAAAACAGTACCTACTTGCATGTTATGAAATTCTGCAATAGATAAAGTTCCCAATGGGGTATTACAGATTGAGAAGTCAACAGAAAAATAGCAACATTCGGGTAGAGGATAAAACTATGAAGCATCTGAAATAACTAATTCTTCAAGAGTAAACAATACTTTTTTAACTATTATAGATGTTCAGGATGCTAAGATCAGAAGATTAGGGTTCAAAGCCCATGCAGGCAGGAGGGATACTTAGATTCTTATCGCTAATAAACTTCTTAGGAAAAGTCAGTCACAAGTGGCACTGAGGTTGAAGTGATGGGGCATGTGCCTTGAGCATAAACAGGCTCAGAGACAGTGTCTAGGCCCAGAGTTCAAGCCCTAGGTCAAACCAATAAAATAAAAACAAACCCTAAACCTAGCATTTTTCTTCTTGCATAAAGAGGCAAATAGTTAAGGAAATTTCTTCCTGTGTTACACAGAGGTAGAAGAAAGATGTCATACAATTATTCTCTTCATAGCATCTAATACCAAACTCTTAAAAATTGCTCTTTTTCTAAATTTATAAATTATTATCATCCATTTGTTGGCAACTCTCTCTAGATTATTCACATTATCATGCTATACATGAACTGTAGGAGTTATCTATTAACTAAATTCTAATAATATCTCTCTTGAAATAGTATTCTAGGAAAATAGAATGCCAGAATTATTTATGAATTTGTCAATTAAACCTTCTACTTAAAAATAATTTTGTTTTATCCTATAGAATATGAAATTACAAACAAAACCAAAATATTCATTTCATATCTAAATACTAATTTAGCAAGGCCTACAAAGTCCTACATTAGACGAACTTTGATATTTCTCCAGGCTTAAGCTTTTGTAATCCTTCATCAGTTCTTTGAAGTCCAACAGAATGATGCTTACTTACTTTTTTCAAATTTTTGAATGGGAATCTTGAGCCATTTTGCATCTAGGAATGTTTTGTATTGAAGAGAGCATTTAAACACAACTGAGATTTAAATATGCGTTGCATTTCAATAGGAAAATTGACTTCTCAAAACATAATGACAAAATTAGCCCAAACTTCCAACTGTGAATTCCTTTCTTGTAGTTTGGTTTGTTTTATTGAGACAAAATTATACTACCTGGTCCAGGGAAGGTATCACTATGTAATTCCAATCTCTAATCTTATGTCTTAGTCTGAGTGCTAGAATTCCAGGCTTGTATCAAATTACCCTGCCATAGTTTCTTGGTTTATTTAATCTAGATACAGATTAGCAATTCTGAACTTATCCTATTTTCTTATCCACTAGACTGACTGCTCACACTGTTTATGTACAATTTTCAAAGATGTTCTAACATTTGACAGGATATGAACATTTTCAGATGCACCTGCAGAGGTCTCTGATTCATTCCTCCATGGATCTTATCCCTTTCATAATAATTACTTGACTCTCTTAATATCTCTAGTCCCTACCTATGTCATAGTCTCAAACTTTTTTGAAGAAACTTCACTTGAATATTTTCTAATATTAAAAATTATCACTTGATTCTAGTCTTTCTCAGAACATATTTTCTATTGTTTACTAACTTTTCTACATATTATGAGAGTTGTTTCATTTGTGTGTTTGTGTGTGCACATATAAGTGTCTCTGTGTGTATGTGTATGTTTGTACGTATATATGCAAAAGTCTCAAGCTCTTATTCAGCAATCTTGCTCATGACTTGTATTCCATTACTTGAGCCATTCATCCAATTCAGCTGTTGTCTGATGAATTATAGGTAGTGTCTCAAAGACTGTTCTGCCCAGGCTGGATGCAAACTGAACTTCCCAGACTCCTTTATATTCTTAGGTTTTATTTTTCCAGTATTATCAATTTTTAAACTACAAACATTTTTGTGAGTATAAAGTCTAAGCTGTAGCCCAGATTTTTAACTTAAGAATTCATATAAAGATAGATGAACATAGACATTACATATCCTGAGTGTGTACTGTTAGAAATGTGATCTTAAGCATGGGTGACAGTGAGTTCTGAGGATTGGGGTTCAAAGCCAGCCCAGCTAGGAAGGTCCCGGAGATTCTTTTCTCCAATTAACTACCAGAAAACTGAAGGGCCTCTATGGTTCAAGTGGTACAGCACTAGCTAGCCTTGAGCTGAGTAGCAGAGGGACAGTGCGCAGGCCCAGAGTTCAAGTGCCAAGACCACCCCCAACAACTTGATAGATAGATAGATAGATAGATAGATATGTAAAGAAAAGAAAAAGAAATGTGATCTTAGCCACCAGTTCATTGCTAGTATAATCCCTGCTCTCTCAAGATAGACTTTTTTCCAGTTAAGTTCATGCTCTTATATCTGACTTGCATTGGAACCAGAATTATTTATTCCTCCTTTGTACTTTTCACAAATTTGCATGATTAGCAAGCGTGATTTAGAAAGGGACTGGCCTCATACTTCATGTTCCACTTAAGAGTAATGCTATCCCTATATTACTCCCATAAATCTACATACTGGACTTGGCTTCATTGTTTCAATGTTGTCTTATTTGTATAGTCTTTTTTTTTTTTAATTTTATTTTATTTTATTTGAGAACATACTGTACAGAGGGGTTACAATTACATGGGCAGGATAATGCATACATTTCTTACCAAGCATTGCAGCCTCCTCCTTTGTTTACCCTTCACCTCCCTTCCCAGCCTCCCCCCTCCCTCCCACCCAATCATACCCCCTCTCCCCCCACACACACCGACATTGTAAAGCTGGTTTTGACATGACTTTTTGTACTTCTCATTGTTGCAACAGGTCCACCTGAATCCTTAAACGACTTGTTTGTCCCCATCTCCTCCACATGTTATACTGACATCAAATATAGTGAAAGCGGGGGTTACACTGTGGGGGAGGGACATACAAAGCAACAAAGAAATAACCTTATAAATGCGTTAGAAACACATGCATGAAAGAAACAAAAACATTAAAATACATATTTGAGGTTTCGCTTTCCTAACATCACATTCTCTGACTTTTTCCGCTTGACTCATACCTATACTAGATATTGCAAATAAGGGAAACCATGGGACCTATGTTTCTTTGGGCCTGGCTTACTTCACTGAATATAATTTTTTCCAAGCCTTTCTATTTCCTAACAAATGGGGAAATGTCATTCTTTCTGATGGAGGCATAGAATTCCATTGTGTATATATACCACATCTTCTTGATCCATTCATCTACTGAGGGGCATCTGGGTTGGTTCCATGTCTTAGCTATGGTAAATAATGCTGCAATAAACATAGTTGTGCTGGTAGCTTTAGTGTGGCCTTGTTTGTGATCATTTGGGTAAATGCCCAAAAGTGGGATTGCTGGGTCATTGGGGAGCTCTATGTGGAGTCTTTGAGGAACCTCCATACTGCTTTCCAAAGTGGTTGAACAAGTTTACATTCCCACCAACAATGAAGTAAGGTTCCTTTCTGTCCACATCCCCTCCAGCATCTGTTGTTGTTAGAGTTCTTGATTTTTGCTGTTCTAACTGGAGTGAGGTGATATCTCAATGTTGTTTTGATTTGCATTTCTTTTATGGCTAGGGATGTTGAACATTTCTTCATGTGTCTATTGGCCATCCTTCTTTCTTCTTCAGAGAAGCTTCTCTTTAAGTCTTTCGCCCACTTACTTATTGGGCAGTTGTTTCTTTGAGGATTTGTTGTTGGGTGGTTTAATTTTTTGAGTTCCAAGTATATTTTAGATATGAGACCCTTGTCCGTTGTATGGCTAGTAAAGATCTTCTCCCAGTCCGTGGGCTTTCTATTGATCTTGCTAGCTATGTCATTTGCCCTGCAGAAGCTCTGCAACCTTATACAATCCCATTTGTCCAGCCTTTCTTTGATTTCTTGTGTTTCCGGGTCTATATTCAGAAAATTTTGGCCTGAGCCAAGGAGACCCAGGGTTTCTCCTATTCCATCCTGTAATGTTTTCAGAGTGTCTGCTTTGAGTTCAAGGTCTTTGATCCATTTGGAGTTGATTCTGGTGCAGGGTGATATATAAGGATCTAGCTTTAGTTTTCTACATGTAGTTAACCAGTTTTGCCAGCACCATTTACTGAAGAGGCTGTCTGTCTTCCATTCTATTGTTTTAGCTCCCTTATCGAAGATTAGATGGCTATAGGTCTGTAGGTTCATTTCTGGGTTTTCAATTCTATTCCATTGGTCCTGAGGTCTGTTCTTATACCAATACCAAGCTGTTTTGATTACTATGGCTTTATAGTAGAGTTTGAAATTTGGTATTGATATTCCTCCAGCAGTGTTCTTTCCGTTGAGGAGCGTTTTTGCTATTCGGGGTCTTTTATTGTTCCATATGAATTTTTGGATTGCCTCTTCTATTTCCTTGAAGAATGAGGGTGGAATTTTGATAGGTATTGCGTTGAATTTGTAGATAGCCTTGGGAAGTATTGCCATTTTCACGATGTTAATCTTTCCAATCCAGGAGCATGGGAGGTTTTGCCATTTTTTAAGTTCTGTGTTGATTTCCTTTTTCAAGATTTTAAAGTTTTCATCATAGAGGTCCTTCACTTCTTTAGTTAAGTTAATTCCTAGGTATTTTATTTTTTGTGGGGCTATTACAAATGGAGTTGCTTTCCTAATTTCAGCCACACTTTTCTCATTGTTGGCATACAGAAAAGCCATTGATTTTTGGGGGTTAATTTTATAACCTGCTACTTTGCCAAAGTTTTGAATCAGCTTGAGTAATTTGGGAGTGGAGTCTATGGGATTCTTTAAATACAAGATCATGTCATCTGCAAAGAGGGAGAGTTTTATTTCTTCTTTCCCTATTTGGATCCCCTTTATGTCTGAATCTTGTCTTATTGCTGTAGCTAGGCATTCTAATACTAGATTGAAGAGAAGTGGAGAGAGTGGGCATCCTTGTCTTGTTCCTGAGTTAAGAGGAAATGGCTTTAGTTTTTCACCATTGAGTATAATGCTGGCTGTAGGTTTGTCATATACAGCCTTTATTGTATTGAGGAATGTTCCATGGATTCCTAATTTTTCCAAAACCTTCATCATAAAGGGGTGTTGGATCTTGTCGAATGCTTTTTCTGCGTCTATTGAGATAACCATGTGGTTATTATTCTTGCTCCTGTTGATGTGATGAATAATATTAATTGATTTGCGTATATTGAACCAGCTTTGCATCCCTGAAATGAATCCTGTTTGATCGTGGTGTATGATTTTTTGGATGAATTGTTGAAGTCGGTTGGCCAAAATTTTGTTGAGAAGTTTTGCATCAATGTTCATCAAAGAAATGGGTCTATAGTTCTCTTTCTTTGATGAGTCCCTGCCTGGTTTTGGGATGAGGGTTATGATGGCTTCATAGAATGTGTTCGGTAGTGAGCTTTCTCTTTCAATTTCATTGAAGAGTTGGAGGAGAATTGGTGTGAGCTCTGCTTTGAAGGCCTTGTAAAATTCCGCTGTAAAACCATCTGGTCCTGGACTTTTCTTAGCTGGGAGGTCTCTTATTGCTGTTTCTATTTCAATGCTTGATATGGGCCTGTTAAGATAGTTTACCTCATCTTGGTTTAGTTTTGGCATGTCAATATTTGCTAGGAAGAGGTCCATTTCTGTCAAGTTCTCAAACTTATTAGCATAAAGTTTTGAGAAGTATTCCCTTATAATGTCCTGAATCTTGCTTGTTTCCGTGGTGATGTTTCCATTCTCATCTCTGATTTTATTAATTTGGGTGTGTTCTCTTCTTTTTCTGATAAGATTTGCTAAGGGTCTGTCAATTTTGTTAAGTTTTTCGAAGAACCAACTCTGTTTTGTTGATTCTTTCTATAGTTTTTTTGGATTCTAATTCATTTAATTCTGATTTAATTTTGATTATTTCTTTCCGTTTACTGGACTGGGGTTTATCTTGCTGCTCTTTTTCAAGGAGGTTTAGATGTGTCATTAAATTGTTAGTTTCAGATCTCTCCAATTTGTTGATGTAGGAGCTCAGAGCTATAAACTTGCCTCTGAGTACTGCCTTTGCTGTGTCCCAGAGGAGCTGGTATTTTGTGTGTTCATTTTTGTTGAATAGCATGAACATTTGAATTTCCTTTCTAATCTCTTCCATGACCCACTCATGATTCAGCAGTGTTTTGTTCAGCCTCCATGTGATACCGGACTTTCTTTGGTGGCTTTTGGTGTTGAGTTCTAACTTTATTCCCTTGTGGTCAGAGAGAATGCAAGGTATAACTTCAATGTTTCTGAATTTAGACAAGTTTGCTTTGTGGCCTAAAATGTGGTCTATTTTAGAAAATGTTCCATGTGCTGCTGAGAAAAACGTGTATTCTGATGCTGCTGGGTGAAATGTTCGGTAAATGTCTGTTAAGTCTAGTTGATCTATGCAGCTGTTTAGATCTGCGGTTTCTCTGTTGAGTTTTTGCCGAGTTGATCTATCTAGTGGGGAGAGTGGTGTGTTAAAATCCCCAACGATTAATGTGTTTGGATCTATATGGGATTTGAGGGAAAGTAGTGTTTCTTTGATAAATTTGGGTGCTCCATTGTTTGGCGAATAGATATTTAGAATTGTAATATCCTCCTGAAGGACAGATCCTTTAATTAGTATGTAGCGACCTTCTTTATCTCTTTTCACGAATTTTAATTTGAAGTCTATTTTATCTGATATTAGTATTGCAACTCCCGCCTGTTTATGCGGTCCGTTTGCTTGGTAGATTTTGTTCCAGCCTTTAACATTGAAAATGTGTTTGTTTTTACGGGCAAGATGTGACTCCTGCAGGCAGCAGATAGAAGGGTCTTGTTTTTTAATCCAACTAGACAGTCTATGTCGCTTAATTGGAGAGTTCAGTCCGTTAACATTAAGAGATAGGACTGAGAGGTATTTGGGAGTTCCTGCCATGTTATCTACCTTCTTGGGGGCTGCGAAAACTGGGTTCTTCCTATGGTTCTTGGATTCTCAGTTTGGGTGCAGTTTCTTGGCCTTTATTGCGGTCTTGTTGGTTTTCTATGTGTAGGACATCTTTAAGAATCTTTTGTAGGGCTGGTTTGGTGGAGATGTATTGTTTCAATTTTTGTTTGCTATGGAAGGTTTTTATTTGGCCTTCAGTTATGAAGGAGAGTTTAGCTGGGTACAGTATTCTTGGTTGATAGTTGTTTGTTTTTAGGGCATGGCATACATCATTCCAGGCTCTTCTTGCTTTGATTGTCTCTGCTGAGAAATCTGAGGTGATTCTAATTGGTTTCCCTTTATAAGTTTCCCTTTTCTCTCTGACAGCTTTAAGGATCTTTTCCTTGCTCTGAGTTGATCCTGTGTGGATTATAATGAGACGGTGGGATGTCCTATTCTGGTCTGGTCTATTTGGGGTTCTAAAGGCTTCTTGTATCTGGACAGGCCTATCTTTTTGCATGTTTGGGAAGTTCTCTGCTAGGATCCTGTTAAACAGATTTCCTAGACCATTAACTTCTGTTTCTAGGTGCTCCTCTACACCCATTATCCTTAGATTAGGCCTTCTGATGGTGTCTTCCATGTGTTGGATAGATCTATCATATTTCTTGGACTTGTCTTGGATGGTTGTATGTTCTTTCTCTATAATATCTAGGCTGTCTTCAATCCCTGAGATTCGATCTTCTGCATGGTCTAACCTGCTGTCAAGACTCTCTACTTTGTTTTTTATCTCTTTTCCTTCTACTTGGTCGGCTTTGATGGCTTCAAGTTCTTTGTTGAAGCTCTGTTTTAGGTCTTGTATGAATTTCTTTACTTCCTTAATTTGGTGTTCAGTGTTTGTCCTCAAATCACTTAGTTGATTGGTTATGGTTTTTTGGGCTCCCATTCCTTCTTTTGGGTTCCATTCAGCGTTCCCTTTGTGGTCTCCCTGACTTCCTTCAGCTCTTTGTTAATGGATTCCATGAATGCCTTTAGTGATCTTTGTGTGTTCTCTACCTGGTCTCTCAATTCCTGTATTACTCTTTGATTAGCTTCCTCCCGTTCATGGGATTCCTGCAGATCTCTTTGAGTGTTCTCAGCCTGCTCACGCCATTCCTCCCTTTCTCTTTGAGTATTCTCACGTTGTTCACGCAAATCCTGTATCAGTTTTTGAGTTGCTTCCTCACGCTTATGATATTCCTGTATAAACTTCTGGGATGCCTCCTCTCTCTCCATATCACGCTCATACAGAGTCCTTTGTACGTTGTCAAACTTTTCATTTATCATGTTTGCCACCAGTGTTTGCAGAGCTGTTTGGGAACTCTCCTCTGGATTATTCATTATCTGTACTAACCCCAGATTATCAAGATTGGGAATTGAGATACCCGAATTTGCCATTTTTCTTGTGTTTTTCCGGTTTACTCTGCCCATTTGAGATGAAGATAGCACCAGTTTTGTGCTAGAACACTATCTTAAGGCAACCATCAACCAAAGTTTGCATTTGTACAGTCAATAGTCTACAGATACAATCTAGTTCAACAGATACATCTATTCGACATCAAACAACTATATGTTAACGGACTTCGAACCGCAGAGAAGAATTTGGAAAACCAGAAATTATTAGGGTTGGGGAGAGATGTGGGTAAAAAATAGGAATAGATTGGTGTGGGGAGGCACAGGGAGGGTTAACTATGTCCTAATCACAATGCAGGAAATAGGTTGGGTAGGATGTAAGTAGAGAGAGAGAGAAAAAGAAGAAAGGGAAAGGGGAATGAAAAGAGACCAGAAAAAAAAAATAGAAACGTAAAATTTAATGTTATTTTAGAGATTAAAAGACCATCTATTTATAGAGGAATATGAATATGTTGAGAGAAAGGGAGGGACATAGAGGAGATGAGAAAAACTTTAAAAAAAATGCTTAAAATATTATATAGGTATAAAAAGGTAGTACTGCTATTAATGAATTTAAGTCTCAGAGGTTTTGAATTGATTAATAAGTTTGTGGATTAAGTGTGTACACAATGGGGGATAGGGTCTACTGGTTAACTACGGGTTCATCTGAGGATGTGCAGGACAAGAGTTAAGTCACATAAAGAAGAACAAAGAGGAAAAGATGGAAAGGATAGGAAAGTGAGAAGAAAAGATCAGAAGTTCAGTAGAGCTAGAAAAAAAAACAAAAAGATAATTAAGAATGAAAGAAAAAGAGAAAGAAGACAAGAAAAGAAAAGAAAACACACATTCACGTATTCCTAAAATAAAAATTATAAGAGGAGAAAAAAAAAAGTTAATGGAAAACAATTATTTTTTCAGAAGAGGCAAAAATTAAAGATTAATAAAAGTTTTAGAAAAGCAAAAAAAAATTTATATATATATATATATAAGGTAACAAAAAACGAAATAAAACAAAACAAGAAAAAGAAAAAAAGAAGAAAAGAAGAAGAAGAAAAAAAAAGTTCTTTGATTTTTTTTTTGGGGGGGAGGGGTGGGAAGAGTCCTGTATCTCCCTTTTGTCTGTAACCAGAGTCTGGTTGGAGTCTCTGGTCAGCTTGAGGTCCTGTGGCTTGATTGGTTTCTTAAGTCAGTTTGTTGGAACAGGCAGAAAAATGCTCTGCTTTACCCAAGATTTTGAGATCCCCCTCCCAGGTTAGTTTACTGGGAGGGTGATCTGCTTTGAGAATCACAAAAGAGGGGGATGCAGTGATGAGGCTAGGTTCTGGGTAGAGTTGAGGCCTTTCAACCAACAGTAGCTTTTCCCTGGGGCTATTTTGTGAAAAAAAACCTCACAGCACCCAGCCTGGAGCCATTCTCAGGGTTTCTGTTTTTCAATTGATTGTGGTGGCTGCTAGAGGGAGGGGCAGCCTCTGGCTCTGGTTACCCAGTGAGGAGAGCCACTCCAATGGCTGGCGCCTGAGCTGGGTGACTTTTCCCTGGATGGAACTGAGTCTGTGAGGTCACTTCGCCGTTAAGTTCTTGTGACCTGCTAAATGACTAGTTTTATTCCAAGGCCTGAGCTGGAGCTAGCCCCTCCTCCGAGCTTTGTCGGTATCCAAGATGGAGATCACCGGTGCTGGGGGGGGAGGGGTGGCCTTCCCTCCTCTGCTCCCAGAGAAGGAGTGAGGAAGCAGGGCTTCTACTCACGCGGAGTCTTGGATCCCGGGTCGTCTCTGGTCTGCAAAGTGCAGGATGAAGTTGTCCGTTCCTTGTCGGTTCTTGCTGGTGTTGAGTAGAATCCGCTCGTCTGCTGCGTCTGGCTCCTTCGTCCCGGACTGCGTCTCAGGTATGCCTCCGCAGCGGTGGTCGCCGCTGCGACCCTGCCGCCGCAGCGGCAGCTGCTCAGATGTGTCTGCTTGGCTTCCCCTCTCTTGATTAACTCTCTGTCCTGTGATGGCACACTTGGTGTGATTCTCTGGCTTGGGACTGTTCACTGGAACTCTGAAACTGTTTTCTATGCAAGAGCTTGTTCAGATTCCAGCTTCTCCTCCGCCATCTTCCCGGAACTCTCTTGTATAGTCTTCTATATTGTCTTATATTTAAAGACAGAACATCTGTTTCTCCAATTATTGCTATTGTTTCTCTTACTGTTAACTCATGTACACTTGGAAAATAATGCGCATCACATATACCCAAAAAATGATCTGAGAACCTTCTTCCCATTAAAATTTACCTTGATTTACAGAGAACTTATGTAGTTTAAACTCAATGTACTCATGGATAATGTATTTATAAGCAATTTAAATTTCATATTTTCTCTTTACTAAGTTGTCTCTGAAACACGTGTTACCTCATGTCCAAAGGTGTTCTTGGGCTATTTCAATGAAGAAAGAAAACATTCACTATACCTCAAGCAGCACCATAGATTGTTATTGGAGGTAACTGTTACTGTATGTGGAAACTGATCCTCGGAGAGGAATTGAACATAGAGGAATGACAAAGTTCAAATTAACTTATGCTTTCCTTTTTACTGTGCAAGAAAAGAATCTGAAGCTTGAAGGAAACTCTGTCCCTTACTTTTGCGAGTGTGTTCTTTACTCATAGGAAACTTGTCTCTAATCTTCTAGTTGAAAGTATTACAAGAGGAAACAATGTGCCATTTGAAGGCCAGCATAGAACAAAAGGAAATAACTTTGTTTTAAAAGTGTTCTACTGCATAGAAACAAAGATATGGATGTTTTAAAGTGTCTTATGGATGGATATTTCACTACTGAGATGATTCTGTTGTTGCAGGAGTCAGTTATCAATTCCTGTAGTCTAGTCCTGAGTTTTCCATAGCAATAAGGATTCCACAAAAGCAGGATCCAGTGAATATGATCAGCAAAAACAGCCTCTTCTCAGACCAGTACTCCTTTAAGGAGGGTCCCAAATAAATACCTGGATTTTTTTGTTTGCTTGTTTAGTTTGTTTAGTTTGTGCTGGTTCTGGGGCTTGAACCCAGAGGCTGGACCCTGTCCCTGAATCGTTGTCTTTCCTGCCCACTTGCCCCCTATGCTAGTACTCTACTCTTTGAGCCAAAACTCCACTTCTAGCTCTTTTGGTGTTTAATTACAGATAAGATTTTGACAGACTCTCCTGTTTGGGTTGGTTTTGAACTGAGATAGTAAGAGAGCCAAGTGACACCAACTGTATCAAGATTTCTGTTTTGAACCAAGAAATACTAGATGAAGTTCATTATACAGCTAATATTTGACAATTTTTAAAAGAAGAGATTATGTCCAGCAAAGAAGTGATGACTTAAATAATTCAGCAAATGTAGTTGTACTGAATCATTTTGGAATTATTTTTTTTCTGCTTGGGAAGGGTACTATTGACTTCATCTTTCTTTTTGGAGAAACTTAAAGTCATATTTGCGCTTTTTTTGTTGGTCATGGAGCTTTAAATATGATCCTAGGTGCTGTCCCTCAGCTCTTCAGCTCAAGTTGAGCACTCTACCACACTAGCTACAGCACCACTTCTGGGTTTCTGGTGGTTAACTGAAGATAAGAGTCTCATGGACTTTCCTGACCAGGCTGACTTTGAACTGCAGCCTTCTGGTCTCAACCTCCTGGGTGGCTAGGATTACAAGCATGAGCCACAAGCACCTGGCTCAGAATTGCATTTATGTGCACTTATTGACACTATGTAGACAAAGAATAAAAATTTGAATCAAATGATGACATTGCAGCTTTTTCAGAAAAATTGAGGTAGCAATAAATATGTCTTCCTTTTCCATGTTGTTACATTAATTACTCCTGAGCTATGGGACCCTTATATTAGCATCCTCTGCCATCTGTGCTGGTGTATATATTGTCAGGAAATGCTCAGTGTGAAATATAGAAAGACTGAGATTTTTAGAAAGCAAAGATCAGGTATGAAAGAACAGCGTAGAAGGAGATACATTTATCACACAGACATTAAGAACTAACCTAAGAGATTTAGTATGCTAAAGGCAATGAGGAATACGCTTAGTTGATAACTAGTTTTTCAATAACCAAAGATAGTTCCCCAGAACATTTTCTGGTATACCTTTGTTACTATAATTTATTCCTTCCCTCTGGAGTTATTCCTTCTGTTCTGCCACAACTGTTAATTAACCTCTGATATTTTGGTGCCATGAATGACCAAAAAGGTTTCCAAATCTCACTTAGACTACCCTTCTAATTGTGATTAGCAATGACCAATTAAAAGCCTGGAATGTTTGAATTTCCAGAATTAAACTTCACCTGACATCTAAGCACATTCCTGGCATTAATTGTTGTGACATAATGAACAAACTTTTTTTTCAACACAGTATCTTAATATAGGTACATGAATTAGGGCTATTGCCAGGTGTCAATATGGAAGGAACATGTATATATTCCAAGTATGGGTTCTTTATTTTGCATTTACTAAGTAAATATTTTTTTTGTTTTTTGTTTGTTTGTTTTTTGTTTTGACAGTCCTGGGGAATAAAATCAGGTCTAGGGAATTATTTCTGAGCTTTTTTTTTTTTTTTGCTCCAGGCTAGCTCTCTACCACTTGAGGCACAGCACCACTTCCAGTGTTTCTCTTGGGTACCGAGGAATTGAACCCAGGGTTTATGCATGCTAGGCAATCACTGTACCATGAAGCCCCATTCCCAGAGCCCTAAATGACTTTCTTAAGTTTTAATTCCGTAACTATGTATCATAATTTTGGCCAGGTGATAGAAAAAGATGTAGAAAACAATACTAAGTCCAGTAAGGCTGAAATTCCTATCCCATCATTAAGGAAGTACAGTTTTAAGACTTGCAGGACTAGTAGAACTCATAGGGCTGCTAGAACGCTGAGGGACCAAGCCCGGGCCCAGAGTTCAGGCCCCACAATCCACAAAATACAATGGCTATATTATCATACCATTACTTGGACAAATGCCTAATAGCAGATAGTTTTAAAACCTGTCCCTCTGATTTGAATATTGTCTATACTTCTACCTATAATTGAATAAGAGATTATTTTTCTGCTTTATCTTCCTTATGGACATTCTTACATATCTGAAACCAAAATAAATCATTCTGCCTACTACTAAGCTACATGTATCTACTTTATATAGGTTGTTCTGTTACTAAGCATGTGACTTTAGCTCTCAAGTTTATTCAGGTTTAACATGAGAGGACAGAGTCTGTGACATGTCAACAACTCTAGTAATTACTATTGAAGAGATAACTAAAGCTAGAATGTGCAGATGCAAGCACAAACCATCTGTAACTCTTATACAAACACCTAGAACTAAGTACATAGAGGTTCTAAGAAAATGTTTCCACCAAGCAAAGATGTCATTTTTTTCTATTTCCAGCTAGAGAATACAAAGTATCCTTCTGTGCTCTGTAAAGTTCTCTCCTATGTCATATTGGACAGATTGGCCTTTAATGGCACATAGTTAAGAGTTTCTGGTGATAAATAATGAAGCAAGCTAACAGATTATTCCTAAAGACAATTATCCTGGGCCCATGACTCTTTATCTTCCATGGGGCCCTCGAAAGGGATTGTGTAGCTATAGAAATTAGAACAAAATTGAACAATATTTTTTAAAAAAGCAATTCCATCTGTCAAACAGATGATGCATGCTGTCCAAACCTGTGAAAAAAAACATGAAGTGCTAATTCTATGCACTGCTGATGACTTTAATTATGCGACTTTGCCAGATGGAAAGATCATTATTCTATTTTTATTTAAGAATCTCATGCAACTGTACAGTTTGTGCCAAGGGTAATCAGTCACATGAAGGAATCTACCACATGTATAGCTATGTTTCATAAACGCACAGTCAAATTGGGAAAATAGAAAATATACAGGACTGTAAATTAGAATTTAGAAATTACATGTCAAAACAAGAAGCCTTTTCTGTGCCCGTTCTAGGGCTTGAACTCAGGGCTTGGACTCTGTCCCTGAATTTATTTACTCAAGGTTAGCATTCTAACACTTGAGCACTGGGGATTCTGGGGGTTTGGGTGGTTAATTGGAGATAAGAATCTCACAGAGTTTGCTTTTTCAGGCTGGTTACAAACTGCAATCCTTAGATCTCAGCCTCCTGAGTAGCTGGGAATACAAATCTGAGCCACCAAAACCTGCTTAGACAGCCATTTTCAACTTACACAGTAATGTTCCAGCAGGCAACCGACAGCAAGACCACACTGAAGATAATACCACTGGTACAGGATTGCTGATCGCTGATGCCCCAGAGAGGAGGTCTCCAAAAGGGAGAAGTCATCTGCCTGGCCCTTGCATACTGAGTTTCTGAAGTTGACTCAGAAAAGAATTTGAGGATACAAAGTAAAGGTCAAGAAAGTTTATTAGTAAAGCAGAGTGAAGGAAAGACAAAAAGATAGTGCACAACCCAGAAATGGGTATGGGCATATCTAACCATAAATTCCTCATGTTGTTAAAGCATTCAAGATGCCTGTGCTCAAAGGGAGGTTGAGGGATTAACTCATATTTATTAAGAGTGATTAAATGTACAAAGTGTGAGAACAAAGATAAACACATCAGGTACACTTTCATCAATTAGGCTCAGAGACTTCTAGACTGACCTATTTGTTAAATTTTGGTCATTGATGTCTGGTAAGTCCTTAAAAGAAAGGATGGATTTTGCAACATACTCAAGACAGTTGTCCATTCGTGAGATAAACAAAAATTTTAAATACATTTTATCAAGAAAAGTTATTTTTCCCAACTGTTTGTTTTTCCAGGATGAGTCTCTTTAAGATATCGTGTTCAGTTTTCAGATCACACTTTATTTTGGACAAGCAGGCTAAGTCAGAGGAAGAGATCTATTCTTTTACTTTATTCTTTTTCTTTTAACTAATAATGAAGCTTTTGATGGAATATAGATCTTAAAGATAATGCTTCTGTGCTTTTAATAGAATTACTAATACAGTGTCTCTCAATTCCATGTTGCTGTTTCCCATGCTTCACTTTCCCTGATCTACCTCACCTCATCTTGTAGAAGTAGTATTTCAAAGGTGTGAAATATTTTTTCTATAGTCTCAGTTTCATCAAGATCTTCAGAAAAACAGAATAATCCCTGTTTTTCCTGAAGTATACCTATATTAGCTTATAGGGTCTTATCTGATTCTGATGGTTTTCCTCTGTCCTTCCTGGTAGTTCCTTGAGGTACTACTATTGGTATCTCACTTGCCCTAATGCATTAGATTATTTCCTTTGGTGTTCCTACATTGGGGCATGTCTTATGCTCATCTCCCCAACTCTGTGCTGTCATCTTTTTTCCAGAGTGTAAGCCAGTGCCTGGCAGCTCTGCAGATCTATAATCTCAGGACAGTTAGTGAGTAGTTGGAAGTGTTTTTGGCTCCATAACTGCCACTCAGTCCATGCCTTCACCACCATGAAGTTATTTACATGTCCTCAGACATAGTTTCCTCACTCTTCTATTCCTCTACCTCTTGATTCAACCTGTAAATTATTTTCAGGTGGATCTTAAAGCACAGTTCTTCACATAGTCCTCCTATTTAAGATCTCTTGTGAGTCAACTTCATTTAAAGGTCTAGTCAACCTTTCTTTTCTTCTCCCGCTGCTAACCATATATACCCTCCTCTAATCAAGAGTCTATCATTTCTTAATTTTTCTCTTCTCATCTTTTTTTTGTGTATCTCCATTTACCTGCCTTGAGAACCTTCCAAACCATCTAAAATTCTTTAAAACCAACTTCTTTTGCAATTTTTAATATCTAGGATTAAAAGAAGTGTGAATACTCCAAACTATTTACCTTTCATTCAGTTTTGAGACATGGCTATGTGTAATGTTATAAAAAAAAAAAATACCAACTTAGAATACTGCAAATAATAAGTGAATATATTTGCTGAAGTTGTAAGGGTTTAGATTTTCGAGATTCTGAGAGGTAAAATTAGGTAGCATGAAGAACATAAAGATTAATCTTCGGCATATTTAAACTCGAGGCCTGACTATTTTATGCCATTGGATATATTACCTAACTCTCGAAACCTTAATTGATTTATAAAATTTAGAGGTATATTGTAAAACTAATGTCATGAATTAAAAGCTAACATAAATTAAAGCTATTAATATATTTAATTTACCTTACTTTTTCAATGTTAAACATAGTGACTGGTAAATAATTGGCATTTAATCAACCTTAATTCAATCAACTGACTATATTTTCATTTAACTCTAGCCATTGCCCCTACAGATATTAGATAATAAATCATCTGAATTTAACTAGGTTAAAGTTAAGAAGGGATGAGCAGAACTTCTTACTACAAAATCATTTAAACTTATGTTTTTCATTAATAAACTTGTCTCAATTATTAACATGTATATTTCAGTTGAGTTTATTTTACACAGGTTGGATGGTTGAAATGCATGTTGACAACCCAATGAAGACATCTGCAGAAACAGTGGCCTGAATACAGTAAAAACAGGTGTCACCTGAATTTCAGCAGAACAGCTTATTGACACCAAAGAAATTTTTAGAGATATAAAAAAAGTAAGAGCCTGTGATTTTAGAGAGGTTCGTAGAGACTGCATGACTAGGTCTTTACTTTGAACACTTATTTGTAATTCAGGGGATTCGAATAAGTTAAAATTTCATATACAAAACAGAGCATCTTTTAAAATATATAACTAGCTAAATGAGTTTTCCCAGTAAAAATTCAAGCCTGATTCTTCCCTTCCTTTAATAAAGGGGAGATTATCATTTTTATGATAGTCTAAAACTACAATTCCCTCCCTCATGTTGTATGATGTACCAAAAGAAATTTATGGGGAAATGATTCCTTCAATGTTGAGCTGTTATGCTTGCTCCTTCATTGCCAGATTCCTTTGTCCTCTCAAAAGTGGTGCTGACCCTTGTATGTACTCTCCATTAAGTTCTTTGTATCCAAAGGTGCTTAACTTGGTCAACAAAGCAGAAGTATCGTATTCAAAAAGTTGTTGGTAAGAAGAAATTTATATGAACTTGGAACAGATCTGAGTCACTTTAGAAATAAGGGAGATTTAGTCATTTCCTCAGTGTCACAATTCTGGAGAGTGATGACATTTGATTTATTTCATCAAATGAAAAGATACAGGCTAACAGGATTTCTGTAGAAAAAAGGACCCATTTTGTGCAAAGAAATTAATTCCTAATGGAATTACAGAATTGGTAGGTTCTCTACTCCTCTGCATAAATTTCCATTAAGTCTTCAAGACATAACAGTAAATGTCAAAGCAAATGTATATGGCTATTATTGGGTACCTGGTAAACAGAGATACCTTAGCTCTGACAAAGTGCGTACCATAGTCATTAATGTGATCTTTTTGAACAACTGAATAGTGTATATGTTCCACTGTGAGCCCATGAGTGGCACAATCATATCTGACACAGAGAAGCTTGTCATCAATGTAAAACCCCTCCTCATCTTCCACCAACATCAAAGGGGTGAGCTTGGAATTATTTGTGGAGTTCTCTGATGTCTTCACTAGGAGGAGGCTGGGCTTAAAGAAGGAAGTAAAAAAGATCATCATTTGTGTCCTTTTTCTGATATTTCAATGTTTGTCATGAATGTGATCCCTGAGAATTATAACTTCAACAATGTCAACAACAAATGACTCTAGCCTCAACAAATACTTACACTTCTTAGTTATTTGTCATCCATGATAATTTTGACATAATAGAGTGACTCGTCATCATAAACCGTGCCACCCAGACCATAAATACCCTTTCAGAAATTGTCACTTGTAACCTGTGGAGTTGCAAAATGTTCAGTGTTATTAGCTGTAAATCTGACCTGTCATCAAATTTGGTAGCTGTTTTCAGATGTCATCAAAAAGAATGGTGAACCAAACTTCAAGAGATCCCCTAAAGGGCTATACTGAGAATCAGATTGTCTATGTCTTTAACAATGATATCCACTCTCCAACTTGGATCTGAGAAACAATGTCACCCTTAATAATCAAGCATTTGTCAAGCTAATTTCTTGCTGCAAAAATAAATTTAGCTGAAAAACCTGGATGGGAGATATCATGATTCACATGGCCTCCAAAGAGTAACGTTGTTACCCTATCCCCAATCAAATAACAGTGTACAGATTTGGGGAAACTTCCATGGAAGAGGAGCCCTTAAGTTGGGACAAATGCTCTCCTCTTCTTGACAGTTTCCAGGTCAGGTCCTTGAAGAAGAGAAGGAACATGGGGAATTTTACCTTATATATGGTCAACAAACTTCACTATATACAGAAACTGCTACTAAATTTTAGAAAAAAAAAGCCAACTAAAAAGAAAGTGAATTTTGTTAGGAATCAACACTAAAGTTCAGTTTGGAGTTAACTATTTACTGGTCATTGTGCTTCACATTTGTACCTCCTCAGGTTCTTTTTTCCCTCAGCTCTTCAGCTCAAGGCTAGTGCTCTACCACTTGAGCCACAGGGCCACTTCCGGCTTTTTTCTTTTTGCTTATGTGGTGCTGAGGAATCAAACCCAGGGCCTCATGCATGCACAGCAAACGCTCTACCACTGAGCCACCTTCCCAGCCCCTTCCTAAACTTCTTAAATACTGTTCCCCATTACATTTTTGTGCCCAACTACAGGGGAAAATAAACTTTATTCTCAAACTTAACTCTTTTGGACATCTATGGGAATTTTTCTCAAAAATAGATAATTTAGTTCTGAGGTACGCATTGGTAAATCATCAGGTTCATCCACTTAAGGGCAGAACCTTACAAGATTGCCCCCCCATCAGATGTCAATCGTTATCCCTTCTTTGCTAGATCATTTGCTAGAATGGTTCACAATCCTCAGAAAAAGTTTACTCCTACATTAAGGATTATAAAAGACATAACTCACTTTTCTGCCAATCAAGTGTTCAACAACTTAGAAACTCACAGAACTTTGTGATTTTATTTTATTTTAATCTTTTAGTTGTACAAAGGAATTGTCCTTTCAACAATGCAGTTTGTGAATATAATGCAAAGTCTAAAAGGAAAATCCCAAAATAAAGAAATAAACTGAATTTAAGAGTGCTAAAATGAAATAGCCAATATAGTCAATTACTGGGGAACTTGGGAAACTACAGAATAGTAAAAAATGGACACTGGAAATTGACAATACTTAGGTAAGCTGTAGAGTAGGAAACTGACCATACTGAAAGAATAAGTAAACAAAACAATATTGCTGCTCAAAAACACCCTTAAGTTCTCTTTTTAACTTCCTACCTAGAGATTTCTTATAGCCCATGCAATATACCCTGAGACCAAATAATAGATAATTTATTTCAAAGTAAAATGCCCTGTTTTTTTGAGTACTGTCTAGGATTTTTCTTTTGCTTTTAATAAGCTATTACATGGATATCAAAAATAGTATTGGGCAAGGATTATATAAAGCCCTTCAACAGAAAGCAGTATAATAAAGCTTATGGAATTTCTTAGAAAAGTAGTAACTTTTAGTTGAAGAGCTCTAAAATTGAGACATATGGTCTTGTACCAGTGACATAAAACAAAAATGATGGAAAATGATCAAAGGTGAAGGAGTCCCTAAATAAAAGGCCAGGTAGCAAGTTGATGTGAAAACAAAACAAAACAAAACAAAAACACTGGTAAACCATGTGTCAGTAGCACATATCTGTAATCCTACCTATGCAGGATTTAGAGGATGGCAGTATGAAGCCAGTTTGAGCAGAAACATCTATGAGATTCCATCGCCAAAATAACTAGAAAACTTGAAATAGATTCTGTATGGAGGCTGAATGAAAATTGTTAGATTATTTATTTTCCAGCTTCTAGTGACTATTAGTGTATTGTTTTCTCTGTGGTATCTTCTTCCATCACCAAAGCATATCACCCTAACTCTGCTTTCATCACTTCACCTGCTTTCATTACATCACCCCCTCTCAAATGAAATCTACCTCTGCTTTGGTGAATGAAAACTCTTTTGTAAAAATACTTCAAGGTAATATCTTATCCCTCACAACACACCCATTCCCTCATTTATCTTAATTTTAGGTTATTTATGAAATTGTTTGTCATTTAACACAGCAATTTATTTGTACAATGCATCTTAATCTGTGTCATCACTTCAACATCATCAACACCTTTCACCCACTCCTTCCCTTAGAGTTCTCAATTCTGTGGTATATACAATTAATACTTGCCTCTAATCTAGCCCTTGCCTCTTCATTCTTCTACCCCTCCACTTGGCTCCAATCGCCCCTCTTACAAGAACCCATTTCCTGGTATTTATTTGGTTGGACTTTGAGTTTTTAAAAATCTTTACAAAGTTTTTAAAAAGAATTATTCTATTTGTGCTCTCAATCATAAAGTCTATTACACTTCAACTAATTCATTTGCAACCCCTTTCTCACACACTGCTTACCTTCCAGAAAGTTATAGGCACATTGTAGTTACAACAAATGAAGGAAATAATGAAACTATATTTCTCTGTGCTTAGTTTAAGGAAAGTCCCGATTATATCCCTGACAGAGCTATTTGAATTATCCAGTCTCAAGATCCTTCTCTGTCTTTCTTTACCATCAACAGCCACAGGTACTAGGGATTAGAATGTAACTATTTCTTGGGAGACCATTGTTCGACCTACCATAATGACCCAGCAAGAATTAATTGTTTTGTGTAATCCTAAAGATAGCTAGCTCTGGAAAACTTCGGGTTGATTTTGAAATTTAAAATAAAGTGCTTTGCATTGTCAGAATTTTCCAAAAGTAGGGAGACTTCCTTGGATCTGTGAGAAGATAATAAACCAGATTTTTTTATTCCAATCCTGGGGCATGAAGTGAAGGCATGGGCACTGTCCCTGAGTCATTTTGTGATAAAAGCTAGAACTCTACCACTTGCACCAGAGTGCCACTTCTGTTTTTTTCTGAGTATTTTATTAGAGATAAGCATGGACTTTTCTGTCTGAGCTGGCATTGAGCTACAACCCTCAGATCTCAGCCTCCTGGGTCGTTAGGATTATAGGCATGAGCCACTTGTGCCCAGCATAAACTCGATTTTTTTTAAATTGTGATAATTTCGTACAGAAGGGTTACAATTACATGGCAAGGTAATGAGTACATTTCTTATCAAGCATTGTTGCCTCCTCCTTTGTTTCCCCTTCCCATCCCTTCTGATCTCCACCCCTGTCCCACTCTACACTCTCCTCCCGCACCCTGCCTTTCCCCCAAACCCCGCCTAACTTGTAAAGTTCGTTTTTTGACATAACGTCTTGTAGATCTCATTGTTGCACTGGGTCCACCTGTAACCGTATTTAAACAATTTTATTTTTCCCTTCCAGGCCACAAAGTATACGAACATCAAATACAGTGAAAACAGGGGTTATACCTTGGGGAGGGGGAATACTAAGCAACAAAGAGATCATCTTATAAATATGTTAGAAAAAATTACAAGAAAGAAAAACATTTGAATCCTTATCTTGAGGTTCATCTCACCTAACATGAACTTATCTGACCATTTTTGCTTGTCTTAGACATATACTAGTTATTGCAAATAAGGGAAATCAAATAAGGTCATAAACTCGATTTTAACCATGTCATCCCAATATAATACTTGTGACATTCCAGAGTGCTAGGCAAAAATACATTTTTCAAAATGATTCTATAAATGAATTGTTAGATTAAATTACATTTTGCCAGAAAACCATGCAGACATGCAGCTACACAGAACAAAGAAAAGTTTATTACCAGGAAATGGGCCAACAAGACCCCTTCTCACAAGGGAGAAGTGAAAAGAAGCACCAGCTATTGTCTTATGTAACCTATATAACCTGGGAGGTTTAGCAGGGACTAGAAGGGGATAGGAGGTGTGGATATGTGGGCCAGGGGTTTCATTATGGTGAACTAGGATTTATGGCTGCTGTCCAAATCATAGGTAAGGGGTCTTGCAACTGACCAGACTTGAAGTCACTCAAAGGGGCTCTTGCTGCCTTATATGGTGTAGTTGCCCCAGAGAAGTGACATCTAAAGGTAAAGGAGGTTGGAGGGGGATTATTTACTGCCTTTACTAAATGGGCCTCATCCTGCCTAGGAAGGAAGCATGCTAAAACATGGAGAGGGGAAGGAGTGTACTAAGTGTATTAAGGGACCTCATTCTCTAAGGGGAATTGTATAAGGGGACTACCTATCTAGGATGGCTTTGAACCGTGTTCCTCAGATATCAGCCTCTGAAGTAGCTAGGGTGATAATCCAGCTCATCTTTATCATGATTTCTTCTGCTATAGAAGGTCTTATGTGGTTCCATTTGTGTATTCTATTTTTTTTTACTCTTTCTATGAATAGTGCCACTGGCAATTTAAGAGATTGAAATGAATCTATGTATTATTTCTTATTGTATGGAGATTTTAAGCAATTCTTATTAAGTCTATTACATAGCATATACTTTCATTCATTTTCCTTTTCTTTGAATTACTTAATGTCATAGTTTTAAATGCACAAATCCCATCCTATTAAAAACCTCTTTTTGTGTGTGCTAGTCCTGGGGCTTAACTCAAGGCCTGGGCACTGACCCGGAGTTTTTCTCAAGGCTAGTCCTCTACCACTTGAGCCATAGCTCCACATCCAGCCTGTTTTTGTTTATTGGAGAGATATTCCTAACCAGAATGGCTTCAAACAGTGAAGCTATGAAACCGTGATTCTCAGATCTTTTGTTTAAATGCTATTTTTAATAGAACTAGCTTTGATTTAAGAACAATCAACTTACACTTTTCAACTGATGTGTACCAGGACATTTTAAAGTTTACTGGTGTATGGGCTGGAAATGTGGCTCAGTGGTAGAGTGCTTGCCTAGCATGCATGAAGCCCTGGGTTCGATTCCTCAGTACCACATAAACAGAAAAAGCTGAAAGTGGCGCTGTGGCTCAAGTGGTAGAGTGCTAACCTTGAGCACAGAACGGCTCAAGGACAATGCGCAGGCCATGAGTTTAAGGTCCAGGTTGGGCAAACACAAAAACAAAAAAAAGTTTACTGGTGTAAACTGTATCAAAATTTAAAGTTATTACTGCAGATTGAGCTATTGGTGCAACTGATTTCCATGAAACTCTCTCCAAACACAGGACATTTATAAGGTAAGAAATTCAATAATTAACAGCAATTATATAAAATCTATCTAAGGGACAAGAAAAGTCTGAATATCCTGATAAACACACTATTAATAAACAACCCAAGAAAAAACGTGAAAAATTCCAACCTGTATATTATAAAAATATGCAAGGATGGCAAATATGCCTGTATACTACTCCAAGGGAACACATTAAACCATAAAGTAGTACTATAAGCCTATTGGAATGACCCAAATCCAAAGCATTTACTCCACCAAATGCTGAAGGCCGTGAACAGAAACTCACTCATTGCCAGTGAGAATGCAATTATACAGTTATGCTGGGGGTAAGGAACATGATGTCAAGGTTATATGGTGAAAATATTTAGTTTTGTTAGAAATCATGTTCCTTACTGTTTACACAAAAATGCTAAAAACTCAAGTTTAAAACAAAATTACAGTGTGAGCATTCACAACAAGTTTATCCATAGTTGTCTAAACTTGGAAAGAACCAAAATGTCCTTCAATACCTAACTGAATCGATAAGCTGTGGCCCATCCAATGTAGTAATTTGTGCTAAAATGTAAATGAGTATCCAGCCATAGACATGGAGGAAAGTTAAGCAATCACTAGTTAAAAGAAAACAATTGGAATAGTATGTATGTATGTACTAGTTTCTAACTACATGGCATAAAAAGGCAAAGCCATGGAGAGAGTAGAAAGGTCAGTAGTTCCTAAGGGCCAAGGGACACATTGGAGAAATGAGAGGCAGGATAAAGAGAAATAGATTGATGCTACATTTGTAGATTCATGGTCATATTCATTCCATGAATGTGAATAAATTTATACCAAGAGTGAACCCTGATGGAAACTGTGGAGGACACCAGTTGATAATGAGGTGTCATTTGGAACAATGTACCACTCAGAGGATACTGATAGTGTGGGAGGCCATGGATATGTAGGGAGAAATTTCTGTATCTTCTACTCAATATTTTTTTTGCTGTGAAATATAAAACAAAAAAAATCATTATTTATGAAAAATACAACTTCCCACACTCAAATATTTTCATGGCTTTGTTCAAAATATGTTAATGAGAAAGAATAAGTTTACAGGCAAAACTCACTTTTAAAGCTAGATTATCTTCAAGTGTATGAATGTTTTATTACTGTTATTATAACTGCCCTTTAATGTAGGACTTCTCATTTATTATCATGGACAGTTCTGAAGTGAAATGGAAAGCAATAGCTTCTTGACAAGCTTACAGAATTTAAAATTATTCGGGTGGATGAAAGAAATGAATGCTGCAAAGCTTTATTGACATTGATATTGACGTTTCCTTAATTCTAAAATGACATAAATTAGCCTCTTCAGAAGCTTCATCAAGTATATCATGTAAATTTCTGTCAGTTGCTGCAAGTTGACAACTTTTTGACCTTAGGCATAAATAATACATTGCCCTGAAAAACTTGAACCAATGCTTTTACTAGCAACTTCAAAGATTTCTAATACTGCCTTCTGAGAGTTTGCCATAGTAATCCTTAATCAAGTATGTGTGTGTATGCATGTTATTTCAAACTGTAAAAGTACATTTTATGAAAGTACTAAGGGAACATTTATTATGTGTTAGGTACTTCAATATTTCACTTAATCTTAAGAGGTCAGAATTGTCATCTTCTTCTTACCTTCATTTTAAACACAAGCAAATTATGGTATGGATTCACATAACATTGACTATCATGTGTGGGGTACTTTTTCAATTATTTTCTTATTAATTGACGTTTAATTTCTAATTTTACCAGCATTGGAAAGATGGGTGTGTCCAATTACCCCATTTTGCAGAGGAGAAAACTGAAGAACAAACAAATCATTGAAAGTACCATACGCTGATTGTAGATATATGACATCTGGCTGGATTCTGTGAGTTTAACCAAAAAAGCTATTCAACCTAAGGCATAGCAAAAATATAGTAAGGATATCCAGTATGGAATGTAATCAGCCCAGGTGGTTTTCAATGTACAAATGAGTCAAGAAAATGTGGTGTATATACACAATGACAACTGTAAGTAAACACCGAGTAATAGGCAAGTGGCAGATTAAAAGGAATACACAAAGACTCAAAATTACTTAGAAAAGTAGTGATAGCCCAACAGAATAAGCACCAAGAAACAGTACTTGATTGTGGCCAAGGAGAAAGCAGAAGACAAATGAAGAGTAGAAAGGAGAATAAAATAAAAAATTCCATGTATATTTCAAACAACTATGAAAAGGAAGAACAACTAAGAAAAGGTCAGGAGGGATGAGTGAGAATGCTGAGTAACAGTGATTAAGATGAATTGTCTTCAGAAATTGCTTGGTTAAATGGTAACTCATATGTTCAACTGAAAATAAAGTATCTGTTCAGCAGATCTTTTGCTACACCTGTCCTGTCTTTCTGATCCTTGAACTCTCTCATCTTTTAAGTCATTTTCTCATTTTAGTGAAAATTTCTTTTTGTTATTCCCCGACTGTCAGAGTATTAGGATAAAATCAGGGAGTATTAGGAAAAAGTCAGGGAGTAAGAATAAAGTACAGAGCATTAGGATAAACTTTTTCACCTAAACTATAATGACACATTATTTTTATCCCCACAAAGTAAGTAGTTAATACTGATTTGGGTATTTATATTAATGTCTTTTAAGATAGAGACTAACTTCTTGTTTCCTTGCACCATAGTCCCCAGGGAAAGTTTGAAATCAACATTTGAGAGTGTTCTTTTGGTTTTTCTGTTAAAGAGACAAATAAAGGATAATGTGATAATATCACAGAAGACTGAGTAAATAAGTTAATGTAAGTTGTGAGAATTTGTATTATTATAAAATAAATTATGAATAAGTGGAAGTTCCGGTAAGATGGCGGAGGAGAAGCTGGAGGCTAAACAAGCTCTCACATAGAAAGCAGTTTTAGTGCTCCAGTGAAAAGTCCTAAGCCAGAGAATCACACCAAGTGTAACATCACAGTAAAGAGAGTTAGGTCAGAAAGGGAAAATCCAGACAAGGAGACAGATCTGAGCACTTGCCAGCAGCCGCGGCTGCGGCGAAGGTGGTGGCACTGGCCGTAACTGCCATGCCTGCAACACAGTCTGTGAAAAAGGCACCAGACGCAGCTCCAAGCAGATTCTACTCAACACCAGTAAGAACTGACAAGGAGCAGACATTTCATCTTGCAGACCGCAGACCAGAAAGGACCCAGGAACCAAGACTCCAGTGTGAGCAGAAGACTGACATCCTCACTCCTTCTCTGGGAGCAGAGGAGGGAAGGCCAATCCTCCCCCTGCACTACTGGAGATCTCCATCTTCGATACTGACAAAGGCCTGGCTGAGTAGCTAGCTCCAACTCAGGCCTTGGAAGAAAACTAGAGGCATTTAGCAGATCAAAGGAACCTATTCTGACCTGCCAGGCTCAGCTCCACCCAGGGAAATGTCACCCAGCCCAGGCAGAGCAGGAATGGCTTTCTTCACTAGGTAAACAGAGCCAGAGGCTGCCCCTCCCTACAGCAGCCATGACAATCATTTGAAATTCAGTAAACCTAAACCCTGAGAATGGCTCCAGGCTGGGCTCTGTGAGTGTCTCAGAAGCTAGCCCCTCAGGGAAAAGCTAATGTTTGCTGAAAGGCCTCAATTCTACCCAGAACCTAGCCTTAACACAGCATCTCCAAACTAGAAGAAACAGCCATCTCTCTCTTTTGTGAAACTCAAAGCGTATCTCCTTCCCATTGAACTAGCCTGGGAGGAGAATCACAAAATCCTGGGTAAAGCAGAGCATTTTTCTGCCTGCTCAAACAAACTGAGTTAAGAAACCAACCAAGCCACAAGGAGACCAGAGACTAGAGACTAGTTAAGGACACAAGAGAGATACAGGATCTTCCCATCCCCTCCAAAAAAATAAAAGAACTCTTTTTTTGTACCTTTTATAAAAAAATTTTAAACTTTTTTTAATTTTTAACTTTAGAACAATTGTTTTCTATTAAATTTTTTTCTTCCTCCTACACCTTTTATATTAGGGATATATTTGTGGGTGATTTTTTTCCTTTTTTTTCTTTTTCTTTTTTGTTTAGCTCTACTGATCTTTTGATCCTTTTTTTCTTTCTTTCTCATTCTTTTCAATTTTTCTTCTCTTTCCTTCTTTAAGTAACTTAATTGCTGTTCTGCTCATGCTCAGATATACCCGTAGTCGATTATTAGACCTTATCCCCCATTTTGTACACACTTTATCCAGAAATTTATTACTCAATTCAAAACATCTTAGACTTAAATTTCTTTTTTTTTTTTGTTTTTTTTTTTGTTTTTTTGTTTTTTTTTCTTTTATTTTATTTGAAAACATACTGTACAGAGGTGTTACAATTACATGGGCAGGAAAATGCATACATTTCTTACCAAGCATTGCAGCTTCCTCCTTTGTTTACCCTTCACCTCCCTTCCCACCCTCCCCCCTCCCCCCCACCCAATCATACCCCCCCTCCCTCCCCCCCACCGACATTGTAAAGCTGGTTTGGACATGACATTTTGTACTTCTCATTGTTGCAACAGGTCCACCTGAATCCTTTAACGACTTGTTTGTTCCCGTCTCCTCCACATGTTATACTGACATCAAATATAGTGAAAGAGGGGGTTACACTGTGGGGGAGGGACATACAAAGCAACAAAGAAATAACATTATAAATGCGTTAGAAACACATGCATGAATGAAACAAAAACATTAAAATACATATTTGAGGGTTCGTTTTCCTAACATCACATTCTCTGACTTTTTCCGCTTGACTCATACCTATACTAGATATTGCAAATAAGGGAAACCATGGGACCTATGTTTCTTTGGGCCTGGCTTACTTCACTTAATATAATTTTTTCCAAGCCTTTCCATTTCCTAACAAATGGGGCAATGTCATTCTTTCTGATGGAGGCATAGAATTCCATTGTGTATATATACGACATCTTCTTGATCCATTCATCTACTGAGGGGCATCTGGGTTGGTTCCATATCTTAGCTATGGTAAATAATGCTGCAATAAACATAGTTGTGCTGGTAACTTTAGTGTGGCCTTGTTTGTGGTCATTTGGGTAAATGCCCAAAAGTGGGATTGCTGGGTCATTGGGGAGCTCTATATGGAGTCTTTTGAGGAACCTCCATACTGCTTTCCAAAGTGGTTGAACAAGTTTACATTCCCACCAACAATGAAGTAAGGTTCCTTTCTGTCCACATCCCCTCCAGCATCTGTTGTTGTTAGAGACCTTGAACTCAAAGCAGACACTCTGAAAACATTACAGGATGGAATAGGAGAAACCCTGGGTCTCCTCGGCTCAGGCCGAAATTTTCTGAATAGAGACCCGGAAACACAACAAATCAAAGAAAGGTTGGACAAATGGGATTGTATAAGGTTGCAGAGCTTCTGCAGGGCAAATGACATAGCTAGCAAGATCAATAGAAAGCCCACGGATTGGGAGAAGATCTTTACTAGCCATACAACGGACAAGGGTCTCATATCTAAAATATACTTGGAACTCAAAAAATTAAACCACCCAACAACAAATCCTCAAAGAAACAACTGCCCAATAAGTAAGTGGGCGAAAGACCTAAAGAGAAGCTTCTCTGAAGAAGAAAGAAGGATGGCCAATAGACACATGAAGAAATGTTCAACATCCCTAGCCATAAAAGAAATGCAAATCAAAACAACATTGAGATATCACCTCACTCCAGTTAGAACCGCAAAAATCAAGACTTAAATTTCTTAATAGCGGTATTATCTCTTTTTATGTATATAAAATTCTAAGCATTTTCAGTTTTTAGTTTTTCATGTCTCCTTTCTATCCCTCCCCTTCTCTTATGCTATCCCAGTTCCTCTCTGTATATTACATTGTTAAATTAGCATACTTTTTAATGTGACACTATTTAATTTTTGTTTTTCTATTTATTCTTGTCTCTTTTTTTCTTTCTCTTTCTTCTTTTTTTCTCTCTCTCTACTAACATTCTATACAACCTATTTCCTGCTTGGAGATTAGGACTTAGTTAACTCTCCCTCTAATTATCCACATCCGTCTATTACAATTTTACCCACATCTGTTCCTACACCTAATAATTTCTGGTTTGCCAAATTCTTCTTTGCGGTTCATAGCACATTAATATTTGTTTGTTATTGACTAGATATATCTGTTGAACTAGATTGTATCTACAGACTTTTCACTGTGCAACTACAGACTTTGGTTGATGCTTGCTTTAAGATAGTGTTCTAGCACTAAAGTGGTGTTACTTTCATCCCAAATGGGCAGAACAAGCCAAAAAAACACAGGAAAAATAGCAAGTCCGGGTATATCAACTCCTAATCATGATAATGAGGGGACAGAGCAGATAATGAGTAATCCAGAGGAGAGTTCCCCAAAACCTCTAAAAACAATACTGGTAAACTGGGTAAATGAAAAGATTGAAAACCCAAAAAGGATTCTGTGCAAGCATGAGAAGGAGAGAGAGGAGGCAAACCATAGGTTAATAGAGGAACGTGAGGAAGTCACTCAAAGCTTGATACAGGAATTGCATGAGCGGCTTGAGAACACTCAGAGAAATGAAGGAAAGGAGTGAGCCGGCTGAGATCAATCAAAGAGATAGACAGGAATTGCAGGAGTTTGCCAAGAATAGACAAAGAGAAAGTCAGGAATGGTGTGAGCAGGCTGAGAAAACTCAAAGAGAACTACAGCAATTGCATGAACGTGAGGAAGCTAATCAAATTGTAATACGGGAATTGATTGAGCATGATGAGAATACACAAAGATCACTAAAGACATTCATGGAATTATAAACATAGAGCTGAAAGAACTCAGGGGGGTCCACAAAGAGAATGCTGACTGGAACCCAACAAAAGGAATGGGATTCCAAGGAAACCATAACCAATCAACTAAGTGATTTGAGAATAAACACTGAACACCAAATTAAGGAAGTAAAGAAGTTCATACAAGATCTAAACAAAGCTCCAACAAATAATTTGAAGCCATCAAAGCCAACCAACTAGAAGGAAAAGAAATAAAAAACAAAGTAGAAAGTCTTGACAGCAGGTTAGACCATGCAGAAGATCGAATCTCGGGGATTGAAGACAGCCTAGATACTATAGAGAAAGAACATACAACCATCCAGGACAAATCGAAGAAATATGATAGATCTATTCAACATTGGAAGACACCATCAGAAGGCCTAATCTGAGGATAATGGTTGTAGAGGAGCACCTAGAGACAGAATTTAATGGTCTAGGAAATTTGTTTAACAGGGTCTAGCAGAGAACTTCCCAAACATGCAAAAAGATAGGCCTATTCAGATACAAGAAGCTTTTAGAACTCAAAATAGACCAGACCAGTACAGGATATCCCACCGTCACATTAAAATCCACACAGGATCAATTCAGATCAAGAAAAATATCCTTAAGTCAAGGAGAAAAGATCAATCACCTATAAAGGGAAACCAATTAGAATCATCCAAGATTTCTCAGTAGAGACAATCAAAGCAAGAAAAGCCTTGAATAATGTATGCAATGCCTTAAAAAAAAAAAAAAACAACGATCAACCAAGGATACTGTACCTAGCTAAACTGTACTTCATAACAGAAGGTCAAATAAAAGCATTCCATAGCAAAGAAAAATTGAAACAATATGCCTCCACCAAACCAGCCCTACAAAACATTCTTTTTTTTTTCTTTTTTTTTTTTTAATTTAATTTTATTTTATTTGAGAACATACTATACAGAGGGGTTACAATTACATGGGCAGGATAATGCATACATTTCTTACCAAGCATTGCAGCCTCCTCCTTGTTTACCCTACACCTCCCTTACCAGCCTCCCCCTCCCCCCACCAAATCATACCCCCCCTCCCCCCACACACACCGACATTGTAAAGCTGCTTTTGACATGACATTTTGTACTTCTCATTGTTGCAACAGGTCCACCTGAACCCTTAAACGACTTCTTTGTCCCCATCTCCTCCACATGTTATACTGACATCAAATATAGTGAAAGCGGGGGTTACACTGTGGGGGAGGGACATACAAAGCAACAAAGAAATAATATTATAAATGCATTAGAAACACATGCATGAAAGAAACAAAAACATTAAAATACATATTTAAGGGTTCGTTTTCCTAACATCACATTATCTGACCTTTTCCGCTTGACTCATACCTATACTAGATATTGCAAATAAGGGAAACCATGGGACCTATGTTTCTTTGGGCCTGGCTTACTTCACTTAATATAATTTTTTCCAAGCCTTTCCATTTCCTAAAAAATGTGGAAATGTCATTTTTTCTGATGTAGGCATAGAATTCCATTGTGTATATATACCACATTTTCTTGATCCATTCATCTACTGAGGGGCATCTGGGTTGGTTCCATATCTTAGCTATGGTAAATAATGCTGCAATAAACATAGTTGTGCTGGTAGCTTTAGTGTGGTCTTTTTTGTAAACATTAGGGTAAATGCCCAAAAGTGGGATTGCTGGGTCATAGGGGAGTTCTATGTGAAGTCTTTTGAGGAACCTCCATACTGCTTTCCAAAGTGGTTGAACAAGTTTACATTCCCACCAACAATGAAGTAAGGTTCCTTTCTGTCCACATCCCCTCCAGCATTTGTTGTTGTTATAGTTCTTGATTTTTGCTGTTCTAACTGGAGTGAGGTGATACCTCAATGTTGTTTTGATTTGCATTTCTTTTATGGCTAGGGATGTTGAAGATTTCTTCATGTGTCTATTGGCCATCCTTCTTTCTTCTTCAGAGAACCTTCTCTTTAAATCTTTTGCCCACTTATTTATTGGGCAGTTGTTTGTTTGAGGATTTGTTGTTGGGTGGTTTAATTTTTTGAGTTCCAAGTATATTTTAGATATGAGACCCGTGTCCGTTGTATGGCTAGTAAAGATCTTCTCCCAATACGTGGGCTTTCTATTGATCTTGCTAGCTATGTCAATTGCCCTGCAGAAGCTCTGCAACTTTATGCAATCCCATTTGTCCAACCTTTCTTTGATTTGTTGTGTTTCCGGGTCTCTATTCAGAAAATATCGGCCTGAGACAAGGAGACCTAGGGTTTCTCCTATTCCATCCTGTAATGTTTTCAGTGTGTCTGCTTTGATTTCAAGGTCTATGATCCATTTGGAGTTGATTCTGGTGCAGGGTGATATACAAAGATCTAGCTTTAGTTTTCTACATGTAGTTAACCAGTTTTGCCAGCACCATTTACTGAAGAGGTTGTCTTTCTTCCATTCTATTGTTTTAGCTCCCTTATCAAAGATTAGATGGCTATAGGTCTGTAGGTTCATTTCTGGGTTTTCAATTCTATTCCATTGGTCCTGAGGTCTGTTCTTATGCCAAGACCAAGCTGTTTTGATTACTATGGCTTTATAGTAGAGTTTGAAATTTGGTATTGATATTCCTCCAGCAGTGTTCTTTCGGTTGAGGAGCGTTTTTGCTATTCGGGGTCTTTTATTGTTCCATATGAATTTTTGGATTGCCTCTTCTATTTCCTTGAAGAATGAGGGTGGAATTTTGATAGGTTTTGCGATGAATTTGTCGATAGCCTTGGGAAGTATTGCCATTTTCACGATGTTAATCTTTCCAATCCAGGAGCATGTGAGGTTTTGCCATTTTTTAAGTTCTGTGTTGATTTCCTTTTTCAAGATTTTAAAGTTTTCATCATAGAGGTCCTTGACTTCTTTAGTTAAGTTAATCCCTAGGTATTTTATTTTTTGTGGGGCTATTACAAATGGAGTTGCTTTCCTAATTTCAGCCACACTTTTCTCATTGTTGGCATACAGAAAAGCCATTGATTTTTGGGGGTTAATTTTATAACCTGCTACTTTGCCAAAGTTTTGAATCAGCTTGAGTAATTTGGGAGTGGAGTCTATGGGATTCTTTAAATACAAGATCATGTCATCTGCAAAGAGGGAGAGTTTTATTTCTTCTTTCCCTATTTGGATCCCCTTTATGTCTGCATCTTGTCTTATTACTGTAGCTAGGCATTCTAATACTAGATTGAAGAGAAGTGGAGAGAGTGGGCATCCTTGTCTTGTTCCTGAGTTAAGAGGAAATGGCTTTAGTTTTTCACCATTGAGTATAATGCTGGCTGTAGGTTTGTCATATACAGCCTTTATTGTATTGAGAAATGTTCCATGGATTCCTAATTTTTCCAAAACCTTCATCATAAAGCGGTGTTGGATCTTGTCGAATGCTTTTTCTGCATCTATTGAGATAACCATGTGGTTCTTATTCTTGCTCCTGTTGATGTGATGAATAATATTAATTGATTTGTATATATTGAACTAGATTTGCAGCCCTGAAATGAATCCTGTTTGATTGTGGTGTATGATTTTTTGGATGAATTGTTGAAGGCGTTTGGCCAAAATTTTGTTGAGAAATTTTGCATCAATGTTCATCAAAGAAATGGGTCTATAGTTCTCTTTCTTTGATGAGTCCCTGCCTGGTTTTGGGATGAGGGTTATGATGGCTTCATAGAATGTTTTCGGTAGTAAGCTTTCTCTTTCAATTTCATTGAAGAGTTGGAGGAGTATTGGTGTGAGCTCTGCTTTGAAGGCCTTGTAAAATTCTGCTGTAAAACCATCTGGTCCTGAACTTTTCTTAGCTGGGAGGTCTGTTATTGCTGTTTGTATTTCAATGCTTGATATGGGCCTGTTAAGATAGTTTAACTCATCTTGGTTTAGTTTTGTCATGTCAATATTTGCTAGGAAGAGGTCCATTTCTGTCAAGTTCTCAAACTTATTAGCATAAAGTATTGTGAAGTATTCCCTTATAATGTTCTGAATCTTGGTTGTTTCCGTGGTGATGTTTCCATTCTCATCTCTGAGTTTATTAATTTGGGTGTGTTCTCTTTTTCTGATAAGATTTGCTAAGGGTCTGTCAATTTTGTTAAGTTTTTCGAAGAACCAACTCTTTGTTCTGTTGATTCTTTCTATAGATTTTTGGATTCTAATTCATTTAATTCTAATTTAATTTTGATTATTTCTTTCCGTCTACTGGATTGGGATTTATCTTGCTGCTCTTTTTCAAGGAGGTTTAGATGTGTCATTAAATTGTTAGTTTCAGATCTCTCCAATTTGTAGATGTAGGAGCTCAGAGCTATAAACTTGCCTCTGAGTACTGCCTTTGCTGTGTCCCAGAGGAGCTGGTAATTTCTGTGTTCATTTTTGTTGAATAGCATGAACATTTGAATTTCCTTTCTAATCTCTTCCATGACCCACTCATGATTCAGCAGTGTGTTGTTCAGCCTCCATGTGATACCGGACTTTCTTTGGTGGCTTTTGGTGTTGAGTTCTAACTTTATTCTCTTGTGGTCAGAGAGAATGCAAGGTATAACTTCAATGTTTCTGAATTTAGACAAGTTTGCTTTTTGGCCTAAAATGTGGTCTATTTTAGAAAACGTTCCATGTGCTGCTGAGAAAAACGAGAATTCTTATGCTGCTGGGTTAAATGTTCGGAAGATGTCTGTTAAGTCTAGTTGATCTATGTAGCTGTTTAGATCTGCGGTTTCTCTGTTGAGTTTTTGCCGAGTTGATCTATCTAGTGGGGAGAGTGGTGTGTTAAAATCCCCAACAATTAATGTCTTTGGATCTATATGGGATTTTAGGGAAAGTAGTGTTTCTTTGATAAATTTGGGTGCTCCATTTTTTGGCGAATAGATATTTAGAATTGTAATATCCTCCTGAAGGAGAGATCCTTTCATTCGTATGTAGCAACCTTCTTTATCTCTTCTCACGAATTTTAATTTGAAGTCTATTTTATCTGATATTAGGATTGCAACTCCCGCCTGTTTATGGGGGCTGTTTGCTTGGTAGATTTTGTTCCAGCCTTTAACATTGAAAATGTGTTTGTTTTTACGGGCAAGATGTGACTCCTGCAGGCAGCAGATAGAAGGGTCTTGTTTTTTTAATCCAATTAGGCAATCTATGTCCCTGAATTGGAGAGTTCAGTCCGTTAACGTTAAGAGATAGGACTGAGAGGTATTTGGGAGTTCCTGCCATGTTATCTACCTTCTTGGGGGCTGCAAAAACTGGGCTCTTCCTATGGTTCTTGGATTGTCAGTTTGGGTGCAGTTTCTTGGCCTTTATTGCAGTCTTGTTGGTTTTCTATGTGTAGGACATCTTTAAGAAGGTTTTGTAGGGCTGGTTTCGTGGAGATGTATTTTTTCAATTTTTCTTTGCTATGGAAGGTTTTTATTTGGCCTTCAGTTATGAAGGAGAGTTTAGCTGGGTACAGTATTCTTGGTTGATAGTTGTTTGTTTTTAGGGCATGGCATACATCATTCCAGGCTCTTCTTGCTTTGATTATCTCTGCTGAGAAATCTGAGGTGATTCTAATTGGTTTCCCTTTATAGGTGATTACCCTTTTCTCCTTGACAGCTTTAAGGATCTTTTCCTTGTTCTGAGTTGATTCTGTGTGGATTATAATTGACGGTGGGATGTCCTATTCTGGTCTGGTCTATTTGGGGTTCTAAAGGCTTCTTGTATCTGAATAGGCCTATCTTTTTGCATGTTTGGGAAGTTCTCTGCTAGGATCCTGTTAAACAAATTTCCTAGACCATTAACTTCTGTTTCTAGGTGCTTCTCTACACCCATTATCCTTAGATTAGGCCTTCTGATGGTGTCTTCCAGGTGTTAGATAGATCTATTATATTTCTTGGACTTGTCTTGGATGGTTGTATGTTCTTTCTCTATAATATCTAGGCTGTCTTCAATCCCTGAGATTCGATCTTCTGCATTGTCTAACCTGCTGTCAAGACTCTCTACTTTGTTTTTTATCTCTTTTCCTTCTACTTGGTCGGCTTTGATGGCTTCAAGTTCTTTGTTGAAGCTCTGTTTTAGGTCTTGTATGAATTTCTTTACTTCCTTAATTTGGTGTTCAGTGTTTGTCCTCAAATCACTTAGTTGATTGGTTATGGTTTCTTTGGACTCCCATTCCTTCTGTTGGGCTCCATTCAGCATTCCCTTTGTGGTCTCCCTGACTTCCTTCAGCTTTTTGTTAATGGATTCTATCAATGCCTTTAGTGATCTTTGTGTGTTCTCTACCTGGTCTCTCAATTCCTGTATTACTCTTTGATTAGCTTCCTCCCGTTCGTGGGATTCCTGCAGTTCTCTTTGAGTGTTCTCAGCCTGATCACGCCATTCCTCCCTTTCTCTTTGAGTATTCTCAAGTTGTTCACGCAAATCCTGTATCAGTTTTTGAGTAGCTTCCTCACGCTTATGATATTCCTGCATAAACTTCTGGGATGCCTCCTCTCTCTCCCTATCATGCTCATACAGAGTCCTTTGTACGTTGTCAAACTTCTCATTTGTCACATTTGACAGCAGTGTTTGTAGAGATATTTGGGAACTCTCCTCTGGATTATTCATTATCTGTTCTATCCCCTGATTATCAAGATTGGGAATTGAGATACCCGAATTTGCCATTTTTCTTGTGTTTTTCCGGCTTACTCTGCCCATTTGAGATGAAGATAGCACCAGTTTTGTGCTAGAACACTATCTTAAGGCAACCATCAACCAAAGTTTGCATTTGTACAGTCAATATTCTACAGATACAATCTAGTTCAACAGATACATCTATTCAACATCAAACAACTATATGTTAAAGGACTTCGAACCGCAGAGAAGAATTTGGAAAACCAGAAATTATTAGGGTTAGGGAGAGATGTGGGTAAAAAATAGGAATAGATTGGTGTGGGGAGGCACAGGCAGAGTTAACTATGTCCTAATCACAATGCAGGAAATAGGTTGGGTAGGATGCAAGTAGAGAGAGAGAGAAAAAGAAGAAAGGGAAAGGGGAATGAAAAGAGACCAGAAAAAAAATAGAAACATCAAAATTAATGTTATTATAGAGATTTAAAGACCATCTATTTAGAGAGGAATGTGAATATGTTGAGAGAATGGGAGGGACATAGAGGAGATGTGAAAAAATTTAAAAAAATGCTTAAAATATTATATAGGTATAAAGAGGTAGTACTGCTATCAATGAATTTAAGTCTCAAAGGTTTTCAACTGAGTAATAAATTTGTGGATTAAGTGTGTACACAATGGGGGATAGGGTCTACTACTTAGCTACGGGTTTATCTGAGGATGTGCAGGACAAGAGGTAAGTCACATAAAGAAGAACAAAAGATAGGAAAAGGTGGAAAATTTAGGAAAGGTAGAAGAAAAGATCAGAAGTTCAGTAGAGCTAGACAAAAACAAAAATGTAATTAAGAAAGAAAGAAAAAGAGAGAGAAGACAAGAAAAGAAAGGAAAATGCACATTCACGTATTCCTAAAATAAAAATTATAAGAAGAGAAAAAAAAAGTTACTGGAAAACAATTATTTTTTCAGAAGAGGCAAAAATTAAAGATTAATAAAAGTTTTAGAAAAGGAAAAAAAATTTTTTATATATATAAGGTAACAAAAAACAAAAAAAAAAGAAAAGAAGAAGAAGAAAAAAAAAGTTCTTTGATTTTTTTGGGGGGGGAAGGGTGGGAAGAATCCTGTATCTCCCTTTTGTCTGTAACCAGCCTCTTGTTGGAGTCTCTGGTCAGCTTGAGGTCCTGTGGCTTGATTGGTTTCTTAAGTCAGTTTGTTGGAACAGGCAGAAAAATGCTCTGCTTTACCCAAGATTTTGAGATCCCCCTCCCAGGTTACTTTACTGGGAGGGTGATCTGCTTTGAGAATCACAAAAGAGGGGGATGCAGTGATGAGGCTAGGTTCTGGGTAGAGTTGAGGCCTTTCAACAAACAGTAGCTTTTCCCTGGGGCTATTTTGTGAAAAAACTCACAGTGCCCAGCCTGGAGCCATTCTCAGGGTTTCTGTTTTTCAATTGATTGTGGTGGCTGCTAGAGGGAGGGGCAGCCTCTGACTCTGGTTACCCAGTGAGGAGAGCCACTCCAATGGCTGGCGCCTGAGCTGGGTGACTTTTCCCTGGATGGAGCTGAGTCTGGCAGGTCACTTCACCGTTAAGTTCTTGTGACCTGCTAAATGACTCGTTTTATTCCAAGGCCTGAGCTGGAGCTAGCCCCTCCTCCGAGCTTTGTCGGTATCCAAGATGGAGATCACCGGTGCTGAGAGGCGAGGGGTGGCCTTCCCTCCTCTGCTCCCTTAGAAGGAGTGAGGACGTCGGGCTTCTACTCATGCCGAGTCTTGGATCCTGGGTCGTCTCTGGTCTGCAAACTGCAGGATGAAGATGTCCTCTCCTTGTCGATTCTTGCTGGTGTTGAATAGAATCCGCTCATCCACTGCGTCTGGCTCCTTCGTCCTGGACTCTCTGTGTCTCAGGTATGACCCCGCGGCGGTGGTCGCAGCTGCAACCCCGCCGCCGCAGCGGCAACTGCTGGCAAGTGCTCAGATGTGTCTCCTTGGCTTCCCTTCTCTTGACTAACTCTCTGTCCTGTGATGGCACACTTAGTGTGATTCTCTGTCTTAGGACTGTTCACTGGAACTCTGAAACTGCTTTCTATGCAAGAGCTTGTTCAGATTCCAGCTTCTCCTCCGCCATCTTCCCGGAACTCCAAAAGATTCTTAAAGATGTTCTACACATAGAAAACCAACAAGACCACAATAAAGGCCAAGAAACTGCACCCAAACTGAGAATCCAAGAACCACATGAAGAACCCAGTTGCGGCAGCCCCCAAGAAGGTGGACAAAATGGCAGGATAATGCTCTCAGTCCTATCTCTCAACATTAACAGACTTAACTCTCCAATTAAGTGACATTGACTGTCTAGTTGGATTAAAAAGCAAGATCCTTCTATCTGCTGACTTCAGGAGTCACATCTTGCCTATAAAAAGAAATACATTTTCAGTGTGAAAGGCTGGAACAAAATCTAACAGGCAAATGGCCCCCATAAACAGGCAGGAGTTGCAATCCTAAAATCAGATAAAATAGACTTCAAACTAAAATTAGTGAGAAAAAACAAAGAAGGTCGCTACAGGCTAATTAAGGGATCTCTCCTTCAGGGGGATTTTACAATTCTAAATATGTATTCACCAAACAATGAAGCACCCAAATTTAACCAAGAAACACTACTTTCCCTCAAATCCCACATAGATCTAAAGACATTAATTGTTGGGGACTTTAACATACCACTCTCGCCACTAGATAGATAAACTCTACAAAAACTCAACAAGGAAACCACAGACCTAAACAACTGCATAGATCAACTAGATTTAACAGACATCTACCAAATATTTCACCCAGCAGCATCAGAGTACACGTTAATTTCCAAAATAGATCACATTTTTAGGCTACAAAGCAAACGTGTCCAAATTCAGATACATTGAAGTATAACTTGCATTTTCTCAGACAACAAGGGAATAAAATTAAAAATCAACACCAAAAGCCACCATAGAAAGTCCTGTAACACATGGAGGCTGAACAACACACTGCTGAATCACGAGTGGGTCATGGAAGAGATTAGAAAGGAAATTCAAGTCTTCATGATATTCAACAAAAATGTGCACACAAATTACCAGCTCCTCTGTAACACAGTAAAGGCAGTACTCAGAGGAAAATTTATATCTCTGAATACCTACATCAACAAATTGGAGAGATCTGAAACAAACAACTTAATGAGACATCTGAACCTCCTTACAAAAGAACAAGAAGATAAACCCCAGTCCAGTAGATGGAAAGAAATAATTAAAATTAAATCAGAATTAAATGAATTAGAATCCAAAAACAACATAGAAAGAATCAACAAAACAAAGAGTTCGTTCTTCAAAAAAATCAACAAAGTTGATAGACCCTTACCAAATCTTATCAGAAAAAGATGAGAACACACCCAAATAAATAAATGGAAATATCACCACAGAAACGAAAAGATTCAGAACATTGTAAGCGAATACTTCTCAAAACTTTATGCTAATAAGTTTGAGAATTTGAAAGAAATGGACCTTTTCCTAGCAAATATTGACATGCTGAAAATAAACCAAGATGAGTTAAACCATTTTAACAGGCCCATAAGGAACATTGAAATAGAAACAGCAATAAGAGTCCTTCCATCCAAGAAAAGGCCAGGACCAGGTGGCTTTATAGCGGAATTCTACAAGGCTTTCAAAGCAGAGCTCACATCAGGACTCTTGCAACTCTTCAATGAAATTGAAAGAGGAAGTTCACTACCGACCTCATTTTATGAAGCCATCATAACCTTAATCCACACACCAGGGAGGGACTCATCAAAGAAAGACAAGTATAGATCCATTTATTTGATGACCTTTGATGCAAAACTTCTCAACATAATTTTGGCCAATCGACTTCAACAATTCATCCAAATAATCATACACCACAATCAAATAGGACTCATTTCATGGATGCAAAGTTGTTTGAATATTCACAAATCAATTAATATAATTCATCACATCAACAGGAGCAAGGATAAGAACCACATGGTTATCTCAATAGATGCAGAAAAATCATTTGACAAGATCCAACACCCCTTTATGATGAAGGTTTTGGAAAAATTAGGAATCCATGGAACATTCCCAAATATAGTAAAGGCTGTATATGACAAACCTACAGCCAGCATTATACTTAATGGTGAAAAACTAAAGCCATTCCCTCTTAACTCAGGAATGAGACAAGGAATGAGACACTCTTCACTTATCTTCAATCCAGTATTAGAATGCCTAGCTACAGCAATAAGACAAGATACAATAAAGGGGATCCAAATAGGAAAAGAAGAAGTAAAACTCTCCCTCTTTGCAGATGACATGATCTTGTATTTAAAGATTCCACGTACTCCACTCCCAAATTATTCAAACTGATTCAAAATTTTAGCAAATTAGCAGGGTATATAACCCTCAAAAATCAATGGCTTTTCTGTATGCCAACAATGAGAAAAGTGTGGATAAAATTAGGAAAACAAATCCATTCGTAATAGGCCCACAAAAAATAAAATACCTAGGAAATAGCTTAACCAAAGAAGTGAAGGACAGCTATGATGAAAACTTTAAAAACTTGAGAAAGGAAATCAAAACAGAACTTAGAAAGTGGCAAAAACCCCCATGCTCCTGAATTGGAAAGATCAACATCAATAAAATTACAATACTTCCAACAAAGGAGGAGGATGCAATGCTTGGTAAGAAATGTATGCATTATCCTGCCCATGTAATTGTAACCCCTCTGTACAGTATGTTCTCAAATAAAATAAAATAAAATTTAAAAAAAAAAAAATTACAATACTTCCAAAGGTTATTTACAAATTCAATGTGATAGGTATCAATATCCCAACCTCAATCTTCAAGGAAATAGAAGAGGCAATCCAAAATTCATATGGAACAATAAAAGACCCCGAATAGCTAATACGATCCTCATCAGAAAGAACAGTGTTTGAGGAATATCAATACCTAATTTCAAACTCTACTACAAAGCCATATTAATCAAAACAGCTTGGTACTGGAACAAGAACAGGCTTCAAGACCAATGGAATAGAATTGAAAACCCAGAAGTGAACCTACATAGACCTATAGCCATCTAATTTTCAATAAGGGAGCTAAAAAAATAGAATGGAAGAAAGACAGCCTCTTCAGTAAATGGTGATGGCAAATTTGTTTAACTACTTTTAGAAAATTAAGCTAGATTCTTATATATCATTCTGCACCAGAATCAACTCCAAATGGATCAAGACCTCAGAGTCAAAGCACACACTCTGAAAACATTACATGATGGAATAGGAAAAACTCTAGGTCTCCTTGGCACAGGCTGAAATTTTCTTAATAGAGGCCCAGAAATACAACAAATCAAAGAAAGGTTGGACAAATGGGATGGCATGAAATTGCAGAGTTTCTGCATGGCAAAGGACATAGCTTGCAAGATCAATAGAAAGCCCACGGATTGGGAGAAGTTCTTCACTAGCCATACAATGGACAAGGATCTCACATCTAAATTATAGATGCAACTCAAAAAATTAAATCCCCCAACAACACATCTTCAAAGAAACAACTGCCCAATAAATAAGTGGGCTAAAGACTTAAAGAGAAACTTCTCTGAAGAGGAAAGAAGGATGGCCAATAGACACATGAAGAAATGTTCAACCTCCCTATCCATAAAAGAAGTGCAAGTCAAAAGAATATTGAGACAGGGGTTATACTGTGGGGGAGAGACATACAAAGCAATAAAGAAATAATCATATAAATGCGTTAGAAACAAATGCATGAAAGAGAAAAAAACATTTGAATACATATCTTTGGGTTCATTTCCCTAACATCACCTTATCTGACCTTTTCTGCTTGACTCAGAATTATACTATATATTGCATATAAGGGAAACCATGGGACCTATGTTTCTTTGGGCTTGGCTTACTTCACTTAATATAATTTTTTTCCAAGTCTTTCCATTTCCTAACAAATGGGGCAATGGCATTCTTTCTGATGGAGGCATAGAATTCCATTGTGTATATATACTACATTTTCTTGATCCATTCATCTACTGAGGGGCATCTGGGTTGGTTCCATATCTTTGCTATAGTAAATAATGCTGCAATAAACATAGTTGTGCTGGTAGCTTTATTGTGGTCTTGTATGTGAACATTTGGGTAAATGCCCAAAAGTGTGATTCCTGCTTTCAATGCAATTGATGTCGGTATAATTTGTGGAGGGGAAGGGGAAAAACAAGTCGTTTAAATAAGGATACAGGTGGACTAGTTTCAACAATGAGTAGTACAAGTTGTTCTGTCGAAAAGGAACTTTACAACTTTGGTGGGGGGCCGGGGGAAGGATGGGTAGGGATTGGAAGGGGAAACAAAGGAAGCTACAATGCTTGATAAGAAATGTACTCATTATCTTGCCCATGTAATTGTAACCACTCTGTACAGTATTTTCACAATAAAAAATAAATAAAATTTTAAAAAAAATCAACATTGAGATACCACCTCACCCCAGTTAGAATGGCTAAAATCAAGAACTCTAATAACAGCAGATGCTGGAGAGGATGTGAACAGAAGGGAACCTTAATGCATTGTTGTTGGGAGTGTAAACTTGTTCAACCACTTTGGAAAGCAATATGGAGGTTCCTCAAGAGACTCCACATAGACATCCCCTATGACCCAGCAATCCCACTTTCAGGCATTTACCCATATGTTTACAAACAAGACCACACTAAAGCTACCAGCACGACTATGTTTATTGCAGCATTATTTATCATAGCTAAGATATGGAACCAACCCAGATACCCCTCAGTTGAGTTGATGAATGGATCAAGAAAATGCAGTATATATACACAATGGAATTCTATGCCTCCATCAGAAAGATTGATATTGCCCCATTTGTTAGGAAATGGAAAAATTTGGAAAAAAATATATTAAGTGAAGTAAGCCAGGCCCAAAAATCTTAGTTCCCATGATTTCCCTTATTTGCAAGAACTATATTATGTCTGAGTCAAGCAGAAAAAATCAGATAAGTTGATGATAGGGAAATGAACCCTAACGTATATATTCAAATGTTTTTTTTTTCATGTGATTGTTTCTAACATATTTATAAGATGATTTCTTTGTTGCCTTAATGTCCCACCCCATGGTATATCCCCTGTTTTCACTGTATTTGATGTCGGTATAATTTGTGGAGGGGAAGGGAAAAAACAATTCGTTTAAATAGGGATACAGGTGGATCCATTGCAACGATGAGATATACATGTCGTTATGTTGAAAAAGAACTTTACAACTTTGGTGCGGGGGAGGAGAATTGAGTGGAGAGGTGGGGGTAGTATGGAAAAAATGGGAAGGGAAAACAAAGTAGGAGGCTACAATGCTTGATAAGAACTGTATTCATTATCTTGCCCATGAAATAGTAACCCGTCTGTACTATATTTTCACACACAAAAAAAATTATGTACGACCCCACCAGGATGAGTTCCCAAAATGGCATTGGCTGCACTGGTTGATACCAAGCTGCTAAGGTAGGAAAGATGGCTTTTGAACTCCAAGTGTCAGCAGATAAGTTGTGGGCTACTCTGCTGCACTCTCTGAAGAAGAGCTTCTGCTGGTTTTGGGTCCTGCCCATCACTGAATGGGTCTCCTTTACAGCACACAACAGATTTGAAGCGTTTACCAGAAAGGCGGTGTTCCTGAGTGGAAAAAACTAGCTTCTGAGGAAAGTTATTTGTGAAAGCCAGCATGACCACAGAAGGAAGTCCTTTTGAAGAAAGTATGAACAATCAGGATTTACCCAACTGGAGCCGTGAGTGTGTTGACAATCAACTTAACAACATGGATTGAGGTGGTCAAAAGAAGAAAGCAAATAGTTTATCAGAAAAGAGTAAGAAAAGTTTGCTTTAGGCTTGTTCAAATTCCTGACTATATTACCAAATCCAAGACCTTGTTGGAAAAAAAGAAAGATCTGAGAAAGCTGAGCATCTTACTTAACATCCAATAGTTCACCTTAAAGAACAAGAAAAATCAAACATGAAATATCTCCAAAAAATCCTTGCTTGAGAAAATGAGGAAGAGGATGTTCAGACTATGGATTCAGCTGTGGGATCTGGTTCTGTTGCTGGGAGCATGTCTCTAAACATAGATGTGCACTCTGAAACTTGAGATACCATGGAAGTAATCTGGGGTATGACATATCATATGTAGCTCACCTCTAGAAAGTGCTGGGTCAAATTTCAAGAAAGAATATTTTAGAGTGCCATTAAGTTTCATGATTGCAAATTGGTTACCACAAAGATAACAATAGTTAGTAGCACTGAAATTTGTTACTACATTCTGGTCATGGCACCAGTTTTATCTCTCCATCACCAACTTATGCCACACCAATGTCAGACCATTTATTGGCATGATTAAATGTCTCAGAAATATCCTGCCCAAAGGTGAAACCAGCTCCTCAGGGAAATATACCCCAACCACTACCATCATCTGGATCTGACCACAGCAAGTCACAGACCCTGAAGGGGAACTTCCTGGAGATCAAGTGCTCCGATGTGATCCAGTGTTTCTATGAATGGTGAGAGAACACCATGTAGACATAAGGAATGCCCATCCACCAAGGCAGTGAGATGAAGAGCCAAAAAGATCTGTAAAGTATTTCCAAACATTTGCATTTCCATATTTCCCTAAACACTCATCATAGAAATCATACAGTTGTGTGCTCTTATGATTTCCTCAAAGAATGGTGAACCATTCATGGTAATGTACCTTCAGAACTACAAGCAGTGTGACTGTTTCAAGTAAATAATACCCTTTGTCAACATAAACAAGTAATTTGTATCTGGTGATTTTTCCACCAACTCTAAACAGTTCCATGAGACTGAAATTGCTCATGCACATCTCCACAGAAATGACTGTGGAACCTCTTATAAATGGGATTCTTTTGTAAGGATTTCTTTAGTCTTCTCACAGGGACTCTTGACCTGGGACTCGGTTAGCTGCTTGCACTCATTCAGCTGTTCAATCCCCTGGTCCAGGTTCTTGGTGAACACATTCATGTCCATGATGCCACATGCCCAAATGGGCTACTGCTCCATGCTACTCCTGCACCACATCTGCCCACAGGCCACATGCACACACTGCCACCGGTTCCCCTGGTACTTCTAGGGGCCCTGGTGGGCTGGGCACTGCCCCTAATTCCGCCCCCTCACCCTGGCTCTCTGCAATGCTCCACTGCCTGCTCCTGTGTCTCCTCCATTCGCCCAAGCTCCAGAGCTCTGCTATCTGTAATGGCAGGATATGCTACAATATTTAACAAAGGAAGCATCTTTTAGTCTGAGAATTTGGCCAGGCATTGAGGACAGGAGTCTATTTTGGTCATGTCAATGGAGCTCTTTATGAACTCCTATGCAGATGCCTGTTCTGAACCATTTTCAAACCTGTTGTGACTTTGTGTGAATGGCTAAGTATCATCGCGGGTGGGGGCACTGAAAATAGCAACCTCCAAAGGTCAGAATCTGTACCCAGGAGATTCTCAGTTCTTGGCCCACGCTCCTTCTTCCATTGCTTTCCAATATCCCTTTCTGAAATATAAGCACTGACAAAATGCTGACAAGTCAACATAGCTGGTGATGCAGAAACACTGAATTGGGCACTGTGGAAAATGATCTGACATCTTTAGCTTTTGGACATGTGGATATATATTCCTATATTTTGACAATCGGATATTTTTAAGTTACATTTTCTGTGGATCCTTAGAAATTCCCAGTAGAACCAGTTCCCATGTGTTCCCAGTGATGATCATTTTGGAAATGTACTCTTGTGTAGGCTTTCCACTTTTCTTGTTTCATTTCTTCCTACTTGCTCACTCATGGTTACTGGGATCCCTCCTTAAAATACAGGAATTTTTGTCATAGTCTGAATTTATTGAAAGGCACTGAATTTAGTGAAATTCAGAGGAAGGACGACAAAGTGTTACTTTACCCCTATTCTGTATCAACTGGGTCTTATCCTTCTCCAAATTATTTGCACGTATGTATACAGGTTGGGTAACATAATGAAATTAATGTTACTCAGGCATTTTTTATATTTTTATTGTTAAAAATAGTATACAGAGGGGTTACAGTTACAAGAGTAAGGTAATGTGTACATTTCCTATAGAGCATTGTTACCTATGCCTTTGTTTTGCCCATACCATCCCTTCACTCCCCACCTCCCCAAATCCCCCATCACCCCCCAAATTGTAAAGTTCATTTTCAACATAGTGTCTTGTACATGTTATTGTTAAAATAGGTCAATCTGTATCCTTGTTTCAGCATTTTGTTATTTCCCTTCCATTCCCCAAATTAGAAAAATGTATACACAAGATTCAGGCACCCATGTCAAATACAGTGAAAGCAGGGATTATACCATGGAGGAAAGACACAGTAGAGAAACAATAAAAATCACATAGTACATTTTAGATATATTAAAAACAATAGCAAGAAAGGAAAAACAAGTTGTGTCACTATCTCGGGGTTCATTTCACTAAACATCATCTTATATGATCATATATACATAGCTTTTGATCTTTTCTGCTTGTCCAAAACTTATACTAGTTATGGCAAATAAGGGAAACAATGGGACATATGTTTCTTTGGGCCTGGCTTAATTCACTTAATTTTTTTTCCAAGTCTTACCATTTCACAACAAATGGGCCTATGTCATTCTTTCTGATGGAGGCATAGAATTCCATTGTAGGTATATATATATATATATATATATATATATATATATATATATATATATAGGTATAGATATAGATATAGATATAGATATATAGATATATATAGATATAGATATAGATTGATAGATAGATAGATAGATAGATAGATAGATAGATAGATAGATAGATAGATAGATAGATAGATATAGATATAGATAATATTTTCTTTATCCATTCATCTACTTAGGAGAATCTGGTTCTTTACCTTAGCTATGGTAAATAATGCTTCAATAAACATGGTTGTGCTGGTAGCATTAGTATGGTCTTGTTTGTGATCATTTGGGTAGATGCCCAAAAGTAGGATTGCTGGGTTATCGGAGAGTTCTATGTGGAGTCTTTTGTTTCAAAATTGGTTGAACAAGTTTACATTCCTACCAACAATGTAGTAAGGTTCCATTTGGGCCACATCCCCTTCAGCATCTGTTGTTATTAGTTTTCTTGATTATAGCCATTCTAACTGGGGTGAGGTGCAATCTCAATGTTGTATTGATTTGCATTTCTTTTATGGCTATAGAAATTGAGCATTTCTTCAAGTGTCTTTTGGCCATTCGTATTTTTTGTTCAGAGAAGTCTCTCTTTAATTCTTTAGCCTTCTTGATAACCAGGAGGTTGTTTCTTTGAGGATTTATTGTTGGACGATTCAATTTTTTTATTAATAACTTTTGTATCATGAAAATATCGTACAGACAGGTTACAATTACATGAGCAATGTAATGAGTACATTTCTTATCAAGCATTGTTGCCTCCTCCTTTGTTTCCCTTTACCATCCCAAACCACAATACCTCCTCCCCTAGGCCCCGCCAACCCCAACACCAATCCTCACCAATTTTGTAAAGTGTGTTTGTCACTGTAGCATCTTGTACATTTTCATTGTTGCAATGGGTCCTCCTGTATCCCCATTTAAACAATTTTTTCCCTTCCCCTCCCCAAATTATACCAACATCAAATACAGTGAAAACAGGGGTTATACCGTGGGGGAGGGACATAGAAAGAAACAAAAAAATCCTCTTATAAATATGTTAGAAACATAGCAAGAAAGATAAACCATTTGAGTCCTTATCTTGGGGCTCATTTCACTTAAAATCAACTTATCTGACTGTTTCTGCTTGTCTCACAGTAAAAACCTGGAAAAGGAAATCAAAACAGAACTTTCAAAGTAGAAAAACCTCCCATGCTCCTGGACTGGGAGGATCAAAATCGTGAAAATGGCAATACTTCCCAAGGCTATCTACAAATTCAATAAGACACCTGTCAATATTCCAACCTCATTCTTCAAGGAAATAGAGGCAATCCAAAAATTCATATGGAGCAATAAAAGACCCCGAATAGCAAAAACGATCCTTAATAGAAAAGCGCTGGAGGAATATCAATACCAAATTTCAAACTCTACTACAAAGCCATAGTAATCAAATCATCTTGGTACTGGCACAAGTACAGACCTCAGGACCAATGGAATAGAATTGAAAACCCAGAAATGAACCTATGGCCATCTAATCTTTGATAAGGGAGCTAAAAATTAGAATGGAAGAAAGACAGCCTCTTCAGTAAATGGTGATGGAAAAATTAGTTAATCACTTGTACAAAACTAAAGGATTTAATTTTTTGAGTTCTAAGTTTATTTTAGATATGAAGCCCTTGTCCATTATATGGCTAGTGAAGATTTTCTCCCAATTCATGCGTTTTCTATTGATATTGCTTGCTATGTCCTTTGCAATGCAGAAGCTCTGGATTTTCATTGAATCCCGTTTGTCCAAGCTTTCTTTGATTTATTGTGTTTCTGGATCCTTATTAAGAAAATTTCAGCCTGTGGAGTATAGAGTTTCTCCTATTTTTTCCTGTAATATCTTTAAGGTCTTTGATCCATTTGGAGTTGATTCTGGTGCAGTATGATATATAAGGATCTAGCATTAGTTTTATACAGGTGTTTAACCAGTTTTGCTAGTACTATTTACTGAAGAGGTTGTCTTTCTTCCATTCTATTTTTTTAGCTCCCTTATCAAAGATGAAGTGACTGTAGGTGTGGGGACTCATTTCTAGGTTTTCACTTCTATTCCATTTTTCCTAGGGTCAGTTCTTTTGCCAGTCCCCAGCTGTTTCGATTACTATAGATTTGTAGAAGAGTTTGAAATTTGGTATTAATATTCCTCCTTACTTTCTACTAAGGATTATTTTTGCTATAAGGGTCTTTTATTGTTCCATATGAATTCTTGGATTTCTTCTTCTATTTCATTAAAAAATGAAGTTTGCGTATTGGTAGGTATCACATTGAATTTGTAGATAGCAATAGTGCCAAAGGCTATCTACAAAGATTTCTTATCTTTGTCTTACCTACTCAGTCTGAGATTTCATTTCTTAATAAGCTCAATTCTGATATGTGGCCTGTCTTAGAAGAAGAGATGGTCCATCTGTGTGTTCAAATCACAGTTGCTTTAGGATGTTGAGATTTGGACCTAGTTTTAAGAAATAAAACTGTGGGGTTGGAAGGTGGCTCAGTAGTAGAGTGCTTGCCTCAAATTCATGAGGCCCTAGGTTTGATTCCTCAGCACCCACATAAGCAGAAAAGGCTGGAACTGGGGCTGTTGCTCCAGTGGTAGAGCTCTCGCTTCGAGCTGAAGTGCTGATGGCCAGTGCCCAGGCCCAGAGTTGAGGCCTCATGACCAACAAAGAAGAAGGAGAAGAAGAAGGAGGAGGAGGAGAAGGAGGAGGAGGAGGAGGAGGAGGAGGAGGAGGAGGAGGAGGAGGAGAAGAAGAAGAAGAAAAGAAATAAAATGTGAAGATAGTTTGTACGTATGGTTACCAAGTTTCCATCAAATTAAGGAAATGCCAAAGGAGATAAAGCACAAGAACTAAAGAAACTATGATCATTCAGAACTTGTACTTTACGGAAAAAAATATGTAAACCAAGAATTGAACCAACAGTTGATTTTAGAAAAGGAAATCTGTGTTTTGTTTTGTTTCATTTTTCAGTCATGGGGCCTGAACTCTGGACCTGGGTGCTGTCCCTCAGCTCTTCAGCTCAAGGCTAGTAGTGCTCTACCACTTGAGCCACAGTGCCACATTCAGCTTTGTCTGCTTATGTGGTGCTGAGGAATCGAATGCATGCAAGGCGAGCACTCTACCACTCCCAGCCTCAAAATCTGCATTGTTGTTAAAAACTTGTCTTTCTAAACTGAAATTACATCTTTGTATGCAGCCCTGAAAGCAGAATCAATTCCAAATGGATCAAAGCCTCAAGGTAAAAGCAGATACCCAGAAAATATTACAGGGAAGAATACGACAAACACAAGGGTTCCTTGCCACAGGTTTAAACTTCCTTAATACAGTTCCAGAATCACAACGAATCAAAGATTGGATAAATTAGACTCTATTAAACTGTAGAGCTTCTGCACGGGAAAGGACATACCTAGCAAGATGAATAGAAAGCCTACAGACTGGAAGATCTTCATTAGCCATATTGTATGGTGAGTCACTCTATAAGCCACATTTAGGTATGGAACAATGGAGTCTTTATTACACAGTTAGCAGGCTGCAGGCCACCCATTGTTACAAAAGGCTGTCGACCCCAAATACACAAAACACAGTTAGGAAACAGGTCAGAGAGGAAACAAAGAACAAAATGGTGGGGGAGTGAGGAGGACTGGGTAGGGGGCAGGGGGAGGATGGGAAGGGGAAACAAAGAAGGAGGTAAAATGCTTGATAAGAAATGTACTCATTATCTTGCCCATGTAATTGTAACCCTTCTGTACAATATTTTCACAATAGAAAAAAAAAAACAAAAAAAAAATACCAACCAACAAGCCAATTCAGCTCCACTGGAAAGATGAATTGGGAAGCCATGATGACTGGAGATGAGTCAGGAGTCAGGAGAAATTACCAGTCCCAGGCACTGGACTGACAGATTCAGTAACTTGTGGAACTGTCCCCTGCTTAGACACTATTTAGGGCCGGGCCAGACCACACCAGCTGCCATTACACCATGCCACATGTGTCTCTGTGAACATGTCTGTCTGTGAACATTTCAGCCAAGTGCCCGTCTCTGCCTCCAGGGCATACCCACTACCTGGGAAGCAGATGAAGGGTAGAGGCCTTTCCTTCCCCCATCATGAAGACAAGATGCCAGTCCATGTGGCCAATATGGCTCCTGCCAGACTTGCCCCTTTACTTCATTCATTCCCTTTTTATTCTTGTATACATGAAACCAAATCAGTGATTTTTCTGTAAGAGATCCAAACTTTTGCCTGGCCTGTTTCCTTTGTAATTTAAGGACTCTCCAACAGTTAAAGATGGCTCCATATGGATGGCATCCATATAGACAGGGGGCTTGAACTTTGTAAACCTTACCCTGCCTAACCTGGGAAAGAAGGTTCAAATTCATTTCCCGCAGAAAGAATGTCCCACAACCAAAGTCTTACTTTTGGCAGATCCAAAGCAGTTTTTTACTGGAAAGCACTTATGGTAATGGAGTCAGGCAAGAGTCCAGTCCACTTTCCCCCTAACAAAGGTGGTAGGATGATGTAGTCTCCTCTAGGTGATGTAATGCTGTCTTTGAACTTTATCTAAACAGGAATCTCTAGATTAGAAGAGATGGGCTGCGAAAAAATTAGAATGGAAGAAAGACAGCCTCCAGTAAATGGTGCTGGCAAAATTGGTTAATCACCTTTAGAAAACTAAAGCTAGATCCTTATATATCATCCTGCACCACAATTAACTTCAAATGGAAAAAAGACCACAGAGTCAAAACAGACACCCTGAAAACATTACAGGAATAGGAGAAGCCCTAGGTCCTGAATACTGTTCCTCAGCTCTGCAGCTCAAGGCTAGCACTCTACCACTTTGAACCCCAAAGTAACTCTGCTTGCTTTTCCAGAACTCTGCAGTCTGATTAGAGGTGACAGTCTCACCAGGACCTTTCTCTACCCTGGCTGGATTTAGACTACAGCTTGTAGATCAATGAGTCTTACAAAAGGCCACTTCACTCCAATTAAAAGCAATAAAGGTGCTCGTTAGAAATAGTTTTCTAAAACATGGTCTTACCTGGATCTTATTATGGGCCAAAAGTCATATCTGACCAACTTTTAAAAATCCTCACTCCTTGTTGTGGGTCTGCTGGGAACTGTTACAAAAACCTATAAGAGCAAACTGAAATTGCAATTAAGCAATTATTTTAGTAATCCTAATTTTTCCCTTTATGCACTTAGAGGCAAATGTTAAGAACAATTTTACTTTCAAATTTATGTCCAGGAACACATTTCTATTTTTATTTTTGTTTTTCGCTAGTCCTGGTCCTTGAGCTTCTTTCAGTCTAGGCTAGTACTCTACTACTTGAGCCCCATCATTGCTTCTGGCTTTTTCTGTATATGTGGTATGGAGAAATTAAACTCAGGGTTTCATGCATGCTAGGCAAGCACTCTACCACTAAGCCACCTTTCCAGCCAATCCATTCCTAGTTTTTTAAGCCATTTATTCATCTATGCTTTAACATTTTATACATTAGTTTTATTGCATTTTGAAAAAATCCCTTGAAATCTTGAGGCTAGGTACCACTGATTGCCTCTTGGCTGCTTGTTTTATATCCAATTGCAGAATATCACTGAAAGCAAATCACTTTATTCAGATAAACTTTTAACCCTCTTTGTAAGCATTTTCCAATTATAATACATCCTAGGGGCAGTTTTTGCAATACCAATCACATAATCACATCACTCATTTTACCATCATGTTTCCAGTGTCTATCTGCAAGGAAAAGAGACATGACAAAGATAGGCCACTCAGACCCTCCTAAGGAATGGTCATGCACCCAATCCAACTCTCTAGGGTTAGATGAACTGCCTTTCTGCCAGCTTTACCTCTTCCACCATATGTGGAATCCCTCCAGGGTCTGTCCCACCATGCATGACCGGATGAACTGCACTTCTGCTTGTTCACCTTTCACTTCTAAAGATAGGGAAAAACTTAGATCGCAACAGAGACCTTTTCATTTCTCTTGGTTCTTGAATGAAATACAGTTTTAGACAGAACAGGTAAAGTCTTTGACAGTGTTAAACCTTTATATTTAAATTTCTAATATTTATTCCCAAATTTTAGCAGAGGGGACTAAATCCCAAGTAGTCAATGCCTTTTTGTTATGCCAAATAATTTGATTACAGTGTAAACAGCCTTTGCATTATAAAAATACCAAATTTAAAAATACAGATTTTTTGATTTTCAAATTTAAGAATTCATAGAAAGTCTTTTAACTAAAGTTCCTCTTTAAAACAATACAATAACCATTTAAGACATTTGGCATCCAAATCTGATGACCTTCCTTAGAGTTTAACCTCATCCAAAAAATTTTTTACAGCATGCGGATGATTTGCATCTTGAACACGTTCACATACTCACACACACCATAAAGCACACAAAAATGAAAATCAGTCTTACAGTTTCCAGAATTTTTAGATAAAAATATCTTAACTTAAATCTTAGTTAACAAAGTACCATTGATGAACTTCATTTTCTCAGGGGTTGGGTGTTGAGCAAGGCATTTTACTAATTGGCCTTGTGAATAACTTCAGTTGGTGGAAGGCTGGGTGATGGTCTACTGAAACTGGTCTGACTCTGTCTTTTCTCCAATTTTTTTAGACAAGAGCACGTTACAATCTTATTTTTACTGTTAAGACCAGCCAAATGTCCAAATGAGGCTCACAGCTGTCTATGCCCTCATCTTCTCTGCAGGGCGATGCAGTCTAAAACTTGTAGGGGACCACACAAGTGCTGCAAACTTGCATGTCCCAACTCTTGACTGTTCCAACAGAGGGACAAAATGTAGCACGTCTGTGACCAGACCCCAGGCAAAGCTGGAACTTTTATTTCCCGAGAGATGTCCAAATGGACAACAAAAAACCCCAACAGAATATGGACTATGTTTTTTTCAGAGAATTGTGAGTTTGGGTGTTAAGGGGAGCTGATTTTGGTGACCAGGAGTCCCAAAATTACTCTCTGAACCTAGAAGAGAAGGGTTAACTTAAAGTATCTCTCCTGCAGTCAGTTCCCTTAAGGGATGGCCAATCTACTTAGGAGAGAGTGCAGAAGTGATCTTGGGAAACAGTAATGCCCTGGCTTTTCCCTGAAAATAAGAAAAGTGATCTAAAAGCATTTCCAAAATGTATGGAAACAGAAGTTTGATGCATTTCTGTAAAAAGAAAACAATCAGGTGATTTCAGAATAAACTTAAGCAGAAGTTGTTTCCTACTTTTCCTGCTTGAGCCAAATAAGCCTTCTCCTTGGAATTTTGTCAGCACTAAGTTTGAGAGGAGATCTTCCACCTCATCCCGAGATTTCTCCAACATCTGGGACTGGAGTTGGAGACATAGGTTTGACAGGAAATTTTCCACCTCATCCTGACATTTCTCCCATGCTTGTGGTTCTCAGACATTTAGACAGAAATGACAAGCAAAACAGACACAGACAGTTGACCAAACAAACAAACCAAATGGTCAGACAGATATAAGCAAACAGCACCAGAAGGCACCTCCAACAGTCAGACAATTAAGACAACTCAACTGAGGTTAAGAACCAGAATCTGCCTCCATAGGAGGTGAGAGGAGTCCTAATCTCCTCCAGGACTGGGAGACCTGCCGTGTGCTGCCTCCCTTTTGCCTCTTCCACTACAACTGGCCAGGCTTTTCAACTTGCTGCTAGAGGTTTTTGAGGCCTAAGTTCCTGCTAGGAACTTCTCTCTATGGCCATCCCCTAGGGAAGGGCCCTTCTGGATGCCAATCCAAATTCCCTGAGCTCAAGGCCTGGGATCCTGGATCTCCATCTATTATATCTCAGATCCAAAAAAGACTCCACACACCCAGTTAAAGGAGCTAAGAACTTTATTACTACCACATAGGACCACTTCCAACAACTGGAAAAGTAGGAGAACAACCTTGAGATAAGGGTAGGGTGCCTTTTTATAGGGGTAGGTTACATAAAGTTACATAGACGAAACATGCAAGGCAGGTTTGGTATATTTTTCTTTGCTTACAGTTATATGACCTTTGAATTAATTTGTTCATTATGGTAAATATCATATGTAATAATTTGCAATAGGCCACTAGTTATGGGAACACTAGGCGGTGGTCTTCAATTCGTGGGCTTAAGGCACTGTTACTGAGGCAAGCAAGCAAGTTTACAGAAGCAAAACATAGCAAAAACATAGCCTTGAGTCACAGGTGCATAGGCAAAACATAATCTTGACTTGGTCAACATGATCAATACTATCAAACCATTCACACTATTACAGAAATTATTTTTATTATAAACTCCTGGCTAACACAGCAACTTAGTGCAGCTGATGAGAAGCCTCAAAGCTGTCAGTAGCCTTCTGCAAAGCTGCCGGCTTGGTAAACTTGAGTGAGGGAGCGATGTTCTTTTGCTTTTTAGCAAGAATGGGTAAGTGACAAAAGCTGAATACTGGTCAGCCTTTGTCTGTGGTATTTCTTTACCAAGAGGTTTTTTTTTCCTTTTATCAATAATTTTGTTTTGTTTTCTGATTTCACATTTTTGTACCTATGGCTATTCTTTTCCCAGTTAAAAGGGGAGTCAGAGGAAGGACTGAGTCCAGACAATAGGAAGAAATTTTTGCCAGTGAATAGTAACTCAGATATTACAGAAAACCAAAGATCTGGTGTTTTAATGCATTATGCTGTTCACATTGTAATCAAGTTATCTGACTTATTACAAGTGTAAAGGATTATTGCATCATTTTAAAGAGGAATGTTAGTTAAATTTCAAGTTTTACTAACACCAAAACTTTTCTTGGGGAGTTTAAAACTTAACTCATTCTTTTTTTTACACCATGATGACAGGCAGTAACATATCTGTAGAACAAACTCGAGTCTATTTCAGGGGCTCCACAGAGCAAGGGCACCTGGGTCTGAGGAACGTCTCTCAGAGGTCTTTCCCTGGTTGCATCGATGTGGACTATCCCCTGACACAGGAGTCAGGTCATGACAGGGGTCCTCCTGTCTGAGCGAGAATAGGATCTTTCTGGGACCTCCAGATGAAGTGGACTGACCCCCTGGACAAATCACAGATGCTAACCAGTATCTAAACAGGTGTAGTTTATTCAATTGACCCACTGACCAGGGCTAACTCATCTCTGGAATGAGCAGCCTCGAACTGAATTAGTTCAGTGTTTATAAAGGCAAAAAATGCATTCTTTTAGAGCAGATACAAGCAAGCTGGGGTACAGAAGCAGAACTTAGCAGTTATTTTGCAAGCACATAAATCACAAACATTCCTGAAACAATTATAACCATAAATACCCCGCTAGCAATTTTTTGAACTAAAGCAATGGACAGTTCCTGGTTTCAGGGCCAGGTGTGTACAGTAGAAGGGGCAGCCAGGGGCAAACAGGCCAGTTATACTACAAGGGGCAGAAGGAGTAAAAAGGCCTTGTCCTTTCCTCAGAGCTACTTGTTCCCATTCAAACCTGCCTTGCAAAGTTTGGCCCTAATTCTTAAAAATCAATAATTTAGTTCCGTTGATAATTTCATATTTTACATTCCTTTTGAAGGGGAGGGTCATCACAGTGCATTGATTAACCCCCTAAATGGCTTGAATCACCAGCCTCTGAGTAGCCTCTAAGCATACTATATATGGAAGGTTAAGGCCTATCTTCCTTAGATGGAAAAGTTCTGCTGTCCATTTAAGGTTTGGCATATTCATGGTGGGAGAGAGTGATGCCCCCCTCCCCCTCAGGTGATAGGCATACCTGGATCCTTAGAGACAGGGGTGGGCCCTTGGCTGATAGGTTATTGAACCCTTCAGTTCAGTGTCTGGAACTGGGGTGTGCTGTGACCCATCTCCCTGGTGGGGGACCCCATGCCATGTGTATCTCCATGTTTCTGTCTTGTCTCTGGTCTCTTGGCTTGTCTCTAGTCATCATGGTATCCCAATTCAGCTCTCCATCAGAGAGCTGATTTGTTTTTGTTCTTTACTCTCTATCCTGTTTCCCAGCCATGTTAAGTGTATTTGTGGATTGAAGGCCTTCATTATACAGTTAGCAGTCTGTAGACAGTGCATTGTAACAAAAACTCCAAGATTCTACCTCTCAAAAGTAGTTTCTCTGAATTTTCTGATAATTTTCTTTACAGCATCTAAGATCCTTCCTGTAGACTTTTCTTCCAAATAAACCTGTGCTAGTGTTTAATTTATCTCTTTGCCTATTTTCTGTGGCTTTTAGGGGCCTAGTAGCTATATATATATATATATATATATATATATATATATTCTTTTGCTTGTTCTCATTACTCCAGTGTTGATACTAGCTGAAAACTTGCAGCTTGTGGAATCATATGTGCTACAAAGAGCAGTCTTACTCAAAAAAGTGATCCCCAAACCTAAGCATGTGTTAACATAAGACCTATTAGAAGTTCAAAAATTCTCATAAGCCCCAGACCCATTGAACCTGAAGCTACATTTAACAAAATTCCCAAATAATTTATATGCGCATTATTGTTCATGAAGTAATGCTAGTACTACTTAATGAAAAGGCTGTCTTTCTTCCATTCTATTTTTTTTAGCTCCCTTAACCAAGATTAGATGGCTATAGACTGTAGGTTCATTTCTGGGATTTCAATTCTATTTCATTGGTCCTGAGGTTTGTTCTTGTGCCAGTAACAAACTGTTTTGATTATTATTGCTTTGTAGTCGAGTTTGAATTTGGTACTGATATGTCTCTAGCACTGTTTTTTCTGTTAAGGATGATTTTTGCTATTTTTGTTCTTTTATTGTTCCATATAAATTTTTTGGATTGCCTCTTCTATTTCCTTGAAGAACCAGGTTGGAATATTGATAGGTATTGCACTGAACTTGTAGATAGCCTTGGGAAGTATTGCCATTTTCACGATGTTGATCCTTCTAATCCAGGAGTATGGGAGGTTTTGCCACTTTATTTAAGATATGGAAACAACCCAGATGCCCCTCAGTAGATGAATGGATCAAGAAAATGTGGTATATATACACAATGAAATTTTATGCCTCCATCAGAAAGAATGACATTGTCCCATTTCTTAGAAAATGGAAAGACTTGGAAAAACTATATTAAGTATAGTAAGCCAGGCCCAAAGAAACTTAGGTCTCATGGTTTCCCTTATTTGCAATAACTAATATACGTATGAGACAAGCAGAAACGGTCAGATAAGTTGATGTTAGGTGAAATTAACCCCAAGATAAGTATTCAAATGCTTTTTTCTTTAATGCTATTGTTTCTAACATATTTATAAGATGATTTCTTTGTTGTTTTGTATGTCCCTCCCCCACGGTATAACCCCTTATTTCACTATATTTGATGTCGGTATAATTTGTGGAGGGGAAAGGGAAAAACAAATTGTTTAAATAGGGATACAGATGGGCCCATTGCAACAGTGAGATGTACAAGTCATTATGGCGAAATACAAACTTTACAACTTTGGCAGGAGTGGTGGTGGTGAGGAGGGAAGTGAAGGGAAGGGGAAACAAAGGAAGAGGCAACAATCCTTGATAAGGAATGTACTCATTATCTTGCCCATTTAATTGTAACTCCTTTATATGGTTTTTTCACAATATAAATAAATAAATAAAGCAATGCTATAGTCTATATCTTAAGTGTCCACCTAACACCTATGTTTGAAAGATTCAGCCCTTAGCTTCTCAGAGATGGTGCAAATGAGAATATAAGGCCTAGTGGGAGGTCTTCTGGTTATTTAGGGTTTGTCCTAGGAGGTCTTCTGGTTATCTAGGTGGTATGCTTGAAGTGAGAAATAGGACCCCAGGATTTTCTTGACCATGAATGTGTGTGTGTGTGTGCATGTGCGCTTACGCATCTTGGAACTAGGACTTGATCTCAGGGCCTGGTCTCTATCCCTCACTTTTTCAATTCAGTCTAGTACTCTACCACTTGAGCCACAGTTTTTCTTCCAGCCTTTTTGTGGTTATTTGCAGAAGAGAGTCTCACAGACTTTTCTAGCTGGGCTGCCTCTGAGTGGCAATCCTCAGATCTCAGCTTCCTGAGGAGCTAGGAATATGAGAGCACGAACTATTAGCATCTGGTCACACTTTCCTTCTTGGCTAACAAAGACTACCTCTCTCCCAGCCGAGCACCCATCTATAGCTACCCCTCCAACTCAAGGCTTCAGAAGAAATATAACCTCCTTCCCTGAGAATAAAGAAATGGGATCAGGTTTGAGCTTTATGTTCTCCACAAAATCAGGGGCTGGTGGGAGCTTATGTGGAGGTCACAGATACTTGCCAGGGCAAGTAGACAGCTGTTAGAACAGAAGAGAGTATGAAAAGACATCCTTGCAGCTGGATGCCAGTAGCTCATGCCTATAATCCTAGCTACTCTAAGTTGAGACCAAAGGAAATCAACACAGAACTTAAAAAATGGCAAAACCTCCCATGCTCCTGGATTGGAAAGATTAACATCGTGAAAATGGCAATACTTCCCAAGGCTATCTACAAATTCAACGCAATACCTATCAAAATTCCACCCTCATTCTTCAAGGAAATAGAAGAGGCAATCCAAAAATTCATATGGAACAATAAAAGACCCCGAATAGCAAAAACGCTCCTGAATGGAAAGAACACTGCTGGAGGAATATCAATACCAAACTTCAAACTCTACTATAAAGCCATAGTAATCAAAACAGCTTGGTATTGGCATAAGAACAGACCTCAGGACCAATGGAATAGAATTGAAAACCCAGAAATGAACTCACAGACCTATAGCCATCTAATCTTCGATAAGGGAGCTAAAACAATAGAATGGAAGAAAGACAACCTCTTCAGTAAATGGTGCTGGCAAAATTGGTTAACTACATGTAGAAAACTTAAGCTAGATCCTTATATATCACCCTGCACCAGAATCAACTCCAAATGGATCAAAGACCTTGAACTCAAAGCAGACACTCTGAAAACATTACAGGATGGAATAGGAGAAACCCTAGGTCTCCTTGGCTCAGGCCGAAATTTTCTGAATAGAGACCTGGAAACACAACAAATCAAAGAAAGGTTGGACAAATGGGATTGCATAAAGTTGCAGAGCTTCTGCAGGGCAAATGACATAGCTAGCAAGATCAATAGAAAGCCCACGGATTGGGAGAAGATCTTTACTAGCCATACAACGGACAAGGGTCTCATATCTAAAATATACTTGGAACTCAAAAAATTAAACCCCCCAACAACAAATCCTCAAAGAAACAACTGCCCAATAAATAAGTGGGCGAAAGACTTAAAGAGACCTGAGGATCAATCAAGATTCAAAGCTAGCTTGGGAAGACTCTTATCTTCAATGAATCACCAAAAAGATGAGAAGCAGAGCTACTGCATTTCAAATGGTACAGCACCAACCATGTGCAAACAAGCTAAAGGATACCACCTAGTTTCTGAGTTCAAGCCCCGGTACACACACACACACACACACACACATCTTTAGCAGATGCCAGTGGCTCATACCAGCAATCCTAGCTACTCAATAGGCTGAGATCTTAGGATGGCAACTTAAAGCCAGCCCAGGCAGGAAAGTATGTGAGACACTTCTGTCTACTAAACTACTAAAAAAGATGAAAAATGAGCTATGGTTCAGTGTTAAAGTGTTAGATTTGAGCAAAGGAATCTCAGGGACAGTGCCAAGCTCTGAGTTCCAGCTCTAAGATTTTTTTTAAAGACAACTCCACTGCAATCAGGCCATAGATACAGATTTTGGTCATCCTAGATCTCACTTCTGCTCCAGCCACTTTCACAGCACAAGTGGCTGGTGTGTGGCCAGTACTGGGCAAAGAAGAAAATTACACAAGGGGGACATAGCCAGGTCAAGGCTAATGCCCCAGAACATTGAGGTACTGGCCATACCAGTCTCTCATCCCCCAGTTCCCTGGCCCTGGAATCTAAAGTGTGTACCTTTATATTGTGGGCATCTGTAATTGTATAAAAGGACCCAGGGACCGGTGCTATATCACACTCCATGAAAGTGCACACGAGGCCCAGGCAATCTGGGGAAAACAAATTGGACCATTTCTTTGTGTGGGCTTGAACTGAGGATCTGGGAGCTGTCTCACTGGGTTTTCATGCTCAAGGCTGGTGTCTTACCACTTGAGCCACAGCTCACCCTCTAATGTTTTGATGGTTCTATGGAGAATAAAGTCTCACTGAATTTCCAGCTTATTGATGGCTTCAATCTATCTTTGATCCTTAGAACTTTGCCTCCCGATTAGCCAGAATGTCATGAGTGAGACTGAACCAGAAGTGACAGGCATCAGAACCTTTCCTTTGAGGTTCTGTTTATCTCGTGTCAACTAACAAGCCCTAGCTAAAATAGTCATTTACAGGGGATAAAGTTCCTCTCCTAGGTCAGTTAATCTAAGGAGATAAAATGTCTTTGGAAAAGGCTAGTCTGAGTTGGCTTACGGGAGTATGTGTGTGCAAGAGTATGAGTTTCAGGGATACCTACCCCCATCTCTCCAGTGCTTCATTCTCCAAGTGGTGAGTACATCCAGGATCACCACCCCAAAGAAGGCGGGTAGAGGAAGGTACGTAAGGTCACATAAAGTGGAATGATCTGAATTCTATCCTGCAACTGAAGCCAAGAGAGATAATAGAGAGAAGGAGAAGTTTACAGAAACATCAAGGGAAGCCCCTTACATTTGGCTACAAGTACCAGAGAGAAGAATGAATCCATCCTTTTTGGTAGTAAGATAACAGGTGCCCACTATTTATTTATTTTACTTTTGTAAGTCCCAGGGCTTGGATTCAGGGCATCGGTGTTATCCCTGACCTTCTTTTCCTCAAGGTTGAGGTTCTACTACTTTAGCCACAGAACACATCTGGCACTTTTTGTGGTGGGGGGAGTGGTTTATGGGAGATAAGAATCTCACAGACTCTCCTGCCTGGGCTGGCTCTGAGTCACAACCATGCGACCTCAACCTCCCCAATAGCCAGGATGATGGGCTAGAGCTACTGGCACCTGACTGCCACCATCCATTTACAATCCCCTAGAACCGGGCCACCCACACTTCACCCCCCTTGCTGTGAGTGGGAAGCAAACATGGGTGGTTTTGATACTTCAACAGCCTCCCTACCTTGAGCATTGTTCTGGGTCAGTCTAATGGCAGTTTCCACCTTGTCCACAGCAATAACTTGGCTCTGTCACAAGAACAAATGCCCCCAGGAGGTGTTAGGTCTGGGGTCTTTCCTCTGCACACCACCTACCCTCCCTGAAATGACACACCCCAAAAAAGCAAAGTAGAAAGAGCGAATTCATTTTCTTATAATCAGGGTCTGGTCAGATAGGTGGGGGTGAGGATCACAGGCTGTGTGGTTGGGCAATGCAACACCTCCTCATTCACGTTCTTTTGTTAGCAGAGGGTAGTGAGAAAGGACTCACCAGATGGACTGACAATGAATAACCATCATGGTCTAGCCTGGGCACAAAGGGGCTTACCTCAGGGAGCAAGTTCAACAGGCTGAGCAAGAAAGCTCCAGACTCACAGCTTACCTCCAGAATGAGAGGGCCACCTTGGATCCCAGCCACATGGGGATACTGGGCCACCTCCTCCAGCACACATTCAACAAGTTCCTGAGAGAGAGAGAGAGAAAGAGAGAGAGAGAGAGAGAGAGAGAGAGAGAGAGAGAGAGAGAGAGAGAGAGAGAATTACACTTAAGCCAGGGTGCCAGTGGCACAGGCCTATAAGGGTAACTACACAGGAGGCTGAGTTATGAGGATCATGGTTCATAGCCAGCCAAGGCAGGAATGTCTATGAGACTCTTATCTCCAAAGAACCACCAGAAAACCGGAAGTGGTGCTGTGGCTCAAGTGGTAGAGTGCTAGCCTTGATCTGAGGAGCTCGGGGACAGAGCTAAGGTCCAGATTTCAAGCCCCACGACTGACAATATGTTGATTTCCCACCACAAGATAGTGGACTGAAGAATACCCATTGTCCTAGGGAGCATGGCTGAGAACACAGGCTGAGTTTCCTGTCAGCTGGTGGTCATGAGTAGTTCACCCACCTTCTCCATGCCTCATTTTCCCCAGCTGCAAACTGAACAGTGAAGGATCCCCTCCTCATGGGGATAGGGTAAGGATGAAAGAGAGCCATGTTTTGTTTCATAATCCCATACCTGTGGCACGATAAATAACCGGCCCCATCTGAATCCTTTCCAGGTATCTTCCTTTCATATGCTCACAGAATTGCCAAGAACTTTATCTGACAACCACTCCCTCTATGCCTGGTCCTGGCCCAGAAATCCCCCTGCATTGATCCCTTGTTTCCTCACAACTGTCCTGTGAGGAGGCTCAGGTCTGATGGTTCCAGGCCCAACCCAGAGCTTTAATTGTGGTCAAGAATTGGCTGCCTTGGACTAAAAGTTTGGGAAATCCATATAAACTGATGACTGAGCATGGTGCTACATGTCTAGGATCCCAGCTACAGAGGACCAGGTGGTGGTGCACGCCTTTCACAGGAGGACCGTGATCCAGCCTCACCTGATCTTATATTGAGTCTCTCTCTTGGAAATGCCCACGAGAGAAAGGCTTGGCTCCGATGGTAGAAGACCTGATTGGCAAGCCTAAGGTTTTGAGTTCAAACCCTAATATACCAAAAAGAATCAGAGGCTTAGTGCCAGAGGCTCATGCCTATAATCCAATCTACTCAGGAGGCTGAGATCTGAAGATCAGAGGGCAAGATTTAAAATAGGGTTGGCCTTGCCCATCAGACGTCATGATGAGAAGACCCAGAGTCTGACCCATACCAATATGCTCCATACTAACAGGGCTTGTACCCTTACTAAGTGCTGGCCATGCTCTCTGTCCCCTTGGGGAGCCACCCCCTGCGACCCCATCCCCAGGTCCTCCCAAGCTCTCTATGCCACCAACCAGGCCCGAGGGAGTAGACAGTTCCAGGGCACAAAGATCCCTTGGTCTTATAATTTAATGGTGCTGAGTCCCCTGGTGTGGCTACACTGGATTTGGAGGTGACCTCAGGGTCCGTGGCCCTCCTAAGGTCAGATGGGAGGCATGTGACCAGAGGTGGCTCAGCATGTTACATAGCAGGAAGGGAAGGTGTTGGATTCCAGGTCTGACAGTTACGGGGCGGAAAGTTAGCCAAGAGGGAGGGAGGTGCCCCTGTTAAGACTTTACATTTCAGCCTTTCAATAATTAAAAAAAAGGGTGAAGATTCTCTCTGGCAACTTCCTGTTTGCAAGGGCCATTGACAGTAGGGGTAAAAGGCTGAGATGTGGTCCCCTCTGGGAGAAGGCAGCAGGCAACCGCTCTCACTTGGGCATTGAGTCCTTAGATGCAATCTGGAGGAGGCAAGTCTCTTGGATGAAGTCTGGAGAATTCTCATGAGGCATTCAGAGACTGAAAAAATACTGGAGAGCAAATAAATGGCAAGAGGAAGGAATTGAGGATGAAAATGTTGGTAGAAATATCCCTAGTCAAGTGACAAAGGCAAGAATATAGATTCCTGTCCAGTTGAAAGGTAGACAGGTATGGATATTAGATGGGCAGTCTTCTTACTTCTATTGACCTTCTGGCTCTGGTTAATTTTGAAAGGACAGGCACAAAGTGGATAATGTGATAGCATCTCCTTACTCCTCCCCATGTTCCCTTGCTCCCCAGACTGGCTGAATCTACGTGCTCATTGCTGAGATGGTTTGTCCCAGTTGGTATTCAAGGAGGTTTGAACAAAAAGCCTGGCCACTGTCCCTGAGCACTTCTGCTCAAGGCTAGCACTCTAACACTTTGAGTTATAGTATCACTTGCAGTGTTTGCTGGTTAGAGATAAGAGGCTCAAGCCATGCTTCCAGCCTGGCTCTTTGCAGGTTAGTTGGGCGATGGAGTCTGAGGGATTTTTCAGCTCGGGCTGGTTTGAACTGCAATCTTTGCCACAAAAGCCCTTTGTTATTTCCAATTAAAGCAACAAGGAGATCAAATAGAATAAGTAGAGCTTACCTGGTCCTTATCAAGAATTGATCAAATATTCTGCAATGACAAAACTCATTAAATGTGAGAATCTTAGCACAGATATACCCAATATTTTAGAATCGCGTACTTAGTACTAAACTACACAACACAAAACAAAATAGGCAAAACTCAAAACCTAAAATATTTGACAAAAATGTATAAACATCTTTGCTAACAAAGCACATCACATGGTTGGGCCTCAGTTAACAGGGTCTGTGAAAAGAGCAACTTGTTAGCAAGGCACATTAGAATAGATGGATGGATAAGTAGTAAGCTTGGTGGAAGGGTAAGGGTTGGATGGGGCCAAACCTTTAACATCATGTGGCCAAGATGGTGAACTCAAGATGGCAAATTTCTGAAAAAATGCAAAGAAAGGCTGAAGAAAAATCAAGCCTAGTTTGGCTAGCCTTTGAGAGGGAAGTTATAGGGGCTCCCTGGGACCCAGGCCATGTCACATTCTTCAGGACACAATCCAAAAAAATTTAGAAAAGAAAGGGAGAGATATAGAAAGTTGAACATGAATAGCAGAGAGCAGAGAGAGCCTGAAAGTAAACAGACTTCTGAACATGTACCAAAGTTGCAGAGGCAAAAATTATCTAAATCTGAGAACAGCATAAAAATATTATGTGCTCTGTCTATCCAGGGAGTGCAGGAGGCATTTCAGAGGGGTTTCACAGCTGGAGAATGACTCACAGCACCCCATTGAATGTGTAGGAGAGTCAGTCTGGAGAGTGATGGAAAGCTGACCAGGCAGAAGCAGCATTCCGACTTCCCCCAGAGCCCTAAAGAGAGAAATGGCCATCACCCAACCAAGAATCCTCAGCATCGGAGGTTACCAGCCGTTTGGCTAAAGACCATAGGAGCTCTCTGGCATGACACCACATCTGAACAGAGATTGAGCAACAGAGAGCCATAGAGAGTAGTTGCACTCACCAGAGTAGAGAAGTGGTGTGGACGTGGATATGAAGGCCAGCAATGGTATTGGTGAAAAGTCTCACGTGATGTCCCAGGCAGTTTGGTTCGCAGAAGAGGGGTAGTTGGGAAATTCTAACATTTCCAACTCAAAAACCCCATCTGAGTCACGGCATCATATGTAAGGTATATTAAATAGGTAGATTTCATTAGGTAGTGGATGAAGTGAACACCACAAGCTATTCAGGCAGGAAAAGAAGTTTATTTACCGGACTGCTGCCCCCACCATACATGGTGGAGAAGCCTGTCTGAAATGGAAAGGGAGGAGATAGCAATTTGTATTTCGATAGAAATTCATCCATCTCTGCTAGGTTTTCCTTCCTTTGTGAGTAGAGTCTGAAATTATTTCTTTATGATTGGATGTCTTGGATGTTTGTTGTAATTTTTCCTGTGGTATTTCTGATATTATTGATTTGAGTCTCCTCTCTTTTGTTCATTACTCTTGCCAGTGGTCTGTCAGCTTTATTGAGATATTTTTTAAACAGCTTTTTGTTTTATTAATTTTATTTTTAATTTTCTTTGTATCTCATTAATTTCAGCTCTTATTTCACTTATCTTTTTCTGTCTAGCAAATTTAGTTCAATTTTTTCTTGTTTCTCTAGCAGTTTTAGTTGCATCATAACATTGTTTACTTGGTCTATGTTTTCTTTTTTTAATTTTTTAATTTTTTGATTTATTTTTTATTGTGAAAATACTGTACAGAGGGGTTACAATTACATGGGCAAGATGATGAGTACATTCCTTATCAAGCATTGTGGCCTCCTCTTTGTTTCCTCTTCCCATCCCTCCCCATCCTCCCCCTGCTCCCCCACCCAATCCTCCCCTCTCCCCCTCTTCCCCCACCAAAGTTGTAAAGTTAGTTTTCGACATAACGACTTGTACATCTCATTGTTGCAATAGGTCCACCTGTATCCCTATTTAAATTATTTGTTTTTCCCCTTCCCCTCCACAAATTATACCGACATCAAATACAGTGAAAGCAGGGATTATACTGTGGGGGAGGGACATACAAAGCAACAAAGAAATAATCTTATAAATTTGTTAGAAACAATCACATGAAAGAAAAAAAAAACATTTGTATATATATCTTAGGGTTCATTTCCCTAACATCACCATATCTGACCTTTTCTGCTTGACTCAGACATATACTAGATATTGCAAAAAAGGGAAACCATGGACTTATGTTTCTTTGGGCCTGGCTTACTTCACTTAATATAATTTTTTCCAAGTCTTTCCATTTCCTAACAAATGGAGCAATGTCATTCTTTCTGATGGAGGCATAGAATTCCATTGTGTATATATACCACATTTTCTTGATCCATTCATCTACTGAGGGGCATTTGGGTTGGTTCCATATCTTAGTTATGGTAAATAATGCTGCAATAAACATAGTCGTGATGGTACCTTTAGTGTGGTCTTGTTTGTGATCATTTGGGTAAACACCCAAAAGTGGATTGCTGGGTCATAGGGGAGCTCTATGTGGAGTCTTTTGAGGAATCTCCATAGTACTTTCCAAACTGGTTGAAAAAGTTTACACTCCCACCAACAATTAGTAAGGTTCCCTTCTGTCCACATCCCCTCCAGCATCTGTTGTTATTAGAGGTCTTGATTTTAGCCATTATAACTGGGGTGAGGTGGTATCTTAATGTTGTTTTGATTTGCATTTCTTTTATGGCTAGGGAGGTTGAGCATTTCTTCATGTGTCTATTGGCCATCCATCTTTCCTCTTCAGAGAAGTTTCTGTTTAAGTCTTTAGCCCACTTATTTATTGGGCAGTTGTTTCTTTGAGGATTTGTTATTGGGGGATTTAATGTTTTGAGTTTCAAGTATATTTTAGATATGAGACCCTTGTCCACTGTATGGCTAGTGAAGATCTCCCAATCCGTAGGCTTTCTATTGGTCTTGATATGCGTGCTGAGTGCAATAAATTTGCCCCTCAGGACTCCTTTCGCTGGGACCCATAGGTTTCTTCGTAATGTATTTTCATTTTCATTGAATTGTAGGAACTTTTTACTTTTTTCTTTAATTTCTTCTGTAACCTATCTATTGTTCAACAGATTGTTGTTTAATTTCCATATGTTTAAGTTTTTTCTACTTTATGCCTTGTTATTGAGAGAACTAGTTTGATTCCAGTATGGTCAGATAGAATACAGAGTATTATGTCGATCCTCTTGTTTTCTTTTTTTAATTTTTTAATTTTTCAATTTTTTAATTTATTTTTTTATTGTGAAAATACTGTACAGAGGGGTTACAATTACATGGGCAAGATGATGAGTACATTCCTTATCAAGCATTTGCTTAAATTCCTTGTATGAACTAACAAATGATCTATTTGAGAAAAAGTAAGGGAGTTTGCAAGAATAAGACCCTGCTGGTGCGAATCCCTGTAATTCTAGCTACTTAGGAGGCTCACATCTGTGTATTCAGTTTTAAAGCCATCCCAGGCAGGAATGTTCATGAGGATTTTCTGGGGTAATTCAGCACCACACCCTGCCTCAAGTCTGGGACTGTTCACCACCTTCTGCTTATGCAAGCCAGTATGGAGAGACGTCGCACCCCACTACATGTCTGTAGTTGTTTACTGCCGCTGTCGATGCCGCTGCTGCCGCCACAGCTGATGCCACTGCCTGAGCTGCTGCCACTGTCCAGGATCAGCTGGACCACATATGCAAGCCAGGCACTCCACTACGAGTCAGGTGTTAGACACTGCTGCTGCCTCTGGCTTGGCTGGGCCGCTTATGCGGACCAGTATGGAGAGGCACAAACCACCACGGGTCTGGAGTTGTTCACTGCAGCTGTCCCCGCCCCAGCTACCGCTGCCGCCCTGGGCTGGTCTGGGCTGTTCCTGTGGGCTAGTGCCAAGAGGCATTGTGCCCGGAGTCTTGGTGGTTTGCCGCCACTGCCAGCTGCTGCTGCTGCTCCAGGTTAGGCTAGGCTGTTTACACCAGCAGGACAGAGGTAACACAGTGTGAGTCTAGGGTCATTCACCACTGCTGACAGCTGCTGCTGTTCCTGACTGGATTGGGCTGCTTGCACCAACCAGGCAGAGGCGCTGTGCCAGGGCCAGTGAGGGAAGTCTTCATGCCGGCTATGCATTTGAGATTTCTGTTTGTATTCTCTGGGTTGGCACCGTACCTTGGGAGTCTTCTGGGAGCCTTGGGATGCTTGCCAGTGTGTGGTCTTCAGAGGGTCCAGAGCCGGGATATTTAAGCAACCTGGCACGAATCCCCACAACTTATGCTGCTCAGCACAGAGCCCCATCACCAACAAGGCGTGGGGGAAGGATCTTCCCACTTTACTGTCTGTGTAGGTTTTTCCTTTTTCTTTTTCACTTCCTATATTTCTCTGAGCAATTGCTTTTTTGGGTGGGGGTGTCACTTGGTGAAACAGAGCATTGAAAGCCAAACACACTATTTGGTTGGAGAGAGCTGTGGTGTTTCCCTGCTGTTCCATTGCCAACTTGGCCCCTTCTTTTCAGGTGAAATTTTTCTTAGGCTGCAAGTGGGCCTTGGTTACCAAATGATAGGTACATAAAAGAATATGTTGTAAAGCCAGCAGTTTGTAGTTAGACATTTCTGTTAATATAGCCTTCACAAGATTAGGGAACAAAGGGGGTGGTCTACCCTAAGGTATTTCAAAGGGATTAAATTCTTTAACATAAGGGCTACATCTTGCTCGAAGAAGAGCAAAGTGAAGGAGACTTACGTAGACATGGCCAGTCTCTGTATTTAATTTAGTTAAAGTTTCCTTTAAGGTCATATTCATTCTTTCTAGTGCCTTGAACTCTGAGGTCTATATATGGATTGTAACATCCAATTTATTCCTAGAGCATTAGTTAATAATTGAGAACTTGGGCCATGAATGCAGGGCCAACTTTGGACCCCACAGCTAAGGGTAAGTCAAATCAAGGAATTATTACATGCCTCAGCTCAGCCTGAAAAAGTGTCCACTATTATAATAGATACCAATACCCATACTTGCCAGGCTTTACCTCTGTGAAGTGCATTTGCCCAAATTCACCATCTGATGTTCCTTACATATGAATTCTTTCCATATGTTCCAGCTTTTCAGCTTTTCCTGTTGGAAATTACCTACACACATTACAAAGGATTATCAGGCTGAGGCCCCACTGGTTTTCAGAACTGTCTTAGGCAGTGGCCTCGGGCAATTTACCTTGGTGCAAATATCTACATGTAAACTGACAGAAAGCCTGTATGCATTTTTCCCAAGTTTAGTTTCAAAATTTGCACACTTATTACCACTGTTTTTGCTTCTTCCTTTAATCTTAACAACTAGTAGCTCTAGAGACCTCGCTGGTTTTAGAGTGGTCTCCCAAGCTACCTAATCAGCTCAGATGCTTCTCTGTATCTTAGGGTCTCTAGTTTCTTTAATTCCTGTAGAGTACTCTGAACCTGGGAGACTTCTTCCATTTTATTCTGCTCCTTTTCTCTCAAACTTCCTTTCATGATCCCACTCTCCTTCTCAATGTGCTCCTTAACCTGCAAGTGTTTTGGCAGGGTCACATGAGAGTTCCTTTGACTGGCCAACTGCTGTTCCTCCTCACAACCCCTTTGCTTGCTCTTCAGCTCCTCCCTTAAGTTCACAAAGGTGTTATTGAGAGGTAATTTTTCCCACCTCCACATGTTCCATTGGGACATGATGTTTCTGCATTACATTTATGGTGAAGATCTCAGCAGTCTTTTTGGCCTTTTACTCTAGTAGTTTCTCTTTCTAGTTTTCCACGTCAGTATATTTTTGTGACAGATCTTTCAACTGTTTGTTTAGCTCTTCTGTTTTTCTTCCTAATGCTCTTTTCCTTTCCCCGGCATTCTTTATCAGACCATGTGGTCCTTTAACTCTTACTGAAGAATAACAATCTCTTTCTTGAGCCTGATATTTCCTGTTCACTTTTCTTGGCCTCATCTTCTATGACATAGCACTTCCTTGTTTTTCTCTATAACTACTCTCATCTTCTTTCTCTGTTGTTTTAATATCTGGTGACACTCTTCAAAGCTTATCATCAACATGTACTTCAACCTAATACATTCTTATATCAGGTCCAGCTCTTTTATTATGTCCACTATTTCTTAATGAAGCATCAGGATCTCTTCTTGGCCTCAGTTGTGGTTAGGAAGGATGGTAGCATTGCTGTCTTGTGCTTCTGTTGGTCTCTGACCTGTGGTCCCCTAACTTGCCTCATGCTCACTCAGGCTAATGTACTTGAATTTCATTTGATTCTGACTATTTTCTAGGTTTCTTTTGAGGATTTTCTTCTCATTTTTTACTCTCACAAGTTCGTAATTTATATCTTCAAAACTTTTCTTCATGTCAATAATTCTCTGGTTTCTCCAGTGTGCTCTTCTATTTGCTTTTAACCTCTTAGTGGGTTTTGTTTGGCACATATTGGAGATTCAGTATTTTATAACCTGTGTTTTGAGATAGAAGTGTGTAAATTGTTTGTTTGCCACATTTCTTCTTAAGTTTATAGGGCTGTTTTTAAATTGAACACAGTTGGAATTCAGAGCCACAAGCTCCTTTGCATGTTTCTCCAGAGATACAAACACATTTTCCAGGTGTTAATGGGATTACATAACCTGTCCTTTTGAATCTTTCTCCCCCTTGGACATTCCTTTTTCCAATGTCCATTTTGCTTGCCATAAGCACACTGATCTAGTCCTAGAGGTTCCCTACTGCTATTTGCAAATGAATTGTACTGTCTTTGCCAAGGTTTCTTGATCCCTATTCTGGTGCTCCTAACAAAACTCAAACCCCCTTCTTACTCTTTTTTTTCCCAGGGTACCTCTGTTATCAAACACCCACTGGGCAACCACTTTCAACTCAAAATACACCTTTCCCTCAAAACCTTATAACTTTTGAAGCTTTCTTCTAAGATATGGGGCTGACTAACAAAGGCCATATTTAGGGCTCTTTGATTCTCCAGGGCTTCAAGATCTATAGGCCTATAGGTCCTATAGGCTTCTGGGAGAAGTTTCAGAAAAGCATTAGGGTACTCACTGGGGAACTCTCCCATCTCACTCACCTTTCTGGCTTTCTAGCCTCTGCGGTATCCCTGCTAACCAAACCTGGCAATAATTGATAAGCACCTCCATACCTCGATTGCTGTTAGTCTCAGCTTGGATAAGTCTGGGGAAAGACTTGATCCAAATGGTCTGGTTCAATAGTGGAGCTACTGTCAGGTCCAGGGACCACATTCAATTTACCGAGCAGGGTTCACTCCCTTTTCTACCAGGTGAAAAGCATCTGTAAAGTTTGCTGACACTCATCGCAGTTGTGCTTGTGTGTGAAAATTACTGTCTGTAATGAGGTAATGAGCCCTGGTTATTTTTTTTCTGAAAAGGATGGATTTTGCTGTTTCCAGTAGTTGTAAAGAGACCATATATTAAAAGGGGGGCCTGCCCACCATCTCCTCCCTGTTCCTGTCTCAAGGGTAATAAGGGTAACATACCACACTGTACCACCTCAGGATGGTACAAGTAACCAATTTTGGCATGGGAGTACGTAACTTTAGAGGTGCTGATGGCAAAGAATAGGAGAAAGAGTACATCAGTGCATCTTCCTCTGAGGGATTCTGTAACTCTGGGGGAGAATATTTTTTGGATTTGACAAATTTAGGCCTTGTTCTCCCAACCTGATAAAAGTAGTAAACAGAAGTGCATACAGGACACAGATAGAACTATCAGCATGCACACACAGAACAATAGCCACAGACACTTAATCTACATGCCCCAAACCTCTCAATGTTGACCTCTATAGTAGGTCCCAGATGACAGAGAGGACATTCCAAATTGCCTCTTGAGGAGGTTGCAGATGACCTCTGGAGGATGTCACATATGTCCTCCCTAGGAAGCCCTAGATGACCTCTCATGGATGTTCCAAATGGCTTCCCAAGGAAGTGTCAGATGACCTCCAAAGGAGGTTCCAGATGTCCTCTCAATAAGGTTGACATTACCTCATGAGTAGCTCCCAGATGGCCACTCAAGGAGGCCACATATGAACTCCAGAGGAGTTTCCAGATAACCCTCTTGAGAAAGCCACAGATGACCTCCAGAGAAGGTCCTATAGGGCTTCTCAAGGAAGTCCCAGATGATGTCCGAAGACAGTCATAGATTTCTTATCAAGGTAAACTGAGATGACCTTCAAAAGAAGCTCCAGATGACCTCAGGTGGTGGTCCTAGATTGCCTCTTAAGGAAGCCCCAACACAGATGCCCCTCAGTAGATGAATGGATCAAGAAAATGTGGTTTATATACACAATGGAATTCTATGCCTCCATCAAAAAGAATGACTTTGCCCCATTTGTTAGGAAATGCAAAGACTTGGAAAAAATTATATTAAGTGAAGTAAGCCAGGCCCAAAGAAACTTATGTCCGTGGTTTCCCTTATTTCCCAATCACTACTTTTACAGGGGTCTCAGATGACCTCCTGAGGAAGCCCCAAATGACCTCTGGAGAAAGTCCAAGATGGCCCCGGGAGAAGGCTCCAGATGACCTCCAGGGTAGGTCTCAGATGGCTTCTCAATGAAGTTGCAGATGTATTCTTGATGAGGTTCCAGATGGCTTCCCAAGGACGGCCTACATGACCTCTCAAGGAGTTTCCAGATGGCTTCCCAAGGAAGCAGCAGATGACCTCCAGAGGGGATCCCCAAAACAGGCTGGCAAGCTTGCCCAGACACACCCCTAGAGGCCCCTAAATGACTTTTGTCCATGATTCTCCTCCAGAGACAAACACTCGAGGTAGACTCTCAACCCTGAGGGCTGACACTCTCACCTATGGGGATTTTTCCCTGAGGCCAAGGCCTGATGCCATCCAAATGGATTATCTCGATGGGGGTCTCCAAAAATTAAGACCTCTATAGTTCAAGAGAATCCATAGAGACACATTTAATATAATAAATGTTCTCCAAACTACCAACCCCCAAAATTATGATATCCAAAACTCCAAATATCAAAGGGCAAGCTTTTTTTTACCCTTCCTTTTGTCTCTCCACTACAGAACTATACTTCCTTCGAGGTCTTTCCCTTTTTCCCTTCTACCGGTTCCTTCTTCTCTTCAGGCCTCTTCACTCTCCAGAGGCCAAACTGCTTTGACTGGGTCGTCAGTTGCCATCCTTTACCTCCTGACCTCCCTCAACTTCCTCTCCTCCCAGGACTTTCTCCTTCTGCTATCACACCACTTCCTTCCTTACAGGACTTTCCCCTTTTTTCTCTCTCCTTTTATTGCTCTGAACCAGCAGCCTATATAAAGTCTGTACCCCTTCTCTACTCCAACTGCCTAACAGTTTTCAACTGTCAAATCCCAAACTGCCCACAGCCAAATCACTTCTTCACAGCTCAGCACGTGATGATTAATGCCCCAGCCCCTCCCACAGAATGTCTCACCATCTGGCCAGGAGATGGGGCCACACTGATTATCCAAGCCTGTAGATTATCAGGGCCCTGCTGATTATTACAGTATCCTCCTTGTGAACTAGTAGCAATTGAAATTGGAAATTTGATTGTGATATTACAAACTCGTTGTGACATCACAAACACATTTTGACATCATCACCACCACGACATCACAAACCCATGGTGACATTGTCATTGTGACATCATGATTCCATTGTGACATCTCAAATCTATTATGACCTATTAGCTCCTTTGAAAAATCACATGCCCTTTTCAACATCAGTCCCTTTGTGTACCCATATCCTTGTTGTTAACTAATGACAATTGAAAGCAGACATGCCATTATAACATCAAAAAGTGTTTGTGACATCCTCAACAGTGTGACATCACATTTTCATTATAAGCGCATCATCTCATTGTGACATAACCAAACTCAATGACATAATCGTATTATGACAACAATTCTCATTTTGACATCATAGACATTGTGAATGCCTATTCTGTGATTTCATTGTATTTCATATGTGGCATGAGAGTTGCTATCAGAAACACATTTTTGTGCCTAAATAACCATTTTGACATCATAATCACTTTGTGCCATCACAGTGCCATTGTGATATCATTAGCACAATGTGACATCACAAACATCTCCTCTCCTCATAACATTTGTGACATGCTGACATTGTGATATCAGACTTTTGCCCTCATAATTTGTTTTCAACCTCATATTTCATGTATGACATTAGATACTAGAAATCCACTGTGACATCATGACCATTGTGACATCACACTGACAGATATAATGAACATCGTGTCACATTGTGGCATCACAAAAGGTTTTGATGTCACAATTAATTGATGATGACCTACAGGTAAGGGGTCACAGTAGGTCTATGATGTCACAGTTGGTTGGTGATATCCAAATGGCATAAAGGATCTCATTTATCATGAAATCACAGAGAATATGAGTTCCAAAATGGACTGTGATATCTCCAAAGGCATGTGTTGTCACAAATGTGATGAAGTCCTAAGAAGATTGTAATGTCACAGTGTGACACAATATTTATGATGTCTGTCAGTATGATGTCAGAATGATCATGATGTCACAGTGGATTTCTAATATCACATATCATAACTGAAATATTATAAGGTTGAAAATAGATTACGAACTCATAAAGGGCCTAAGACATCACAATTGCAGCACATCACAAGACATGAGGACAGGACAAGTTTGTGATGTCAGTGTGTTAGTGATACCACCATGGAACTGTAATATAACAAAGTGATTATGATGCCACATATTTATGAGATCACAATGGTTTTCTGATATCAACCCACAGGCCACATCATTTGAAATAGAATGAAATAGAATAGACATTTACAATGTATCAATGACATCACAATGACAATATAATGTCATAATGCTATGAGGTCATTTTAAATTGGTGATGTTGCAAGGAGATAATGGTGTCATAATGAATATATCTTCTCACTCTGATGATGGGGTAACAAAGGTTTGTGATGTTACAATGGCATATATGAATACAGTTGTCATGTGTTCACAATGAGGATATGGGTACACAAAGGGACTGTAATGTCACAAATGTCATGTGTGTTTTCAAAGCTACTTAGCGGCCATGATAACTTCATGATACACAGTTGTGATGAGTTCACAATAGGTTTTTGATGTCATGATGATTTGTAATATCTTAAACACATGTCCAATTTCAATTGCTATTTCACAATGTGCATACAAGTTCACAGAAGGAGCTTGAAGTCCTAATGAAATACAATGAAATCACAGAAAAGGCATTCATAATGTGTCTATGATGTCACATGACAATGTGAAGTTATAATTCTATCATATTATTTTAGTTTTGTGATTTCAGAATGAGCAGATGGTGACAAAACTACAATGTGATGTCACAATTGTGATGATCTCACAAACTTTTTGATGTTAAAATGTCATGTCTGATTCTCAATTGTCAATATTTCATGGTGGGGATTCAGGTACAAAAAGGGACTATGATGTCACAAACCTATGTATTTTTTTCAAAGGTTATAAGAGGTCATAATAGTTTTGGGATGTCACAATGTGATCCTGGTGTCAAAAACAGCAATGTGATGTCACAATGGGTTTGTGATGTCACAGTATTGGTGAGGTCACAATGGGTTAGTTATATCATGAGTTTGTAATATCACAAATTTGTCCAATTTCAATTTCTCTTAGTTCACCATGATACACTTAATAACCAGCAGTGCCCCTATCATCCATGGGAACAGATAGCCATCAAGGCCTCCTGGTCTGGACCACCGGAGAGGGGGGTGCATGCAGCTAAAGGGGCAGCACATGTTGCTGAAGGAGATAGGTTGTCAAGCCCCACATGGTGAGATGCCATGAAGTGATTGGGCATGGACATTTGGGAAGTGATGATTGAAAACTGTTTTGCAGGAAACATACTGCAGTGGGGGTAGGTACAGCCTATACATGGGCGGCATGTTCAGAGCAACAGAAGGGGAGAGAAAAGGGGGAAAGGCCTGGAAGGAAAGAAGTGAAGAGACGGCAGGAGGATAAAAACCTGGGAGGAGAGGAAATTGAGGGAGACCAAGAGGTGAAGAACGGCAACTGGCCACCTGGACTAGGCAGGGCAGCCCTGTCAAGAGTAGAGCAGCCTGAGGAAAAGAAGGGAATGGTGGAAGGAAAAAAAATGAAAAGACCTGAAAGGTAGGAAAGGTCTGTAGAGAAGGAGGATGAAGAGAAAGAAAAAAACCTTGTCCTTTGAAGTGTGGAGCTTTGGAAATAATTATTTTTGGGGTTGCTTGTTTGCAGACCAGATAACAAATGGCTGGGCTGCTCTCTGGAAGTCTGAGGGTTCATGGTTGAAGCTGTATTTAGCTGTGGGCATCCAGCCCAGGTCAAGGTAGACACTTGTTACGAAATTTATGAGGACAAGAGAGGTTTGTGATATTACATTGCATTAATAATATCACAATGTCAATATGAGGTCACAAAGGGATTCTAATGTCACAATGGTGATGTGGTCACAATGGGTTTCTGAGATCAACCTATATGCCACATTAGAGATATAATGAAATCACAGAATAGGCAATCACATTGTCTCTATGACCTAACAATGAAAATGTGATGTCATAATGCTATGACGTCATTGTCATTTTGGGATGTCACAATGATTTGATGGTATCCTAACAACAATGTGATCTCACTCTGGAGATGATGTGACAAAGTGTTTTTAATGTTACAATGGCATGTCTGATGTCAGTTGTCCTTCGTTCACAATGAGGATATGGTTACCCAAAGGGACTGTGATGTCACAAGTACCATGTGCTTTTTCAAAAGTGCTAAGAGGTCACAACAGGTTTGGGATGTCACAACGTGACCGAGATATCACTGTGGCAATGTGATGTCACAGTGGTGATAAGGTCACATTTGGATAATGGTGTCACAATGAATTTGTAATATCACCATTACATGTCCAATTTCATTCTACTAGATCACAATGAAGATACTAGTTCACATAAGGAGCTAGAAGTCAGAAAGGCCATGAATTTTGTAAAATATTATGAGGAAATAATTGGTTGGTGAAAATGTAATGGTGAAAATCCCATTGGTAATGTGATGTTACCATTACATGGGATAGTATTTTTTTGAAGTCACAAATAGTTTTTGATGCCATACAGGTGATGAGGTCACATAGGTTTGTGATTTCCCAATGAGATGGTGATGTCAAAATCTCATGCCAGATCTCTAATTGACAATGAATATATAAGTTCAGAAGAGTTAATGATGTATCCAAAGGCATAAGTTGGCACAAGTGTCATGAGTCGTAACAGGTTTGTGATGTCACAATGTGACTCAGTGGTCATGATATCTGGCAGTGTGATGTCACAGTGGTCATGATGTCACAGTGGATTTCTGATATCACATGCTATACCTGAAGTATTATGAGTTGAACAATTTATGAACTCAGAGAGGCCGAAGAGATCACACTGGAAGCATGTCAAAAATTTATGAGAATAGGACAGTTTGTGATGTCACAGTGGGTTAGTGATATCATAATTGCAATACGGTGTCATCAAGGTATTGTGATATCATAATGGTTATGTGGTCACAATGTATTTCTGATATCAACCCACCTGCCACATTTGAAATAGAATGAAATCAAAGACATCACAATGACCATGTGATATCATAATGCTATGATGTCATTGTTTTATGATGTCATGATGGGCTGATGTTGTCATAATGACAATGTGATATTACACCTGTGATGATGTCACAAAGGTATTGCGATGTAAAAATGGCATGTCTCATCTCAATTGTCATTAGCTCAAAATAAGCGTATGGATACCAAAAGGCCTGTGATTTCGCAAAGGCCATGCTTTCTTTCAAAGCTTCTGAGGTCATAATAGGTTTAGGAAGTCACAATGTGATCATAGAGGTACACTGCCAATGTGATATCCCAATGAGTTTGTGATGTCGCCATGGTGCTTAGGTCACAATGGGTTAGTGATGTCTCATCAAGTTCGTAATATAACAATGACATATACAATTTCAATTTCTTCTAATTCACTATGAGGATACTGTAATAACCAGTGGGGCCAGAATTATCTGTGGGAGCTGATAATCATTGTAAATTCTTGGCCTGGTCCACCAGAGAGTGTGGGGAATGCCGCCAAAGGTGAAGTGTCAAGCCTCACATGGTGAGGTGTCATGAAGTGATTGAGCATTGGGCAGTTTGGGAAGTGATGGTTGAAAACTGTTAGGCAGAAGACCCGTTGGAATGAAGAGGGGGTAAACCTATATATTGGTTGCATTTTCAGAGCATTGGAAGGGCAGAGCATTGGAAGGGGAAATAAAAATGGGTGCTACCTGGATGGAATAAAGGGAAAAACCTGAGAAGAGAGGAAGTTGATGGAGAGCAGAAGGTTGGCAAGTGGTCACTGGGGCAGAGTAGGGCAGGCCTGTGGAGAGTGGAGAGGCCTGAAGAAAAGAAGCAAGTGATGGAAGGGATAAAGGGAAAGACCAGGAAGGAAGGACAGCTCTGTAGTGAAGGAGGGAGGAATGGAAAAGTAAAAAGCCTTGCCCATTGAGGTTTGGAGCTTTGGATATCATAATTTTTTGGTTGATGGTTTGCAGACCAATTAAAAAGGGTGGGGTTGCCCATTGAAGTTCTGAGGTTGGTCAAGGATGCTCTTGTACCTGAGTATCCAGTCCAGGATAAGGTAATCACAGTCCCCTTTCTATTGTAAATTGGTTTATTATATTAATTGTGACTCGATGGCTTGTTTCCTTGCCTTAGGGGTCATAAGTACATGAGTTCACAGAAAAACCTTGAAATCTCAAAGGCCATGAATTTTCTAAGATGTGATGTCGCCATAATAGGTTTGTAAAAACACAATGGAACAATGATGTCACAACGGCAATACTACAATATAATGTCAAAATAATGATTTGATATCACAATTAGTTGTTGATGCCATTCTCATGATGTGCACAATAAATTTGTGATGTCACAATGGGTTCATGATGTCAGAGTGGCATGACAGATCTCAATTGTCATTAATTGGCAATGAATATATGAGTTCAAAAAGGGACTGTAATGTCTCCAAAAGCATGCGTTGTCACAAATGTGATGCTGTTCTAACAATTTTGTGATGTCACAATGTGACACAATATTCATGAAATCTGGCAATATGATGTCACAGGGGATTTCTGATATCACATATCATACCAGAAATTTGAGATTGCAAACAGACTATGAGCTCACAAAGGGCCTAATATATAATGAGGGCAGCATGGCACAAAACTTAAAAGGACAGGACTGGTTTGTGATGGCACAGCAGGTTAATGATATCACAATGGCAATGTTATGTCACAATGTATTGTGATATCACAATGGTTATATTGTCAAAATGTGTTTCTGAAATAGAATGAATTCATACAATAGGCCTTTACACTGTTACGTCTATGATGTAACAATGTCACTGTGATTTATACTGCTATGATGCCATTGTCGTTTGGTGATGTCACAATGAGCTGATGGTGTCATAATGACAATTTGATGTCACTGCTGATTTATGATGTTACAATGGTTATGAGTTCACATTATATTTCTGATATCAACACACATGTCAAATTTGAAATAGAATGAAATAGCCTTGAACTGGTGGCTCACATCTGTAATACTAGCTACTCAGGAGGTTGAGATCTGAGGATCGCAGTTCAAAGCCAGCTCAGGCAGGAAAGTTCATGAAACTCATCTCCAATAAAAACTACTAGAAAACCAGAAGTGGTGCTGTGGCTCAAGCGATAGAGTGCTCACCTAGAGCAGAAGAGCAGGGACAAAAACCAAGCCCAGAGTTCAAGCCTCACAACCAGAAAAAAAAAAACAATTAAAAATAGGCATTCACAATCTATCTGTAACATCACAATGACAATGTGATCTCATAATGCTATCTTGTCATTGTACTTTTGTGATGTCAAAAGTAGTTGACGCTGTCATAATGAAAATGTTATGCAACACTGGTGATGCCACAAAGGGTTCATGATATTACAATGGCATGTCTGATACCAATTGGAAGTTCATAATGAGGGTATAGTTACACAAAGGGACTGTGATGCCACAAAGGCCATATTTTTTTTTCAAAGGGCTAAGAGGTCCTAATAAGTTTGGGATGTCAGAATGTGATAGTGATGTCAAATGGCAATGAAAGTTCTCAATGGGTTTGGATGTCAAATTGGTAATGAAATCAAATAGTTTTGTGAAGTCACATCTCATAATCACATGTCCAATTTCAGTTGCTACTATTTCACAATGAGGATATGAGTTCACAGAAGAAGACAAGTATAAAAGGCCATGAATTTTCTAAAATGATATGAAGACATACTAGGTCTTAGAAAACACAATGGAACAGTGAGATAATAATGGCAATGTGATGTTGCAATATGATATCTTAATAAGGTTTTGATATCACAATTGGTGATGCCACACTAGTGATGTTTACAAGAGGTGTGTGATGTCAAAATGGGTTGGTGATATCAAAATGACACATGTGATCTCAATTGTCATTAACTCACAATGAGTATATGAGCTCATAAAGGGACTGTGGTATCTCCAAAGGCATGCGTTGTCACAAAAGTGATGAAGTCCTAACAGGTGTGTGTTGTCAGAATGTGACAAAATGCTCTTAACATCTATCAGTGTGATGTCACTATGATCTAAATGTCACACTGGATTCGGGTATCACCATTTCATACTTGGATTGGGTATGAGAGGATTGGAATTTCACAGTGGGTTAGTGATATTACTATGGAAATGTGGAGTCACAAAGGGATTGTGCTACTACAATGGCTATTAGATCACAATGTGTTTCTACTATAATAGGTTTGTGCTGTCACAATTTTTTTGGGAGGGGGTTTGTAATGTCTTGTGTTTTTTTTTTTTTGTTTTTTTTTTTTTTATTGTGAGAATACCGTACAGAGAAGTTACAATTACATGGGCAAGATAACGAGTAAATTTCTTATCAAGCATTATTGCCTCCTCGTTGTTTCTCCTTCCCAACTCTTCCCATACTCCTCCCCTCTCCCCACCCAATCCTCCTCATACCCCCCCCCCACCAAAGTTTTTAAGTTTGTTTTTCGGCAAAACGACTTGTACATCTCATTGTTGCAATGGGTCCTCCTGTATCCCTAGTTAAAAGATTTGTTATTTTTTCCCCTCCCCTCCACAAACTCTACCAACATCAAATACAGTGAAAGTATGGGTTACACTGTGGGGGAGGGACATACAAAGCAACATAGAAATCATCTTGTAAATATGATAGAAAAATTGCATGAAAGGAAAAAAAAACCAAAAAAATGAATATTTATCTTAGGGTTCATTCCAGTAACTTCAACTTATCTGACCTTTTCTGCTTGACTCAGGCATATACTAGTTATTGCAAATAAGGGAAACCATGGGACCTATGTTTCTTTGGGCCTGGCTTACTTCACTTAATATAATTTTTTCCAAGTCTTTCTATGTCCTAACAAATGGGGCAATGACAATGTCATTCTTTCTGATGGAGGCAAAGAATTCCATTGTGTATACATAACACATTTTCCTGATCCATTCATTTACTGAGGGGCATCTGGGTTGGTTCCATATCTTAGATATGGTAAATAATGCTGCAATAATCATAGTCGTGCTGGTAGCTTTAGTGTGGTCTTGTTTGTGTCACAACTGGCTGGAAATGTCACAATGACAAGCTGGATCTCAAATGTCATTAATTCACAATGAAGATACGAGTTCACAAAGGGACTGTGTTTGCTCCAGTGTCACGTTTTGGCACAAATGTGATGAAGCCCTAACAGATTTGTGAGTTCACAATGTGACACCATGGTCTTGATGTCTATCAATATGATGTCACAATGGTCATGATGTCAGTCAATTTCTGATAGATATCATATGTCATACCTGAATTATTATGAGATTGAAAACAGATTCTAAGCGTACTGAAGGACTAAAATATCCTAATGGCTGCATATCACACAAGTTATGACTAAAAACTCATGGTCTTTGGAGCTTAAGATTCTTTCTTTGAAATTGTATCCTCATTGTGAACTAGTAGAAATTAAAATTGGACATGTCATGGTGATATTACAAACTCATGTTGACAACACAAACTCATTGTGACCTCATCACTACTGTGACATCACAACCCCATTGTGACATCACATTGCTGTTGTGCCTTCACAATCACATTGTGACATCACAAATCTATTGTGAGCTCTAAGCACCTTTAAAGAAACACATAACCTCTGTGGCATCACAGACCTTTGTGTAGCCATATCCTCATAGTGAACTAATGAAAATTGTGATCACACATAGTATTGTATCATCACAAATACTTTCTGCAATAATTATGACTGTGAAATCACATTATCATCATAACACCATCATCTCATTGTGACATCACCAAACCCCAATGACACCATACCATTTTTCTCTTTTTTTCTTCTGTGTCTTTTTTATTATAAGTATAGTGTACAGAGGGATTACAGTAACATGAGCAAGGTAATGAGTTCATATACTATCAAACATTGCTCTATTGACATCACTTTGTCATTTTGATGTCATAGACCCATTGTGAATGCCTATTCTTTGATTTCATTCTATTTCAAATGTGCCATGTGGGTTTATATCAGGAAACCACTGTGAACTCATAACCTTTGTGACATCAAAATCTCTTTGTCCCAGCACATTGCCTTTGTTATATCACTAACACTGTGACATCAAATACCTCTCCTGTCCTCATAACTTTTGTGACATGCTATTGTGATATCTTAGGCCCTTGTGAGTTGACCTCATATTTCAGATATGACATGAGATATCTAAAATGCAGTGTAACATATTGATATCACACTGCTGGACATCATAACCATTGTGTCATTTTGTGACATCTCAGACCTTTCAGTTCTTCACCTTTTTGACTACATATATATTAGTGACATCAGAATCCCTTCCCAAACTCATATACTCATGGTGAGTTAATGACAATTGAGATCCCATATGCCACTGTGACATCACGAACTCCTTGGGACATCTCCAATCTATTACGACCTCTCATCAGTATGGCGTCACCAATTGTGACATCAAAACATTATTATAAAAAGATGTTGAGTCATCACATTGTGTTTGTGAAATCACTGTCCCATTGGGTTTTCTCATAATATGACCCCATACTATGAAGCTTCTTCTATCTCCTGGTATCCTCAGATTGAATTCTAAGTAATTGAATTGGATATATCATTCTGATATTACAAACAAACTGTGACATCACAAAATCGTTGTGATCTCATCACCACCACGGTGACATCAAAAAACACAATGGAACATCTCATTTCCATTGTGACATTATGAATCACATTGTGCCATTCCACTGAGGACCTCTTACCACCTTTGAAAACACACATGGCCTCTGTGACATCACAGAAACATTTTTGTATCCATATCCTTATGAGGAACTAATGACAACTGACAGACATACCATTGAAACATAACAAATTCTTTCTGACTTCATCATAATTGTGACATCATGTTGCCATTATGACACCATCAGCTCATTTTGACATGTAAAACTACAATGACATCACAGCATTGTAACATCACATTGTCATTCTGATGTCATACACACATTGTGCTTGCCTATTATGTTTTTCATTCTATTTTTAATGTGGCATGTCGGTTGATATCAGAAACCCATTGTGAGTTCATGACCATTGTGATATCATGATGCCTTAGTAGCATTACATTGCCATTGTGATGTCACATTGCCAAATTGATGTCACAAAGGGATTTTGATGTGACAATGGTTATGACATCCCAATGAGTTTCTGATATCAACCCACATGCCACATTTCAAATACAATGATTAGGCATTCATAATGTGATTATGATTTCACAATGACATAATGGCAAAGCTATAATGTCATAAGCTAAAGATGTTATAACAACATTGTGATGTCACACTGGTTATGACATCATACAGAGTTTGTAATGTTACAATGGTTATGAGGTCACAATATGTCTATGACAGCAAAATGGCAATGTGATGTCATAATGCTATGATGTCACTGTAGCTTGGTAATGTCACAATGAGCTGATGATGTCATAACAACAGTCAGATTTCACACTCATAATGATGTCACAAAGGGCTTGTGATGTCACAATGGCATGTCAGATCTTAATTGCCATTAATTTATGTAATATTTGTGAAAGTATGTAATATCACAATTGCAATATGATGTCAAATTATAATGTCATAATAGTGTTGTTATATCACAATTAGTTGGTGATGTCATAATAGAGATGAGTTCAAAATAGTTTTGTGATGTTGCAGTAGAATGGTGATGTGACAATGGCATTCCAGACCTCAATTGTCATTAACTCACAATGAGTATATAAATTTAGAACGGGCTTGTGACGATTCCAAAGCATTTGTTGGCACAAATGTGATGAAGTCAGAACAGATTTGTGATATGACAATGTGACACAATGGTCATTAAATCTAGTAGTGTGATGTCACAATGTTCATAATGTCACAGTATATTGCTAATATTTTATGTCATACCTGAAATAATATGTCAAAAATAGATTGAGCTCTCAATGGGTCTGGATAAATCTGCAGCACTGTGGGGGAAGGGAAAGCTCACAGTTCTGGAAAACAAAAAAGACAGGCCAGTTCCCAGGGGCTGAATTCAAGCCCTAGCACTCGACAAAATAACATTCGAATACATTTTAAATACATGATGTCTATTTATATGCACATGTTTACTGCATTCATTTTATTTTGTGTTTTATTTAATTATTATATATTTTAGATAGTATAATTACATGTATATATTTTTATATCCTATTACATAGGACATAGATTTGCCTATGTATTATACATCATTCCTGAAACCCAGGAATTTCACTTACAAGGAAAACAAGCGGGACAATTGGCTTCTTCCACCAGGATTACGTTTTTGGCAGTTCTGTGCTTTGAGCTCCGGGCCTAGAAGGCCCAATTCATGAATGGGTTAATGTTAGTACACCATTCTGATGCCAGTGGAGTTGTCGGGAAAATTTGAGGACCTGAGATCAAGCCCTAGGAGTGGCCAATATGTAAATAGATAGATGTGTAGATTGCAGTGTGTGTGCATGTGTATTTACATATGTATATGCATCCATAAATAAATTTATAGATTGTTCCTATAGATAGGAATGAGTAGGTGGCAGTCCCAGGATCGAACTCAGGGCTTAGGTTTCTGGGTTGGGCTCAGGCTTCACTGACAGCCCACCATCCTTCTGCTCTGCAAGGTCACATACAATTTTCAAGCCGAGTCATTGAGGCCTAGGATGGTCACAGTACAAAGGAATCAAAGGTAAAACTGTTGTGTAAAACTTCCTGGTTTAGTTTTTCCTCCTCCATCTTGGTTGGTTTGTTTTTTTTGCCAGAGCTGAGAGTTGAACTCAGGTCTTAGGATCCCCGGATGATCTGTGGGTGTAAAAGCTGCACCCCAGCCTAGGGTAATCAAGGCTGAGGAAGAGTTGTGATGACCTGAGTTCAAGCTCTGTGCCTGCCCCCACAAAATGTTAAAGTCCTGGCTAAGAATTTGGGCCATTTTATCAGCCATACCTGGCATTTGAACTCAGGGACTGGATAGCTCTATTGTGCTCTGGGTGAAGTGGAAGCTAACCTCCTGGAAGAAAAAAAAATTCAGGATCAATTCCCAGGGCGTGAATTCCAGCCCCAGAACTGGCAAAAATGATATTCATATACATGTATAATATATATCATATATATGTACTTGTATAGATATTACACATTTTACCTAGGACACAATATTACCACAGAAAGGAAAACAGCTCTACATTGGCTTCTTACTCTACCTATTGCCTTCGGCATTGCTGAGATTTGAATTCTGGGCCTGGAATGCCCAATTCATCAAGGGGTCTGTGTAAGCACAGCAGCCTCAAACAAATTCACTGCCAGGCAGTTCCCAGGACCTTAATTCTAGACCCAGGAGTGGCCAATATATAAATAGATAGGTGTGTATATTGCTACGAATACATATACATCTCTCTATATATGTATATTCCACTGTATATATAAATATTTACTTGCACTCTAAATGTTCTTAGAGCTCCTGAGCTATAGAAGAAGGAAAGAAACATCATTGACCCATCCTGGGTTCAAATGAAGTTCTCAGAATCCATGCCCTCGCCCTGTTAGCAGGATGAACTCCAGTGTAACACTGTATTTGAAGGACAGAAAACAGTTTCAAAAGCCAGGCTAGGTAAGGAGACCAAGGCCTGCAGGATTAGGAGGAAGAATGTACACACTCAACAGGGAAGTGAGTTGCAAAACCACTTTATTCATTCCAGGCACAGCCAGCAATGAAGGGAAACCTGAAATATTTGTTAGAGTTACACCAGGGTCATGCTTTTCTCAGCCTCTTCAAACAATGACTAATTCACCTTTGTTCCTCAGGGGAAGGGAGCCTCACGTTATCTTTAGATTACCAATCGAGAGCCACTTTAGTGGGGGAGAGGGGAGGAACAGAGTAGAAAATCCCTGATCTCTGGTCTTAGGGACTAGTTTTTGACTCTCCATCTGTCAGATATGAAGGCCCTTCTTCTAACTTTGCCAGTCCATTCTCCTTCCTTCATTCTCCACATCATTAATGCAAATCCCCAGTTCAAGGAGAAGCAAAGTTATTTCTCTTCTGTCTCCAAGCAGCTGAATTAGAGCCTGGCTCTGCCCTCTTGTCTCTGGGGCCTTTGGCTACCTGAAAAGTGGGAAAAAGACAGGTTTCCTCCTCTGTGGTTGTGTGAAGGCGATGCTGGTGGCCTGGCACATTGCAGAAGGCCTCATTACTAGGAATTGTTCCCTTCTTTCCTGCTGATGTCCAAGACCAGATACATCTACCATTTTTCTATCTATGTATCTATGTATCTATCTATGTATCTATGTATCAATGTATCTATGTATCTACCTACCTATCTATCTATCTATCTATCTAACTATCCATCTATCTATCTACCTACCTACCTACCTACTTACCTACCTACCTACCTATCTATCTATCTATCTATCTATCTATCTATCTATCTATCTATCTATCTATCTATCTATCTATCTATCTATCTATCTATCTATCTATCTATCTATCTATCTATCTATCTATCTATCTATCTATCTATCTATCTAATCTACATATCTATGTATCTATCTATGTATCTATGTATCTATGTATATATGTATGTATGTATGTATGTATGTATCTATCTATCTATCTATGTATCTATGTATGTATCTATCTATCTCTCTCTCTCTCTCTATCTATCTAATCTATGTATCTATGTATCTATCTATGTATCTATCTCTGTATCTATGTACCTATCTATCTATCTATCTATCTAACTATCCATCTATCTATCTACCTACCTACCTACCTACTTACCTACCTACCTACCTATCTATCTATCTATCTATCTATCTATCTATCTATCTATCTATCTATCTATCTATCTATCTATCTATCTATCTATCTATCTATCTATCTATCTATCTATCTATCTATCTATCTATCTATCTATCTATCTATCTATCTATCTATCTAATCTACATATCTATGTATCTATCTATGTATCTATGTATCTATGTATATATGTATGTATGTATGTATGTATGTATCTATCTATCTATCTATGTATCTATGTATGTATCTATCTATCTCTCTCTCTCTCTCTCTATCTATCTAATCTATGTATCTATGTATCTATCTATGTATCTATCTCTGTATCTATGTACCTATCTATCTATGTATCTATGTATGTATCTCTCTCTCTCTCTCTATCTATCTATCTATCTATCTATCTATCTATCTATCTATCTATCTATCTATCTATCTATCTATCTATCTATCTATCTATCTATCTATCTATCTATCTATCTATCTATCTGCCTATCTACCTACCTACCTGCCTACCTACCTACCTACCTACCTACCTACCTACCTACCTACCTACCAACCTACCTACCAACCTACTTACCTACCATCTTAGCTGTCTCTTTGACAATTCTTGGGCAGAACTCAAGATCTGAGCACTGTCTCTAACACTCTACTACTTGAGCCACAGGACCAATTCTGGCTTCTATCTGTGTATGTGCTACTGAGGAACTGAACCCAGGGCTTCTTGCATGCTAGGCAAACACTCTCTCACTAATCCACAATCCCTGCCCCCTCATCTTTTTTCTTAAAGGTAGTTTTACATAAGTATGCTAGCATTTTACGTCCCCAACTGTATTTTTTGAACACAGGTTATTCCTATAAACCCTGATCTTCTCTTCCCCTGCCTGATTTGTGATGGTTCCTGCATTGGCCTCATAATAAAATGTAAATAAAGGCTGCTGAGAGCTTTAGTGTGCATCATATAAGGACACAGGCCTGGAATCTGGGAAGAGAAAAAGATGGGGCTGAAATGAACAGAATGATGCAGTATGCGCAATGAGCATATCTGAAAAATAAATCAGTAAATAAAATCAGAAGCATTGCATACAGCCTGTTTGCAATCAGGGAGGCAATATACACCTGTAAGTAGGGCATTAATACATAAACTTGGTCTTTGCTTTTTGAAATTTTTTTGGTGGCCATCCCATGGCTTAAACTCAGGGTGTGATACCTTCCTCAGCTGTTTTGCTCAAGGCTGAGGCTCTACAACTGCCACAGCTCCACTGCCAGCCATCAGGTCGTTAACTGAACATAAGCGCCTCCCAGGCTTTCCTGCCTGGTCTGGCCTGTGTCTCTTATTTGGCCTTCTCTTGCAAAGCTGGAGCTCAACCCTCTAGGCCACTGCTCCACTTCTAGTTTTCTGGTGGTTTATTGGAGACAAGAGTCTCACAGACTTTCCTGCTAGGGCTGGCTTTCAATCATGATCTCCTGCGGAGACTTCAAGTGGTTTTCCTCAGGGATTCACCTAGGAGCCATTCCACACAAATCTTTCGTCTAAATCTTGAGAGGTACTAGAGAAAAACAGAAACAGGAAGATGCTTCTAGTGTGTTCTAGATACTCAAGGTTGGAGACACAAAACACTCATAATTATTAGATCATTTTCTAGGCAAAAGGAGCAATGCAGACAGTATGAGGATCGTTCTAGCTTTCGGCCCTCATACCCTGAGACACTAAAATAACTGCATCTCAATGCTAAGTGACAGAACTGGCATGTCTTGTGGACATTTGCTCATAAATCTGTGACACTCAATTCTCACTTTTGGTTTCAAACCTGTGACCAGAGGGGATGATGAGTAGAGAAATCCTTCTCAGAGAACGTAGCTATAAAGAACATTGGGTAGTTGACTTATAAGTCCAAACCATTGGAATAACCCTATTAAGAAGTCAGATTGTCCAGATTATAAAATGAAGAAGAAAAGAAAGAAGGTGCCTGTGTCTGCTGACTCTAATCCATGCTCCTCAGGAGGCTAAGATGTAGAGAATCTGAGTTCGAATCCAGCCAGCATAAGAAAGTCCATGGCACTGTAATTTCAAAGAGATCACAGAAAAACCCAGAAGTGGGGTGTGACTCCACCTTAATGCACTATCCTTGAGCAAAAGGAGCTCAGAGACAAGGCCTAGGCTCATAGTTCAACCCTTGGACCTGCCCCCTCAAAAAGAACCTGCACCTCCATGTCTTTGTGTATGTATAGATATCTTCCTATAAGTGAAGCTCCCGAGTAGCTATGATACATGGCACCAAGGTAGGAAATTTGTATTCAATACAATGAGTTCATAACACAGAGATTGCTTTTATGACATTACATGTTCTAGGGCTCCCTTCACTGCTCCCAGTGTAGCCTGAGGGTTTCTCTGCATCCCAGGCCAGCTGGAAAAATTCTCTTTCATTGTCTGGACAGGCACACAAAAGGCCTCACTCATGTAGAGCTGTGTATCAAACAACTCCATCTGGGCCAATTAGTGAGGAGGAGTGTGGGCGGGCTCTGAAGGTCAGGAGAAAAATTCCTCTTTGTACAACAAGCTATCTCTCTTCCTAGTGCTGTTTTTTGACAGGAAGCCTTCATTTGTGCCAACTCCCATGGCAGGCCAAGTTCTGTGCACTCATCTTGCCTTTGTGAGACTATATTTCAAAGCTCAGATACAGTGCTCAATATAATTCAGGAGTCCTTCTGGCAGACAACTAGGGCACTGAACTTAATGAAATGTTCCATTGAGGGCAATGCTGGGCCTATGATGCCTTTTCTAATTTTCTGGAAGCTTTGAAATCCAAGCATATGTTGGATATCACAAAGCTTCCAGTGATCCAGAGCTGGTGAAGCTCATCTGATTTTGAAACATTTGACCTCTCTTAGTTGGGCCCTGGGTGACTAGGTTTTGGGGTTGAACACAGGGCCTGGGTGCTAGCAATGAGCTCAGAACAGAAGTCTGGTGCTTTACCATTTTGTGTCACAGTTTCACTTCTGCTTTGTGTGTGTGTGTGTGTGTATGTGTGTGTGTGTGTGTGTGTGTGTGTGTATGCATATTCTAGTCCTGGAGCTTGAACACAGGACATGAGCATTGTACCTAGTTTCTCTTCTACAAGGATTGCCCTCTCCTACTTGAACCACAGAGGCACTTCAGGCTTTTTCCTAGTGATGTGGTCCTGAGAAATCAAGGACAGGGTTTCATATATGCAAAGCACTCTACCCCTAAGGCACATTCCCAGCCTTCTACTTCAGTTTGTTAGTGTGTATCTATCTTTTTTTATTATTGTCGGTTGTAGGAGTGGAAAGCTGGGCCTGGGGACTGTCTCTGAGCTCTTCAGCTCTAATCTTGTTGCTCTACCACTTGAGCCACAGAGCCACTTCTGGTATTCTTGTGGTTCATTGGATCAAAGTGTCTCAAGGACTTTCCTGTCGGGAGCTGACAGTAAAGCTCCAAGGTCATCTTGACTCTTGTACTCATTTAAAGGCATGTACAAGGAACTGGCTTTCATGAATAACACCAGGTATCCGGGTTTGCCTTGCTATGTCTGTAAAATTTGTTTTACTTTCTATCAGTTGACCTTGTCTTGTTTCTTTCTACACCCTTGTTCTTATTAAAGACTTTTCTTCCTTTTCTACACTATGGTGACCTTAGGTTACCTCTTGACTTCTAATAGTATAAATAAGGAGAGTTAAAAATAAACGGGGCTGCAGTCTTGAGCTGCAGACCTCCCGACCCCATCCCTTGTCTTATGTCTTTATTTTTCCGTCCTTGCCCCCTAAACCAGGAGTCCCTTTCGTTGCCCGCTGGTTCTGGCAAGTGGCGCCCGAACAGGGACCCTAAAAACCTGGGACCAAGGCAGAGGACCCCATTAAGGTAAGAGGACGCGTCCAGAAAAAGAGCGGGTGTAGCCGGGCGCTGGAGGCTCACACCTGTAATCCTAGCTACTCAGGAGGCTGAGATCTGAGGATCGCGGTTCAAAACCAACCCTGGCAGGAGAGACTGTGAGACTCCTATCTCCAATAAACCACCAGATAACCAGAAGTGGCGCTGTAGCTCAAGTGGTAGAGCGCTCGCCTTGAGCTGAAGAGCTGAGGGACAGCACCCAAGCCCAGATTTCAAGTCCCACGACCGACAAAAAAAAAAAAAAAAAAAGAGCGGGTGATAGTATAGTCGGGAGTAAGAAATTATGGGGCAAGGAAACAGCCACACGTTATACGTGCAGGCTCTCAAGGGTATGCTTCACGCTCAAGGAGTAAAAGTTAGACAGAGTCAGTTAGAATGTTTCTTTCACTTTGTTGAGAAAGTATACCCCTGGTTCCCGGAGGAAGGAACCATTAGTTTTAAAACTTAAAAAAAAAAATAACCTTTTTTTTTTTTTTTTTGAAAAAAGGATTCAGGGACACCATGATACAAATGGCCTGTAAGTTAAAACATTGCTGCTTTGTAATTGTCTGGTATCTGTGTAGCCTACAGGTTCTGTATTGGGGTTGACAAGAGTCTTGGCAGATGTGCTATAAGACAGCCAACGGGTCCGATCGGAGACGTCCCCCAAATCCCCATCAGGGTAAACTATCCACTAGTGCAGACATTTGGGCCAGTCTGTAGTCTGGCACCTTCTGTCTGAGAGCCTACAACGCACATGCTGTAAATATGTTTTTTCTCAATGTTTGTGTATGTATTTTAAAATTGTTAAAATGTTTCTTCTCTCAGATTCATCCTGATGCGAGAGCCCGAAAAAAACTGGCTAACACCCCCTCAATATCTGTTTCCCTCTAGCTCCTTCTTTTTTACTTACACTTTAAACTGACCCCCTTTCTCCCATTCACTGCCACCTCCTCCACCCTCTCTGGATCCAGAAGTAGGGGAGTGATGGGTTGCAAAAAACCTGGAGGATCTAACAATAACTTAAAAGGGCTGGCAGGGAAAACTCGCAGCCAGATAAAACTGCCACTGACCACCTACAAGTGACACCAGCAAGATCTTAGCCTCAGGCCTTGGCCCAGGGGGTCTGAGTATGGGGGAGAACCTGTCAGTCTGAGGGGACGGCCGCTAGGGACTTCTTTCCCTTGCCCCAAGATGACTGAAAATTCTCCTCCACCTTGAAAGGCCCCTGGGTCAATGTTTGCAGAAATCTAAAAAAAAATCCTCGGGAGGTGAGTAGAGGGGGTCTGAGTCCCCTGGTAAGTGGGTTTGAGACCCACTTGTAAATGGTGGTGAGATGTTGCCCCATTCACTGAGACCTGATTTTGTCTTTGTGGCCACTTGTTTGTCTTGTTTACTTTAGTGTGTTTGTTTGCTTTATGTTTTCTAAGGTAAAAAAGTTCTGGGTGAGCGTGACAGGCTCACTCAACAGACTTTGGATTCAGCTTGCTGAGTAAAAACAGCACAAAGTTCTGGTAGAGATAAAGATAAACTGGGGCCCATTTTATTAGTCCCAATTCAGCCTTTGGTTGTTGTCTTGTCTAGTTCTGTTTTAAAATTGGTACCAGTTTTAAATGTACGTACAACTGATTTTGATTTTGGCGTGCTTTAAGATCTGTGTGTGTTTTGTATGTTTTTGTGAACATGTTCAAGATAAAAATTATCAACATACTGTAACAATTGGGTGAGTTTAAGTATAAAATTCAAAAGGTTATGAGGTTTAAACTTTACCAAAAATTTTAAAAAATTTTCACATTGTTTTAAATGACTTTTTAAAGATTCTTTAACTTAAAAAAAAATCTGGTATTTTAAAATACATAAGGCTGTTTTCACTGTAATCAAGTTATCTGGCTTAACAAAACTGCATTGGCTGTTTAAAATTTAGTTCTCTTGGCTAAAATTTGGGGATAAATATTAAAAGTTTAAATATAAAAGTTTGTTTAACACTGTAAAAGACATTACCTGTTCTGTCTGTCTAAAACTGTGTATTTTCATTTAAAAACCAAGAGATAAAAAAAAAAACTTTAAAGCCAACAAAAGACCTATCTTTAGGGGTAAGGGGTACACAGGTAAAAGTACAGTTCAGCTGGTCATACATGGTGGGACAGGCCATGGGAGGAGTCCACACATAGTAAAAGAGGACAAGCTGACACAAACACAGTTCATCTTACCCTAAAGAGAGAGATTAGGTGCGTGCCCATTTCCACAGGAGGGGCCAAGTGGCCCAAATTTGTTCTGTCCTTTTTCTCTACAGATAAATACTAAAAACATGATGATAAAAATTAGTGATGTGATAATCTGATTAGTATTGCTAAAATTGCCCCTTGGACTTAAAAAGAGGGTTAAAAAATGTTTTTGTGTAATGTGATTTGCTTTCTATAATGTTTTATAATTGGGATATGTTTTTATTTTTTTATTTTTTTTTTTTAAATTTGTTTTTGTTTTTGTTTTTGTTTTTGGGGTCTGGTCGTGGGGCCTGAGTGCTGTCCCTCAGCTCTTCAGCCTAAGGCTAGCGCTCTAGCTCTACCACTTGAGCCACAGTGCCACTTCCGGCTTTTTTATTTTCTGCTTATGTGGTGCTGAGGAATTGAACCCAGGGCCTCATGCATGCAAGGCAAGCGCTCTACCACTGAGCCACCTTCCCAGCCCTGGGATATGCTGGGATATGTTTTTAAAAGTCATAAATGTGTTAAGTTTAACTTCTTGGTAGAGAGATGGTGATTGTAATTCTTACATTAAAAAAAAATTTGAGTTTAAAAGTTTTAATGTGTATCTGTTTTAAAACAAACAGCCAAGAGACATGAGTGACACTTGGCCTCAAGATTTTAAGGGATTTTTTTTAATGTAACTAAAAACTAAAATATAAAATAATAAAAGAGATTAATAGGAGGCTTAAAAAATAGGAATGGATTTTTGGATATAAAGTTTAAAAGTAAAATTGTTCTTAACATTTGCCTCAAAGTAAAAAAATTAGGATTACCAAAATAATTGCTTAATTGCTGTTCCAGTTTGCTCTTATAAGTTTTTTAAGTTTCCAGCAAGCCAAGAACAAAGCACAGAGGATTCTTATAAGTTTGTCGGATGTAACTTTGGCTCTTAACAAGTTTCAGGTAAGATTATGCTTAATAGCTACTTCTATGTTGACCACCTTGTTGCTTTTAATTGGAGTAAAGTGGCCTTTTATAAGACTCATTGATTTACAAACTGGTTCAAAGCCAGCCCGGCCCAAAAAGGTCCCTGTGAGACTGTCACCTCTATTCAGCCAGCAGTGCTAAAAAAACAAGCAGAGTTGCTTTGGGACTCATAGTGACAGAGTGCTAGCCTTGAGTTGTAGAGCTGAGGGACAGCACTCAGGCCCCGAGTTCAAGTCCAGTGACCAGCTAAGAAAAATACAAATGAGGCATTTATCTCAGTGTAAAAAAAACACTCCTGGGACAAGAGCACTGGAGGAGCATCCAGAGGCAGTAAGCCACTGCTTGGATAACAAAAATGTCAGATCCTAGAGTCATTTGTGTGTGGCCCTTCAAGAATTGGTCAGAGCCAGGAGGTCATGGGAAGATAGTTTGTAAGCATGCCTTATGTCCATGACTATCTACCTTGTAGGGACAGGAACTTGTCAGTAATCTGTGATAGTACTAAAAAAGCTAAAGTTATAAAATGTGGGGGATGGTTTAAATCCCAACCCCTGTATGTGCCAAAATCCCTAATTGACAGTAACTTTTGAGCTAATACCAGCTACATAAAATTTATCTGCTCAAGAATAAAGTTTGTAAACCTGAGAGTGTGTTTCTATTAACATCTGTCTAAAGGCCTGCACAGGTGACTTAGACATTGTTAGAGTCACTAGAGGTCATATTCCTAAAGATGCTTTTACAAACCAGAGTGTAAAACAAGCTACACTGCTGTAGCCAGAGAAAAAGTCTATGCATTTGTCAAAAGTTAAAATATTGTTCTTAATGACATCTAACCCTGGTAACCTCTTTGTAAAATAGACTAAGGTTATAGGTTCCTGGCTAGGTAGGACAACACCCCTGAGTCAGCTTGAAGAAGTTACAGAAGATGAATCTTCGCCCATCATCCCCTTTTTAAAACAAGGGACCAGAGTCATAAAAAAAAAGGATGACAAAATACACACACACACACACACACACACACACACACACAAAAGACATGGAAAATAGTAGTACAGGCCTAAACCCTCTATATCTGCCTAAAAAATCAGCCTTATTAAAAGAACTATCTAGTTTAAAAAGTTGTCATCTTGGTAAATTGTCCTGGGCTATTGTCTATATAGTCTTAAAAACTAGTGGGCCCACAACCTGCCAAGCCTATATATTACTTGTATCCTTAACCAAAAATTTACAGCCCAGCACAAGGTGTAACACAGTCCCTTGGAGCCACTGAGAGACCCTGCTGCTGCTGCTGCTACAGCCTGATAGTCACCTGGAAAAAATTTACATCGTTATCCTGACCACCTCCACTGTAAAAAAATGTAAACTAAACTCCTGCCTGATTCCATCTTTTGGATGGCTTTGCTTTGTCCATGTTACCATATGCCTACTCTAATTTTATTATGGCTACTCCTCTTGCTGGGGAGACTAACAAACATTGTATTGCCCATTCCCTACACTGCTTTGCCACTATGGGACTTCCTAAACATAGTAAAACTGATAATGGTCTGGGATATGTCAGACAAGCTTTTCAAAATTTTTGTAAATCTTATCAGATTATTCACACAAAGGTATTCCCTATAATCCTCAAGGTCAAAAAATTGTTAAACTAGCTAATGGTTTACTCAAACATGAAATTTTTAAATTAAAAGGTGGGGAATTATACCGCATCTCTCCTGTTAATATTCTTTCTCATGCTTTGTTTGTACTAAATTTTTTAAACTTAGAATGTAATGGCCTTACCACAGCACAGCGTTTTTGGGAAAAAAGAGAGCAAAGAGCTTTTGCTCAAGTAAAGTGAAAGGATCCTTTAACAGGTGCTTGGCATGGGCCTGATCTGGTTTTAACATGGGGGTCGAGGACATGTTTGTGTTTTCTCGCAGGAAGAAAATGACGCCCGCTGGTTGCCTGAACGCTGCGTTAGGATTGTGGAGACTCATTCAGATGACACAAATGCTGACACATTGGGCTTATGTGCCAGATCCCCTGATTGTGCACCCTACAACTTGGGAGGGAGTTAAAGTAATCATTCACGTAAATAGATCAGCATTCAATACAGCCCCCGATCCCTTCATCCAGCACACCAAGATGAGAGATATCTCAGCTTTAGATATTGGAACTCCTTTTTGCTTTACCACCAGCTCTAAAGGCTCCATTCCAGGCTGTGTTATAATGCTATCCATGACTCATAAAATTTGATTCCCAGACAAAAATCAAATGTACAATATACAGATGATATCTTTGCCAACTGGGCACTTAGTTTATACAAATTCTGCTCCATCCTTTAGGATACCCCATTACATTAATTCTTCACAAGTAGTAAAATCTACAGGAGAGCCTCATCCAAATAGTTGTAGGCATGTACAGCCATTTGTTACCAATATTTCTGAAACTAATTCTCAATTAATGGACTGGTCTGGAGCTAATCTTACTAATAAGTACAATCTTGGACTGTGGTGGATAAATGAACATCCTCAACATCATGTTTGGATGCTGGTAGATACACTCAACAACATAACCAGGCCCAATTCATCCCTTTTAAAAAAATATTATAAATTGTGTATCACCACCCCATGTCATTATGTATGGACCATTTAATATCTCTGTAGGAGCTAATTATTTTAATGTTACCTGTTCTAATTGTTCTTTTATTAATTGCTTGTATAACAACATAACTAAATTCAAACTTATTGTTAGACAACCATCTTTTGTTATGGTTCCTGTAAATATTTCTAAAACTTGGCATAAAGATTTTAGTATTCAGGTGTTAAAACAATTGAAAAAACTAATGCGCCCTCTTCAATTTGTTGGGCTACTTGTAGCTGATGTTTTGGCCTTTACTTCGTTAGCTGCCTCTACAGCGGCAGCTGCTGTGACACTAACACAAAATGTACAAACTGCCTATTATCTTAATCAGCTTGCTGATAATACTACACAAGCCTTACCTCTGGACTCTAAAGTGACAAAAACTGTTAAAAAACTGTTTAAACAATTTCAATGCTATATCCCTTCCCTGACTTATGTTAAAGGATTGCTAATGACATTGCTTGGCCTAAAAATGCTTTTGTTAATGGTTTTCTATGCCTTCCTTGTATTACATACACTACAAAACTCTCTTATGAGTTTAGCCAGCCAGCTACATAAAATCAAGCTCCAAATAAATGAATTCCCCCCTAGAAAAACTACAGCCAGAGACGGGTAAGAGGGGGGTGCCAGTCTGACCAACCTAAGACAGGGCCTTCAGCTTTGCTCTGAAGAAGTTCCCAAAGACGGGTAAGACAGACAAGGTGATCCACCCAACCTAAGACAGGCGGGTTCGCTTCTTCAAAAAAGAGATGAGGGAGATGTTGGGAGCCGACAGTAAAACTCCAAGGTCATCTTGACCCTTGTACTCACTTAAAGGCATGTACAAGGAACTGGCTTTCATGAATAACACCAGGTGTCCGGGTTTGCCTTGCTACGTCTGTAAAATTTGTTTTACTTTCTTTTTTTTTTTTTTTTAATTTAATTTAATTTTATTTGTGAACATACTGTACAGAGGAGTTACAGTTACATGGGCAGGATAATGCGTACATTTCTTACCAAGCATTGCAGCCTCCTCCTTTGTTTACCCTTCACATCCCTTCCCAGCCTCCCCCCTCCCCCCCAATCCCAATCCTTCTCCTTCCTCCCCCCCCCCACCAACGTTGTAAAGCTCGTTTTGGACATGACAACTTGTACTTCTCATTGTTGCAACAGGTCCGCCTGTATCCTTAAACAACTGGTTTTTCCCCATCTCCTCCACAAGTTATACTGACATCAAATATAGTGAAAGCAGGGGTTATACTGTGGGGGAGGGACATACAAAGCAACAAAGAGATAATCTTATAAATGTGTTAGAAACACATGCATGAAAGAAAAAAACATTAAAATACACATCTAAGGGTTCATTTTCCTGACATCACATTATCTGAAAATTTGTTTTACTTTCTATCAGTTGACCTTGTCTTCTTTCTACACTCTTGTTTTTATTAAAGACTTTTCTTGCTTTTCTACACTATGGTGACCTTAGGTTACCTCTTGACTTCTAATAGTATAAATAAGGAGAGTTAAAAATAAACGGGGCTGCAGTCTTGAGCTGCAGACCTCCCGACCCCATCCTTTGTCTTATGTCTTTATTTTTCCATCCTCGCCCCCTAAATCAGGAGTCCCTTTCATTGCCGGCTGGTTCTAGCACTTTCCTGCCCAGGCTAGCTTTGAGCCATGATCCTCAGATCTCATCCTCCTGAGTAGCTAGGATGATCAGCATGAGCCACAAGCACCCAGCTATCACTTCAGGTTTCTTAGTGGTGAGTTGGAGATAATAGTCTCATGGGACCTTTTGTGTCTGAGATAGTTTGGAACCCAGATCCTCAGATCTCCGCTTCCTGAGAAGGCAGGATGACAGACCTCTGCTATAGAACCCTAGGCCATGACACGCTGTTGCAAGAGGTTCCTTGGCTCCACGTGGTGAAGTGCTATCCATGAGCCCAAGAGGTAAGGGTCAGTGCTTAGGCCCTGAGTTCAAGGTTCACAAGTGAGAAAAAAACAAAACAAAACAAAACAATTGTCTGCAGGAGACAACTCACTAGTCTTCAGTAATACATAATTTTGTCCCTCCCATGGGGACATATCTGAGTGTCAATATTCGTGTCTGCATAATCATCTCAGTTGTGGAGTTCATACAAGGACAAGATGAAAGAATGCACCCTTTGATGGACAAAACATAACACCCTTTTTTTATTCTGTCATGAGGCTTGAATTCTTGGCCTGAGCTCTGTCCCTCAGATCTTCAGCTCAAGGCTAGTGTTCTAACATTTGAGTTACAGCACCACTTCCGGTTTTCTTGTGGTTTATTGGAGAAAAGGTTTTCACCGACTTTCCTGCCTGGGCTGGCTTTGAACCGCGATCCTCAGATCTCAGCCTCTTGAGTAGCTAGGAGGACATGCATGAGCCACCGGTGCCTGGCTCCACATAACCCTCTTTACAGGGTTCAGCACACAGCATCTTGTGAAAGACTCAGCACCCAGCACCCAATGCAGGACTCAACACACAGAACCCAGTGAAGGACTCAGCACATAACATCATGTGCAGGATTCAGCACACGGCACCCTGTGAGGGACTCAGAACCCCAGGAAGGACTCATCACATAGCTGTATCCCACAAACTGTCATTAGTATTAGGGTGCTTTCATCAGTATCACCATTCTTTCAGAAACACATCACAAACTGCACAAAGTTCACATCTAATAATTTAGAGGGGTGTTATTTGGAGGAGGTAGTCACCCACAGGGATTGCACTAAAATGTTGGGGGTACTATCCTAAGATCTTTTGCTCAAAGCTAGAGCTCTACCATTTTGAGCCACAGCTCAGAGTTTCACAGACATCCTGCCACGGCTGGGTTTTAAAACTACCAGTGTCAGGTCTCAGCCCCCAAGTATCTTGGAGGACAGGGGTGAGCAAGCCAGCAGCATCTGGTTCCATAGCACTTGGTTGCAGTGGTATACATCTGGCTATTCAGATTATATTGCAGCTGTCAGCACCAGACACCCAGCTTGCTCTGTAATGAGGTATTTGAAGTCATATTCTTATAGAGTTGCAGTCACAACATTCAATCTTTTTTGGTGCCCGTCCTGGGTCTTGAGTAAGGCTCTAGACACAGTCCCTAAGATTTTATGCTCAAAGCTAGTGCTCGACTGCTTGAGCGACAGCACAACTTCTGTATTTTTATGTGCATGTGGTAGTGCGGAATCAAATCCAGGGATTTGTATGTGCTAGCTATCACTATAGCACTGAGCCACAGGAGTGACGTGAATAAACAGATAAATGTGTAGATTGGCATATATATGTGTCTACATATATATGTAGATGTATAAATATATGTATAAAACAAGAGAAAGATGACTGTATATTATGAAATTACATAAATTACATTACTGCCAATTATTGAAAAATTATTCCTTCCATTTTTAAGTATCATGGTTGAATACATAATAAAGTATTAATTGAAAATTAGTCAATGTAGTGTAATTGTTGTGTATAATTTTATAGTATACTCATATACTAACTACTAATTTAATTGTTAATTTTATAACATTTGTATGGATGTATATTGGAATGCGTTTCTTAGAATCTCCTGCCAATCATTAGTGGCATTCCCAGGATTTGACTTCCAGGCTTACGTTGAGGTTTTGGTTATGGCTACCATAATAGCCAGCCAAACATCAGCATGTAAGGTCATGTACACTTTCTGGGCCTTGTCATTTAGACCCAGGATGGTCACAATGCAAAGCAAAAAAATGTAAAATCACCTTCTTTAACTTCTCCATTTTATCCTTCTCCTTTTTATTTTTAGTTTTTCTTAACCCCGAGATTTGAACTTGGGTCCTAGGATCCCAAGCTCAGCTGTGGCAGAGATGCCAAGACCTGAGTTCAAGCCGCATGTTTGGCAAAAAAAATAATAATAAAGTAAAGCCCTGGCTTGGAATTTTTTTTGAATTTTTTGGAATTTTTCTGGCTGGCATAGGATTTGAACTCAGGGTCTGGGTAACTCTGTGGGATTGTGGGTGAAGGGGAAGCTCTCGGTCCTTGAAGACAAGAAATTCAGACGAATTCCCAGGGCCTGAATTGAAGCCCCAGCACTGGAAAAAATAATATTCATATATGATCACTGTTTACATACATGGGTTTAGTAAGTATGACATTTATTTTTTTTTTTTAATTTTATTTTATTTTATTTGAGAACATACTGTACAGAGGGGTTACAATTACATGGGCAGGATAATGCATACATTTCTTACCATGCATTGCAGCCTCCTCCTTTGTTTACCCTTCACCTCCCTTCCCAGCCTCCCCCCTCCCTCCCACCCAATCATACCCTCCCACCCCCCCCCCACACCGACATTGTAAAGCTGGTTTTGACATGACATTTTGTACTTCTCATTGTTGCAACAGGTCCACCTGAATCCTTAAACGACTTGTTTGTCCCCATCTCCTCCACATGTTATACTGACATCAAATATAGTGAAAGCGGGGGTTACACTGTGGGGGAGGGACATACAAAGCAACAAAGAAATAATCTTATAAATGCGTTAGAAATACATGCATGAAAGAGACAAAAACATTAAAATACATATTTGAGGTTTCGTTTTCCTAACATCACATTATCTGACTTTTTCCGCTTGACTCATACCTATACTAGATATTGCAAATAAGGGAAACCATGGGACCTATGTTTCTTTGGGCCTGGCTTACTTCACTTAATATAATTTTTTCCAAGCCTTTCCATTTCCTAACAAATGGGGAAATGTCATTCTTTCTGATGGAGGCATAGAATTCCATTGTGTATATATACCACATCTTCTTGATCCATTCATCTACTGAGGGGCATCTGGGTTGGTTCCATGTCTTAGCTATGGTAAATAATGCTGCAATAAACATAGTTGTGCTGGTAGCTTTAGTGTGGCCTTGTTTGTGATCATTTGGGTAAATACCCAAAAGTGGGATTGCTGGGTCATTGGGGAGCTCTATGTGGAGTCTTTTGAGGAACCTCCATACTGCTTTCCAAAGTGGTTGAACAAGTTTACATTCCCACCAACAATGAAGTAAGGTTCCTTTCTGTCCACATCTCCTCCAGCATCTGTTGTTGTTAGAGTTCTTGATTTTTGCTGTTCTAACTGGAGTGAGGTGATATCTCAATGTTGTTTTGATTTGCATTTCTTTTATGGCTAGGGATGTTGAACATTTCTTCATGTGTCTATTGGCCATCCTTCTTTCTTCTTCAGAGAAGCTTCTCTTTAAGTCTTTCGCCCACTTACTTATTGGGCAGTTGTTTCTTTGAGGATTTGTTGTTGGGTGGTTTAATTTTTTGAGTTCCAAGTATATTTTAGATATGAGACCCTTGTCCGTTGTATGGCTAGTAAAGATCTTCTCCCAGTCCGTGGGCTTTCTATTGATCTTGCTAGCTATGTCATTTGCCCTGCAGAAGCTCTGCAACCTTATACAATCCCATTTGTCCAGCCTTTCTTTGATTTGTTGTGTTTCCGGGTCTCTATTCAGAAAATTTCGGCCTGAGCCAAGGAGACCCAGGGTTTCTCCTATTCCATCCTGTAATGTTTTCAGAGTGTCTGCTTTGAGTTCAAGGTCTTTGATCCATTTGGAGTTGATTCTGGTGCAGGGTGATATATAAGGATCTAGCTTTAGTTTTCTACATGTAGTTAACCAGTTTTGCCAGCACCATTTACTGAAGAGGCTGTCTGTCTTCCATTCTATTGTTTTAGCTCCCTTATCGAAGATTAGATGGCTATAGGTCTGTAGGTTCATTTCTGGGTTTTCAATTCTATTCCATTAGTCCTGAGGTCTGTTCTTATGCCAATACCAAGCTGTTTTGATTACTATGGCTTTATAGTAGAGTTTGAAATTTGGTATTGATATTCCTCCAGCCGTGTTCTTTCCGTTGAGGAGCGTTTTTGCTATTCGGGGTCTTTTATTGTTCCATATGAATTTTTGGATTGCCTCTTCTATTTCCTTGAAGAATGAGGGTGGAATTTTGATAGGTATTGCGTTGAATTTATAGATAGCCTTGGGAAGTATTGCCATTTTCACGATGTTAATCTTTCCAATCCAGGAGCATGGGAGGTTTTGCCATTTTTTAAGTTCTGTGTTGATTTCCTTTTTCAAGATTTTAAAGTTTTCATCATAGAGGTCCTTCACTTCTTTAGTTAAGTTAATTCCTAGGTATTTTATTTTTTGTGGGGCTATTACAAATGGAGTTGCTTTCCTAACTTCAGCCACACTTTTCTCATTGTTGGCATACAGAAAAGCCATTGATTTTTGGGGGTTAATTTTATAACCTGCTACTTTGCCAAAGTTTTGAATCAGCTTGAGTAATTTGGGAGTGGAGTCTATGGGATTCTTTAAATACAAGATCATGTCATCTGCAAAGAGGGAGAGTTTTATTTCTTCTTTCCCTATTTGGATCCCCTTTATGTCTGCATCTTGTCTTATTGCTGTAGCTAGGCATTCTAATACTAGATTGAAGAGAAGTGGAGAGAGTGGGCATCCTTGTCTTGTCCCTGAGGTAAGAGGAAATGGCTTTAGTTTTTCACCATTGAGTATAATGCTGGCTGTAGGTTTGTCATATACAGCCTTTATTGTATTGAGGAATGTTCCATGGATTCCTAATTTTTCCAAAACCTTCATCATAAAGGAGTGTTGGATCTTGTCGAATGCTTTTTCTGCGTCTATTGAGATAACCATGTGGTTCTTATTCTTGCTCCTGTTGATGTGATGAATAATATTAATTGATTTGCGTATATTGAACCAGCTTTGCATCCCTGAAATGAATCCTGTTTGATCGTGGTGTATGATTTTTTGGATGAATTGTTGAAGTCGGTTGGCCAAAATTTTGTTGAGAAGTTTTGCATCAATGTTCATCAAAGAAATGGGTCTATAGTTCTGTTTCTTTGATGAGTCCCTGCCTGGTTTTGGGATGAGGGTTATGATGGCTTCATAGAATGTGTTCGGTAGTGAGCTTTCTCTTTCAATTTCATTGAAGAGTTGGAGGAGAATTGGTGTGAGCTCTGCTTTGAAGGCCTTGTAAAATTCCGCTGTGAAACCATCTGGTCCTGGACTTTTCTTAGCTGGGAGGTCTCTTATTGCTGTTTCTATTTCAATGCTTGATATGGGCCTGTTAAGATAGTTTGCCTCATCTTGGTTTAGTTTTGGCATGTCAATATTTGCTAGGAAGAGGTCCATTTCTGTCAAGTTCTCAAACTTATTAGCATAAAGTTTTGAGAAGTATTCCCTTATAATGTTCTGAATCTTGCTTGTTTCCGTGGTGATGTTTCCATTCTCATCTCTGAGTTTATTGATTTGGGTGTGTTCTCTTCTTTTTCTGATAAGATTTGCTAAGGGTCTGTCAATTTTGTTAAGTTTTTCGAAGAACCAACTCTTTGTTTTGTTGATTCTTTCTATAGTTTTTTTGGATTCTAATTCATTTAATTCTGATTTAATTTTGATTATTTCTTTCCGTCTACTGGATTGGGGTTTATCTTGCTGCTCTTTTTCAAGGAGGTTTAGATGTGTCATTAAATTGTTGGTTTCAGATCTCTCCAATTTGTTGATGTAGGAGCTCAGAGCTATAAACTTGCCTCTGAGTACTGCCTTTGCTGTGTCCCAGAGGAGCTGGTATTTTGTGTGTTCATTTTTGTTGAATAGCATGAACATTTGAATTTCCTTTCTAATCTCTTCCATGACCCACTCATGATTCAGCAGTGTGTTGTTCAGCCTCCATGTGATACCGGACTTTCTTTGGTGGCTTTTGGTGTTGAGTTCTAACTTTATTCCCTTGTGGTCAGAGAGAATGCAAGGTATAACTTCAATGTTTCTGAATTTAGACAAGTTTGCTTTGTGGCCTAAAATGTGGTCTATTTTAGAAAACGTTCCATGTGCTGCTGAGAAAAACGTGTATTCTGATGCTGCTGGGTGAAATGTTCGGTAAATGTCTGTTAAGTCTAGTTGATCTATGCAGCTGTTTAGATCTGCGGTTTCTCTGTTGAGTTTTTGCCGAGTTGATCTATCTAGTGGGGAGAGTGGTGTGTTAAAATCCCCAACAATTAATGTCTTTGGATCTATATGGGATTTGAGGGAGAGTAGCGTTTCTTTGATAAATTTGGGTGCTCCATTGTTTGGCGAATAGATATTTAGAATTGTAATATCCTCCTGAAGGAGAGATCCTTTAATTAGTATGTAGCGACCTTCTTTATCTCTTTTCACGAATTTTAATTTGAAGTCTATTTTATCTGATATTAGGATTGCAACTCCCGCCTGTTTATGCGGTCCGTTTGCTTGGTAGATTTTGTTCCAGCCTTTAACATTGAAAATGTGTTTGTTTTTACGGGCAAGATGTGACTCCTGTAGGCAGCAGATAGAAGGGTCTTGTTTTTTAATCCAACTAGACAGTCTATGTCGCTTAATTGGAGAGTTCAGTCCGTTAACATTAAGAGATAGGACTGAGAGGTATTTGGGAGTTCCTGCCATGTTATCTACCTTCTTGGGGGCTGCGAAAACTGGGTTCTTCCTATGGTTCTTGGATTCTCAGTTTGGGTGCAGTTTCTTGGCCTTTATTGCGGTCTTGTTGGTTTTCTATGTGTAGGACATCTTTAAGGATCTTTTGTAGGGCTGGTTTGGTGGAGATGTATTGTTTCGATTTTTCTTTGCTATGGAAGGTTTTTATTTGGCCTTCAGTTATGAAGGAGAGTTTAGCTGGGTACAGTATTCTTGGTTGATAGTTGTTTGTTTTTAGGGCATGGCATACATCATTCCAGGCTCTTCTTGCTTTGATTGTCTCTGCTGAGAAATCTGAGGTGATTCTAATTGGTTTCCCTTTATAAGTGATTACCCTTTTCTCTCTGACAGCTTTAAGGATCTTTTCCTTGTTCTGAGTTGATCCTGTGTGGATTATAATGTGACGGTGGGATGTCCTATTCTGGTCTGGTCTATTTGGGGTTCTAAAGGCTTCTTGTATCTGGACAGGCCTATCTTTTTGTATGTTTGGGAAGTTCTCTGCTAGGATCCTGTTAAACAGATTTCCTAGACCATTAACTTCTGTTTCTAGGTGCTCCTCTACACCCATTATCCTTAGATTAGGCCTTCTGATGGTGTCTTCCAGGTGTTGGATAGATCTATCATATTTCTTGGACTTGTCTTGGATGGTTGTATGTTCTTTCTCTATAATATCTAGGCTGTCTTCAATCCCTGAGATTCGATCTTCTGCATGGTCTAACCTGCTGTCAAGACTCTCTACTTTGCTTTTTATCTCTTTTCCTTCTAGTTGGTCAGCTTTGATGGCTTCAAGTTCTTTGTTGAAGCTCTGTTTTAGGTCTTGTATGAATTTCTTTACTTCCTTAATTTGGTGTTCAGTGTTTGTCCTCAAATCACTTAGTTGATTGGTTATGGTTTCTTTGGGCTCCCATTCCTTCTGTTGGGTTCCATTCAGCATTCCCTTTGTGGTCTCCCTGACTTCCTTCAGCTCTTTGTTAATGGTTTCCATGAATGCCTTTAGTGATCTTTGTGTGTTCTCTACCTGGTCTCTCAATTCCTGTATTACTCTTTGATTAGCTTCCTCCCGTTCGTGGGATTCCTGCAGATCTCTTTGAGTGTTCTCAGCCTGCTCACGCCATTCCTCCCTTTCTCTTTGAGTATTCTCAAGTTGTTCACGCAAATCCTGTATCAGTTTTTGAGTAGCTTCCTCACGCTTATGATATTCCTGTATAAACTTCTGGGATGCCTCCTCTCTCTCCCTATCACGCTCATACAGAGTCCTTTGTACGTTGTCAAACTTTTCATTTATCATGTTTGCCAGCAGTGTTTGTAGAGCTGTTTGGGAACTCTCCTCTGGATTATTCATTATCTGTTCTAACCCCTGATTATCAGGATTGGGAATTGAGATACCCGAATTTGCCATTTTTCTTGTGTTTTTCCGGCTTACTCTGCCCATTTGAGATGAAGATAGCACCAGTTTTGTGCTAGAACACTATCTTAAGGCAACCATCAACCAAAGTTTGCATTTGTACAGTCAATAGTCTACAGATACAATCTAGTTCAACAGATACATCTATTCGACATCAAACAACTATATGTTAAAGGACTTCGAACCGCAGAGAAGAATTTGGAAGACCAGAAATTATTAGGGTTAGGGATAGATGTGGGTAAAAAATAGGAATAGATTGGTGTGGGGAGGCACAGGGAGAGTTAACTATGTCCTAATCACAATGCAGGAAATAGGTTGGGTAGGATGTAAGTAGAGAGAGAGAGAAAAAGAAGAAAGGGAAAGGGGAATGAAAAGAGACTAGAAAATAAAATAGAAAAGTAAAAATTAATGTTATTTTAGAGATTAAAAGACCATCTATTTATAGAGGAATATGAATATGTTGAGAGAAAGGGAGGGACATAGAGGAGATGAGAAAAACTTTAAAAAAATGCTTAAAATATTATATAGGTATAAAGAGGTAGTACTGCTATTAATGAATTTAAATCTCAGAGGTTTTGAATTGAGTAATAAGTTTGTGGATTAAGTGTGTACACAATGGGGGATAGGGTCTACTGGTTAACTACGGGTTTATCTGAGGATGTGCAGGACAAGAGTTAAGTCACATACAGATGAACAAAGAGGAAAAGATGGAAAGGATAAGAAAATGAGAAGAAAAGATCAGAAGTTCAGTAGAGCTAGAAAAAAAAACAAAAAGATAATTAAGAATGAAAGAAAAAGAGAAAGAAGACAAGAAAAGAAAAGAAAACACACATTCACGTATTCCTAAAATAAAAATTATAAGAGGAGAAAAAAAAAAAAAAAAAAGTTAATGGAAAACAATTATTTTTTCAGAAGAGGCAAAAATTAAAGATTAATAAAAGTTTTAGAAAAGCAAAAAAAATTTTATATATATATAAGGTAACAAAAAATGAAAAAAAAAACAAAACAAGGAAAAGAAAAAAAAAGAAAAGAAGAAGAAGAAAAAAAAAAAAAAGTTCTTTGATTTTTTTTTTTTTTTTTTTTTTGGGAGGGGTGGGAAGAGTCCTGTATCTCCCTTTTGTCTGTAACCAGAGTCTGGTTGGAGTCTCTGGTCAGCTTGAGGTCCTGTGGCTTGATTGGTTTCTTAAGTCAGTTTGTTGGAACAAGTAGAAAAATGCTCTACTTTACCCAAGTTTTTGAGATCCCCCTCCCAGGTTAGTTTACTGGGAGGGTGATCTGCTTTGAGAATCACAAAAGAGGGGGATGCAGTGATGAGGCTAGGTTCTGGGTAGAGTTGAGGCCTTTCAAAGAACAGTAGCTTTTCCCTGGGGCTATTTTGTGAAAAAAAACTCACAGCACCCAGCCTGGAGCCATTCTCAGGGTTTCTGTTTTTCAATTGATTGTGGTGGCTGCTAGAGGGCGGGGCAGCCTCTGGCTCTGTTTACCCGGTGAGGAGAGCCACTCCAATGGCTGGCGCCTGAGCTGGGTGACTTTTCCCTGGATGGAACTGAGTCTGTGAGGTCACTTCGCCGTTAAGTTCTTGTGACCTGCTAAATGACTCGTTTTATTCCAAGGCCTGAGCTGGAGCTAGCCGCTCCTCCGAGCTTTGTCGGTATCCAAGATGGAGATCACCGGTGCTGGGGGCGAGGGGTGGCCTTCCCTCCTCTGCTCCCAGAGGAGTGAGGAAGTGGGGCTTCTACTCACGCGGAGTCTTGGATCCCGGGTCGTCTCTGGTCTGCAAAGTGCAGGATGAAGTTGTCCGCTCCTTGTCGGTTCTTGCTGGTGTTGAGTAGAATCCGCTTGTCCGCTGCGTCTGGCTCCTTTGTCCCGGACTGCGTCTCAGGTATGCCTCCGCGGCGGTGGTCGCCGCTGCGACCCTGCCGCCGCAGCGGCAGCTGCTCAGATGTGTCTGCTTGGCTTCCCCTCTCTTGACTAACTCTCTGTCCTGTGATGGCACACTTGGTGTGATTCTCTGGCTTGGGACTGTTCACTGGAACTCTGAAACTGTTTTCTATGCAAGAGCTTGTTCAGATTCCAGCTTCTCCTCCGCCATCTTCCCGGAACTCCCTCAAGTATGACATTTATTACCCTTATTTATTTATTATTATTACACATATAACATTTCATTTATTACATCCTATCACACAAGATATATTTGCATATGGATTATACATCATACTGAGACTCAGGATTTTTTTTTCAGGAAAAAAATGTGTTGAAAGTGGTTTCTTACTCCACGAATAAATTTTTGGTGATGCTGGGATTTCAACTCACGGCCTACAATGGCCAACCCATAAATGGGGTCACATTCTTAGCACACCAGCCTCTGGCAAACTGAGCTACCAGGAAGTTCTAAGGACCTGTGATCAAGCCACAGTAGTGCCCTATATATATATTGATAGATATGTAGAAGGCTGTATATATACATATATATATATATATATATATATATATATACACACACACACACACACACACATATATATATATATATATACAGAGAGAGAGAATGTGAGTATATCATTAAATTATATAAATATAGTTACCAATTATTAGTTATTAAATTATGTCTTCATTTAATGAAAATTAATTTAATAAATTAAATAAATTAAATTCATTTAATAAAAATGAGTCAATATCCTTCCATTAGGGGAATCATACCATGGTGCTAGAATGGAAGATATAAATCCAATAATTTTTGTGTGGCATTCTAAAATAAAATCATGAATTAACTGCAAAATTAATTATTTTGATAACATTTCATTAGCATTCACATAAATAGGAACTAGTCTGTCAGGATCTCTCTCCATTTGTGGGTGGCAGTCTTCGCATTTGAACTCCAGGGCTAGGTCGTTTATTTCCAATGAAAACCATTGGAATAATACTGTGAAGATTTCAGATTGTCACGATGGAAAAAAGAACAACAAGAAGAAAAGAAAGCCAGGTGTCAGTGGTTCCTGCTTGTAATACTAGCTCCTCAGGAGGCTGAGATGTATAGAATGCCAATCTGAATTTAGCAAAGGCAGGAAAGTCCATGACACTCTTATTTCTAAGAGATCACAGGAAAATATCCCCATGGGTTGGGGCTGTGCCTCAAGGGCAGAGGACTAGCCTTGAGCAAGAGGAGATTAGGGATAGGGCCTAGGCTCATATTTCAACCTCGGACCTGCCAAAGAAAAAAAAAAGAAGGCAATAACTCCATGTTTCTGATTATGGATGGATGATGTATGGATGTCACAAAGGATTTACAATATAATGATCAGTGTGATATCACATTGTCATTATGACATCAGCTCATTGTGACATCACAAATATGTACTGACTTCATATCACTATGATATCACATTGTCATTGTGACATCATATATACATTATGAATGCCTATTATTTGATTTCATTATATTTCAAATGTGGCATGTGGGTTCATATCAAAAACACATTTTGACTTCATAATCATTGTGACATCACAATCCCTTTGTGACATAACATTGCCATTGTGACATACATACATATACTTATATATATATATATATATATATATATATGTAGGTAGGTAGGTAGGTATTTTTATTTTGTCAAGCACAGGGCTTGAAGTCAGGGCATGGCAACTCGGCCTCAGTTTTGATCACTCTAAGTTGGGTTGCAGCCACTGGACCCACAGCCGAACCTGGGTTTCTGGGCCTCAAAGTCTGACAGGAAAAAATAAATAAAATGACAGAAAAAAAACCCAGCAACTTGCTGATGGCTGCTGGTTTTACATTTGTTTTCTTTTCATGGTGACCATCCTGGGTCTGAATTACATGACTGAAAAGTGTTGGTAACCTGGTATTGCTGAAGGCTGGTGGGCTTCCAGGGAAGCCATAGGCCAACCCAACAACATAGGCCCTGTTTTTGAAGCTGGGTCCTGATCCCTACGAATAGAGGGAGATCCTAAGATTTTAGTTCATATTCATAGGAATACCGATGGAAGGTTATGAATGTCAAGGTTGACTTAGTTGTTCCTGAATGATACTAATGATAAAATTAGAGAGTGATTTTAGTAGGCCAATGGATTTAATGAATATTTTTGACACATTGAAAGAATACTATTAATTACCTGGACACAATATTTTCGGGACAATGGTTGATTTAATTAATAATTCATTAAGGATGAAAACAATCATACTAATTACATGGACGCATAATAAATACCAAAGAATTGGGAAGAATGTAGCCAATATAACAGAATAATATATAGAAATCTCTGGCACTCTATAAATATCTATATGTATTTGTGTACTATCATCTACATGTCAATCTGTTATTTTGTCTATCCCTGGGGCTGGATCTCAGGTGCTAGGAACTGCTTGTCAGCTTCATATGCTCCAGGCTGGCATGCTGACACTCACCCATTCATGAATTGGGCCTTGTAGGCTGTGAGTTTCGATGCCAGCACTTACAAAAATTGAATCGTGCAGTAAGAAGCCCATGATTACACATGGTTTCCTTTTCTGTGAAAGTCCTGGGTGTCAGGTGTGAAGTTTCATACATAGACAAATGTATAATCTATGTAATAAATATAGTAAAAATTCCATGTGTTATAGAAGTCAATAAAATAAATGGTTAATGAATAAAACAAAAAATAAAATGAGTAACTACAGTAAGCGCAATTTGCAGTCAACATATGGGGCTCCATCTCAGGGCTTGGGCACTGCCTGACAGCTGAATTGGCTAGAGGCTGCTGCGCTGGCAGTCACCCATTCATAAATTGAGCCTTCTAGGCCCTGAGTGTAGATCCCAACACTGCCAAAAATGTAATCGTGGAGGGAAAACTCGAGCATGACACATAAGTTTTCCTTTTCTGTGAAAGTGCTTGGTGTCAGGTAGGATGTATAACTTGGGTGCAAATCTATATACTATGTAATAGGATGTAATAAAGGTAAAAAATGTCATAGGTGAAAGAATTGTCACTACAATAAATGATAAACAGATTGAATTAGTAGTGAATTATTCTAGAATAAAAATTAGACACAGTAAGTATAGGATGTGCATTAAGTTTAATTAATATTTTATTAAGTATTAACAAAACAAATATTACATGGAGACATAATTAAATAACTAATAATTGGTAGTAGCACATGATGCAGAATTTAATATCAGCCTCATTCTATGAAATATGAAATATGTATGGATATATGTACATATGTGATAAAATAATAAGATATTGAGTAATTATTAATTAATGCTTTATTAATTGTTAACTGGGACACATCATTAAATGGAGATATAATTTAATACCTAATAATTGGTATTAATATCTATAATGTAATAATATGTAGAAATCTCTTTTTGTGTCTGAACTATTTATATACAACAATCTCTATTTATATCTCATTCACTCCTGGAGCTCAGTGGTTGAGTGCTCACCTAGTAAGCATGAAGCCCTGGGTTCGATTCCTCAGTGCCACATAAACAGAAAACCCAGAAGTTCTATTGCCTTTGGATCAATTGAGTGCTAGCTTTGAGCACAAACGCTTAGGGAGAGTGTCTTAAGCTCTTACTCAAGCCCCAGGACTGATGCCAAAAAACAGTAGTATGTTCTAACTGCAATTATAGAAGGACAGAACTTCAAATACCTCATAACAGAGCAAGCTAGAAGTCTGGTGCTGACAGCTGCCACCTAACATGACTTACCCACATGTAAACCGCTGTAACCCAGCTCCACGGGTTACCCATGTCATCGTGGCATATGCCTATCATCCTAGCTGCTTGGGGGCTTTAAAACCAGTCCTGACAGGAAGTCTGCGAGACACTGCAAAATGTGGGTCCAAGTGGTAGAGTTCTAGCCTTGAGTAAATGTTATTAGAACAGTATCCCCATGCTTTGAGCTCAACCCGCAGGGTAGTCTCACTCCACAAATAAAAACACCCCACTAAACCATTAGATATGAAATTGTGTGGTTTGTGCAATGTTCCTCAAAGAATGGTGACACTGATGAAAGCACCCTAACTCTAATGACAGCTTGTGGAATAGAGCTATGTGCTGAGTCCTTCATAGGGTGCTCCGTGCTGAGTCCTGCACAGGGTGCTATGTGCTGAGTCCTTCAGAGGATGCAGTGTGCTCAGTCCGACATTGGGGGTTGGGTGCTGAGTCTTTCATAGGATGCTGTGTGCAAAGAGTGCCATGTGTTGTATCTTTCACCGGGTGCATTTTTACATCTTGTCCTTGTAAGAGCTCCACAACTACGATGATTATGCCGACAAGAATATTAGGGCTCAGATAGGTCCCCATGGCAGGGACGAAATTATGTATTACTGAAGACTATGAGTTGTCTCCTGCAGACAATTGTCATGAACCTTGAACGTGGGGTTTAGGCGATGACCCTTACCTATTGGGCTCATGGCTAGCACTCCACAACGTGGAGCCATGGACCCTCTTGCAGCAAAGGTCGTGGTCAAGGGGTCGGTAGCTGAAGTCTATCATCTGCCTTCTCAGGAAGCTGAGATCTGAGGATCTGGGTTCTAAACTATCCCAGACACGAAAGGTCCCATGAGACTATTATCTCTAATTCACCACTAATCACCTGAAGTGGAAGCTGCGTGCTTGTTGCTCATGCCTGTCATCCTAGCTATTCAGGAGGATGAGATCTGAGGATCATGGTTCAAAGCTAGCCTGGGCAGGAAAGTCCTTGAAACACTTAGCTCCAATGGACCACCAGAAAACCTGAAGTGGTGCTGTTGCTCAAGTAGTAGATCACAAGACTTGAGCTGAAGAGCTCAGGGACAACACCCAGGCCCAACTCTTACAACCGACAACAACAACAACAATAAAAAAGACAGAAATAAACTAACAAAACTGAAGTAGAGGGCTGGGAATGTGCCTTAGGGGTAGAGTACTTTGCATATATGAAACCTTTGCCTTGATTTCTTAGGACAACTTCACTAGAAAATGTCTGAAGTGGCTCTGTGGCTCAAGTGAGAGAGGGATATCTTTTTACAAGAGAAACTAGGTACAGTGCTCTAGGTAGTGCACTGTACTATGAGCTTAGGTGTTGTCCCTGAGCTCCTTTTGCTCAAGGGTAGTGCATTAAGCTTGACAACCTCACTTCTGGGTTTTTCTGTGATTTAGAAATACCTGTGCCATGGACTTTCCTACATTGGCTGGATTCAAACTAATATTCTCTACATCTTAGCCTCCTGAGGAGCTGGGATTACAGTCAGCAGCCACTGGTACTTTCTTTCTTTACTTCTTCATTTTTTACTCTTGACAATCTGACTTCTTAACAGGGTCATTCCAATGGTTCGAATTTATAAGCAAAGTACACAATGCTTATTTTCTCTCCTCATCTTACCATCTGGTCACAGGTTTGAGACCAAAATTGAGAAATGAGTGTCACAGGATTTGGGAGCAAATATCCACAGGACATGCCAGTTCCACTTAGCATTGAGCTGCTGTGAATTTACTGTCTCAGGATGAGAGGACTGAAAGCTGAAGCAATCCACATACTGTCTGCATTGCTCCTTTTCCCTATAAAATGATCTAATAATTATGAGTGTTTTGAGTCTACAACCTTAATATCTAGAACACACTAGTAGTATCTTCATGTTTCCTAGTACCACTAGAGATTTATACTTAGGGTTTGTGTGGAGTGGCTCCTCTGTGAATCCCTGAGGAAAGCCACTTGAAACCTCCTCAGGAGATTGTCATTTAACTTGGCCGAGCAGGAAAGTCTGTCAGACTCTTATCTTCAATAAACCTCCAGAGAACCAGAATTTGAGCAGTGGCCCAGAGGGTAGAGCTCCAGCTTTGAGAGAGAAAGCCTAGCAGGAGATGCAAGCCAGACCAGGCAGGAAATCCTGGGAGTTGCTTATGTCCAATTAATGACCAGATAGCTGGAAGTGGAGCTGTGGTGGTGGTAGAGCCTCAGCCTTGTGCAAAACAGCTCAGGAACACATCAGGCCCTGAGTTTAATCCCTGGGATGGCTTCAAAAAATTTCAAAAAGAGAAGGCCAAGTTTATGTATCAGTGCCCTACCTACCTATGTGTGTATTTATATTACCTCCCCGAGTGCAAACAGACCTATGCAATGCTTCTGCTTTTATTTACTGGTTTATTTTTCAGATAATCTAGTTGCTCATACTGAATCATACTCTTCATTTCAGGCCCATAGCTTTTCTCTTCTAGGGTTGCAGGCCTGTTTCCTTATATGATGCACACTGAAGCTCTCAGCAGCCTTTATTTACATTTTATTATGAGGCTAAGGCAGGAACAGTCTCTAATTAGGCAGGAGAAGAGAACATCAGGTTTCGTATAAGTAACTCCTACTCAGAAAATTAAACTTGAGAACATAAAATGGTAGCATACTTATTTAAAAACTACCATTAAAAATGATGAAGGGGCTGGGAATGTGGATTAGTGAGAGAGTGCTTGCCTAGCATGCAAGACACACTGGGTTCTATTCCTCAGGCACACATACACAGACAAAGCCAGAATTGGTGCTATGGCTCAAGAAGCAGTGTGCTAGAGACAGTGCCTAGGCCTTGAGTTCAACCCAACAACTGGCAAAGAGATAGCTAGGTAGGTAGGTAGGTAGGCAGGTAGGTAGGTAGGTAGGTAGGTAGGTAGAGAGAAAGAAGGAAAGAAAGAGCGAAAGAGCAAGAAAGACAGAAAGAGAGAAAGAAAGACAGAAAGACAGAAAGAAAGACAGAAAGAAAGACAGAAAGAAAGACAGAAAGAAAGAAAGAAAGAAAGAAAGAAAGAAAGAAAGAAAGAAAGAAAGAAAGAAAGAAAGAAAGAAAGAAAGAAAGAAAGAAAGAAGCAATGAAACAAAGAAATAAAGAAATAAAGTTGATAGATGAATTTGGTCTTTGACCTCAGAAGGAAAGAAAGGAACACTTCCCAGTCATGAGGCCTTCTGCAGTGTGTCAGGACACCAACATCACCTTCACCCAAACACAGAGCAGGAAGAGTGTCTCTATCCCACTTCTCAGGCAGACAAGAGCCCCAGAGTCAAGAGGGCAGAGCCAGGTTCTAACTCAGGTGCTTGGAGACAGAAGAGAAAGGGCTCTGCCTTTTCTTGGACTGGGAATTTGCATTAATGATGTGGAGAATGAAAGGAGAATGGACTGGCAGAGATAGAAGGGCCTTCAAATCTGACAGAGGAGAGTCAAAAACTCACTCCCTAAGACCAGAGAGCAGGGTTTTTCTACTCTGTTCCTTTCCTCTCCCAATTAAACTGGCTCTCTATTGGTAACCAAAGATACCCTGAGGCTCTCTTCACCTGAGGAAGGAAGGTTAATTAGTCATTGCTTGAAGCGGCTGAGAAAAGCCTGACGCTGGTGTACCTCTAACAAATATTTCAGGTTTCCCCCCCATTGCTTGCTATGCCTGGAATGAATGAAATGGTTTTGCAGCTCACTTCCCTGTTGAGTATGTACATTCTTCCTCCTAATCCTGCAGGGCTAGGTCTCTGCACCTAGCCTGGCTTTTGCAACTGTTTTCTGTCCTTCAAATACAGCGTTGCACTGGAGCTCATCCTGCTAACAGGGCTAGGGCTTGGATCCTGAGAACTTCATTTGAACCCCAGATGGGTCAATAATGTTTCTGTCCTGCTTCTATAGCTCAAGAACTCTAACAACATTTACAGTTAAAGTAGCTTCTCATCACCAAGGGAAACACAGGAAGCTATTGAACATCTGACCTTTAAGAAGTGATCGTCAGAGTGTCATAGACTTTCCTACCCTGGCTGATTTCACCCTGTGATCCTGAGACCTCAGCCTCCTCAGTTAGGGTGACGGGCATGACCTCTTGGTTCTCTGCTAGGTTCAGAACTGTAATGACATTGACAATACAATTCAAATGCTTTTCACAAAAGGCTTGGGGAGCATATTAAGCCTTTCAACAAGGGACCTTTCAGAACCCTGTAGGACACAAGTTTATAATGCTAGAGTCTGAGAGGCTGGGCATATGGATCTGCTACACTTGAACCTTGAACCTTGACTCCAATTCTGGTGTACATCAACGTTCATTTTTCCAGAAAATCTTCTCATAATTAGCAATTAGGAAAAGTACTTTGATTATCCCTCTCTCTATTTCCAGTTTCATGTCTCAAACTGGAGCTGGGCTCTGTCCCTGAGCCCTTCAGCTAAAGGTGAACATTCTACCACTTGACCCTCAGTGCCACATGGAATCTCTTGGTGGTTCATTGGAGTTAAGAGTCTAACAGGCTTTCCTTCCCTAGGCTGGTTTCAAATTGTGGTCTTCAGATCTCAGCCCCCTGAGAAGATAGGGTTCCAGGTGAGAGCCACCGGAATCTGGCCTATTGCTTTTGCCAGACCTGGGGCTTGAACTTAGGGCTGGGTACTGTCTCTGAGCTCTTTTTTCTCAAGCCTAGTACTCTACCACTTGAGCCACTCCACAGCTTCTAGCTTTTTCTGAGTATGTGGCAATGAGGATTCAAACCCTGGTTTCATGCATGCTGAGCAAGCTCTCTACCACTAAGCCACATTCCCAGCACCAACCTTACAATTTTAACGTTCCACTTGCCTATCCTCAGAAAAAGGCTTCTGAATATAAATCATCTAATGAAATCCCTATAGGAAGCTGTCCAAATATAAATAAGATAAAGCTCATACTGGGGATAGACTCCAAATATGTGATGGCTATGACAAATGGCTCCATTTAATTATGTATCATGTTTCAACACTTAATAAGTATTAATGAAAAAGAGTCAGTGTCCTAAATTATTTTGTATAATTTTATATTAGATGTGCAAAACGTAATAAATAGTATGTGTATAATAGTACTAAATACAATAAACAATAAAATGAATAAAATAAAAATAAAATTAATACAAAATCAATAATAATAATCATAATATGAAATAAACATATATATGTACCTATATATCATATATTACACATGTATACAATTTTTTTTTCCATTCCAGGACCTTAATTCAGGCCCTGGGAACTCTAGCTTGAATTTCTTTTCCTCAAAGACAGTGAGTTTCCCCTTCACAAATGGTGTAAAAGAGTTACCAGGATGGTGAACTCAAATCCCACCAATGGCAAAAATACTGGTCCCAGTTCTGAGACAGTGACTTAATATTTGTAATGGAAGCAGTTATGTTTATTCAGCTCCATAATGAACATTAAAAAATATCAGTGTAGAATTTTGTACAGCTATTCAGACATCCTTCCCTTACCCCCAAACTGCTTCTTGAGCACTACATTATTTTTTGTATGTTTTCTATTGTAAAAATGTTGTACAGAAGGCTCACAGTTTCATTAGCAAAGTAATGAGTACATTTCCTTTGGAGCATTGTTGCTTCCTCCTTTGTTTTCCCCCTACCACCCCTTACTTCCCATCTCCACAACTACATTTTCCTGCCGAGCAGTGACTTAATTATTTATTTTTGGTTTGGCATGGGGTTTGAACTCAAGTAGTGGCAACTGTGTACATTCCCTCACATTGCTACGGATTTACCAAGACCCTGAGTTCAAATCCCAGGCTAGGAAAGAAAACTGGCAGAAATTCCAAATCAGGGAATCTTCTTTTTAAAAATTTAGTTAATTAATTAATTAATTAAAGCAACCACGGGGCTTGAACTCAGGTCGTGGCAACTCTGCCTCAGCTTTGTTCTCCCATGCCTGGGGTGCAGTCTCGGGACCCATAACCAATCCTGGGCCTAGACCCAGAGGGCTTGCAGGAAGAAAAAAAAGTGGGACAGCACAAAAAGTGGGGAGCTGTATAGGGCTTGGTATTTTACAATTTTTTCTTGGCACGGTGACCATCTTGGGTCTGAATGACACAGTTGCAAAGTGGACCTGGCCTGCCAGTGCTGATGGCTGGCAGGCTATCAGGGAAGCCATAAGTCAACAAGTCAACATAGGCCCTGGGTTCAAATCCTAGTCCTGACACCAACCAATGGCAAGAGATCACAAGAGACTCGTTCCTATGCATAAGAATACTGATTGAAAGAGTAGTTCATGCATTTGTCTAGTCTAAAATTGGATGCAATAATCCTAGGATGCTGATTGATCTTCATTAATAGTCTATTAAGCATGAAAAGAATATTATTTCAATTATCAATATAATAAATACCTAAGATTTGGTAGGAACGTAGCAAATGTCATTTAATCATAGATAGATGGCTCTGGAACTCCATAACAATATATATTTATTTGTATACCACCCTCTGCCTATCCATGTATCACTGTTTTGGCCAAACCTGGGGCACAATCTCAGCACCTGGGAACCACCTGTCAGCTGGGCTGGGAAGGTGGCTCAGTTTTAGAGCGCTTGCCTTGCATGCATGAGGCCCTGGGTTCGATTCCTCAGCACCACATAAGCAAAAAGAAAAAAGGGAGAAGTGGCACTGTGGCTCAAGTGGTAGAGAGCTAGTCTTGAGCTAAAGAGCTGAGGGACAGTGCCCAGGCCCAGAGTTCAGGACCCATGACCATACCCTCCCCCCTCAAAAAAAAGAGTTTCATTCTGTCGTCAGAAACCAGTCATTGCACATGTTTTCCTCTCCTCTCCTGTGAAAGTCCCGGGTCTCAACTAGGATGGAGAATGCATAGGCAAACCTATAACCTTGGGAACAGGTTGTCTTCCATGTAAGCTCAGTTATAGCTGTCACCATACTCAGTAAAATACACAATACCCCCATGAATTAGAGACAAAATAAGGAGAAGAAATGCACTGAATGCAAGATGCTGTCCACACATATATGTAAACATAGACCCTATGTTTAAATTATGAATTTATGAATATCTGGCCCTCATTGGGGCTCGATGTCAGGTCCTGAGAATGGCTTATCTCCTCCCTTGCTCATAGGCTGGTGTCCTCACCTAGACCCTTTCCCCAGTTGGGACTGCAAGGCTCTGAGTTCAAATCACAACACTGCCAAAAGATGAATCCTGATGTGAGAAGCCCATCGATTCACCTATCCTGTGAAAGTCCTGAGTCTCAGCTATGATGGAGAATGCATAGGAAACCCTATATCCATGGCAATAGGTGTCATCCATGTAAGCACTGTTATATCTGTCACCATGCTCAGTAAAATACACAATACTTCCATGAATAAGACAGAAAATATGTAGAAGAAGTACACCAAACGCAAGATGCTGTCCACACATGTATGTAAATATAGATCCTGTGTTTAAATAATGAATTTATGACAACCATGGCCCACCCTGGGGATCAATGTCAGATCCTGGGAATGGCCTAACTTCTTAGTCACTCACAGACTGGTGTGTTCACCTTGAACTATTCGCCAATTGGTCCTGCTAAGCCCTGAGTTCAGATCCCAGCACTACCAACAATTGGATAATGTCGTAAGAAGCTGAGTGTGAATTTTTTTTTTCTCTGAGAGTCCAGGGTGTCAGGCACGCTGGAGAACATGGTCTAGAAATCTAGATGCCATGTAATAGCATGTCATCAATGTAATAAACGGAATGGGTGTCATCATAGTAAAATCAACAGTAAATAAATGAAGAAAACAAAAAATAGAAGGAACAACCACACTAAATTTGTATGGACTGACCATCCATAGGTACAAATCCTGTTTTTACAATGTATATAAATAGTATCTTTTCCAGGGCTGAGGCTTGAATTTAGGCTTAGAGTACAATCCTGACTTTCTTATCTTCAAGTATGGTGAGCTTCCCCTTCTTCCACAGAGCTGCACATGTACCCAGACCCTGAGTTCAAATCCAAAGCCTGGCAGAAAAAAACGGGTTGAATTGCAAGCCAGGGAGCTAATTTCTTTTAATATTTTTTTTGGCTCAACAAGGGGCTTGAACTCAGGTCGTGGCAACTCTGCCTCAGCTTTGATCACCCAAAGCTAGGGTGCAGCCACTGGACCCACAGCTGATTCTGTGATCCTAGATCCCCACGCCTTGTGTGGGAAAAAAATGCATAGAAAAAATGCAGCGCGATGGCTTTTTTACCTTTTCTTCCTTTGCACGATGACCTTCCTGGGTCTGAATGACACTGTTGCAAAGGTACTTCACCTTGCATTGCTAAAGGTTGGCAGACTATTTGGGAAGTCATAGACCCACGTGGCAATGTAGGCCTTGATTTTGAATCCCCCTCCTGATACCAACCAATGGCATAGGAAATAACAGTGGAATGATATCAATATTATGGTTGAATGAGTTGATTGTGAATGATGCTCCTACAAAATTAGACAGCATGATTTCAGGAAACTGATTTTATTTAATGTTTATGAAGTATTAAAAGAATACTATTGCTTACAGGAATGCAATAATTTCAGCACCCTGATTGATTTACTTAATAGTTTGTTAAGGATGAAAACAATAATATTAATTACATGGAGGCATAATAAATACCCAAGAATTGGTAGGAATGTAGTCTATCTAACTAAATATTGGATAGACATCTCTGGCACTCTGTAAATATATTTATTTATTAGTGTACTACCATCTGCGTGTCAATCTATTCTTATTTTGTCAACCACTGGGGCTCGATCTCAGGCCCTGGGAACTGCCTGTCAGCTCAATTTTCCACAGAATGGCATGCTGACACTCACCCATTCATGAATTGGGCCTTGGAGGCTGTGAGTTCAGATGCCAGCACTTCTAAAAAATGAATCATGGAGTAAGAAGCTGATGGTGACATGTTTTCCTTTTAAGTGAAAGTCCTGGGTGTCAGGTATGAAGTGGAATACATATGCAGAACTATATCTATGTAATCAATGTTCTATATTTCATAATAGTCAAAAAATGAATAGTCAATACATGAATAAAAAAATAAAATGAATAATTACACTGAATGCACTATGAAGTCAACATATGTGTGTAAATATAAATCACATATTTAAAATGTACACAAATAAGATGGTTTCCAGTGGTGGGGATTGATTTCAGGCCTAAGGAACAGACTTGAATTTCTTGACTTCAAGGAGGCAAGCTTCCCCTTCCTACACAGTCCAAAAGTGTGACCCAGACAATGAGTTCACATCCCATTCCTGGAAGAAAAAATGCCACCTTTATACTATGTGACGTGAAATTTTTAGGTATTTCATTATGCCTCCATTTAATGAATGTAATTTTTAAATGCTTCATAAAGTATTCATTAAAATTGATCAGTGTACCATAATGTAATTGTGTATAATTTTATCCTGGAATCATTCAAAAACTGCCCATTCAATCATGATATACATCACATTCCATTGGTAATCATATGGATAGGAATGAGTTTCTTAGGATCTCCTGCCATTTGGAGGTGGCAGGACCAGGAATCAAACTGTGGGTTCCAGCTCCTACCAATTAAACCCGAGGATAGAGAACTCACCGATCTGTCCGAGAATATCAGCAAGACCAATGATTAGGCAGGCACCAGTGGCTCTCAGCAGTCCTCCTTCATACTTACAAGGCTGTGATGGGAGGATCATGGTCAGTCACCCTGGCAGGAAAGTTGTTAAGACCCCTGTCCAATTATGCCAACAAAACCAGAAATAGAGCTGTGTGGCTCCAGTGGTAGACGGGTAGCCTTGAGCAAAAGCAGCTCACGGACTGTGCCTAGATCCTGAGTTGAAGGTCCAAGAGTGGCAACAAACAGACATACACAAAAATCTGTGCAGCCATCCCGCTAAAGCAGGTCACCCTCTTGTCTCCAACTGGATTGGACAGAGTTTTCTGGGAAAGGCACTGCTGTCATCTTGACTCCACCCATTCTGCCTGGATCACAGGATCCAGACCCCCATTCTTTCATTGTTCTTTCTGTCCAATGGGATACAAGAATGGTGGCCACACTCATATTCCATTCTGCCCTGTAGCACCAGGATTCCCTCTGTTGGTTGACACCACTACCAGCAGTTGAGGGAGGTAGAGGTGACTGAGTGGCGAGCAAGAGATTTGAGGCCTAGGAGCAGAGGCCTTGCTCAGCCCCACCACATGCCCGCCTGTGCCCCAGCCCTCTACCACCCGTCCCCACGGTGCAGTATTTCAAACCTTGTGCTGCCTGCTCAGACCTGTGGTGTCTCTTGTAGGCCTCAGGCAATTGTGCAATAGTGCACCAGTGGCTGGCTTGCGGCTCTGTTCTGGTCCTGGCCACCCTGTACTTTGCTCCGGGCCTGAGTGCCCACCATGCCTCTGCCATCGCTGCTCGCCAGAGCAGCTGCCAACAGCTTCTCCCTGCAGCACATGTGAGTGGCTGCCACCCTCCCCGCGACCCTATATTCCCCTTTTCCCCCCTCCTGACCCAGACCCGCACCTCCCTGGTGCCCCACATTCTGGCCAAAATGCATCCCAGGGTGGAGGTGGGTGTTGACCCGAGGATCCCACCCCCATCCCTAGTGGCCAGTGTCCCAGGAAAAGGGGAGATGCAGGATTGGGTGAGGAGTGGGCGCCACAGAGCCCCTGACTTGGAGCAGTGGGAGTCACACAGCTGCACATCTGCACTCTTCCTATCCCTGGTGGGAACCTGGTGGCTTTAGTCAGAGGGGAACAGCACCTCCATACCTGCCTTCTGGTGTCTTTTTGTGGGGGTGGAGGGTGTTGGATGAAGATGATAGAACCCCCTTACTGTGTGAGCCCTTGTCTTCTGTGCTTGGTCACACTTTTCAACTGAAGAGGGTCCCAGAAAAGCCCAGTAGGGAGGTGAGGGTGCTGGGGGTCAGAACAGAAGGTGAATATCTGGGAGGAACACCCACAGACACACACAAACATTGCACCCGGCCTGTCTTCCACCCCCCCCCCCCCCCCCCCGCTGTCAACAATTCTCATAGGCTGATCACATTTTCCAGCTCTGCCAGCTTCTGCTGGTGCTCCCGGGCCATCTGGTCTCCAACAAACTCAGGAGAGGCACTGCTCTGAATCTCTATGTGTGTGTGTGTGTGTGTGAGAGAGAGAGAGAGAGAGAGACAGAGACAGAGACAGAGAGAGACAGAGAGAGAGACAGAGTCAGAGACAGAGACAGACTGACAGAGACAGAGAAAGAGACAGAGAGACAAAGAGAGACAGAAAGACAGAGATAGACAGAGAGAGAGACAGAGAGATCATCTTTCTCCTTGTACAGCCTGACTGTACTCAGGTGAGTGATAAGTTGGCAAATTACAGGTGCTGCATGGATGAGTGTTGTCACTGATCTGGATGTGTGTGTGTGTGTGTGTGTGTGTGTGCGTGCGTGCGCATGCGTGTGTAGGAGTGAGTTGTAACAAGGAGGCTGGATGCTTTGGTAACTTCTACCTGCTATCTTTGGGGGGGGGGGTGCATGGGTTTCATAGCTGAAGTCTGGGGGCCTGGAAGGGTGAGACGTTTGTAGGGGACTCAGCACATTTAAAGTACAAGAACAAGGGATCTCTTTTACCAGGAGCTGTGTACTCTCGGGTCTGGTAGTTGGCAGTGGGGAGCTTGGGAAGACCTGGGAGTGGCCCGCAGTGGGTGGCTTCCCAGGGGTACAGAGAGCATGGCCAACACTTAGTAAGGATAAGAGCCCTGCTAGTATGGAGCACAACAACATAGGTCAGACTCCGGGTCTTGTCATCATGATGTCTGATGGGCAAGGCCAACCCTATTTTGAATCTTGAGCTGTGATATTCAGATCACAGCCTCCTGAGTATCTAGGATTATAGGCATGAGCTTTGGGCAGTGAGCCTCTGGTTAGGTATGTTAGGGATTGACCTCAAGGCCTTAGGCTTGCAAGTCAGGTCTTCTACCATGCAAGACAAGCTTTTCTGTCTTGGGTATTTCTGAGATGGAGACTTAATATATGCTAAGGCTGGGCTGGATTGCGGTCCTCCTATCTGTGACATGTGTGTGCCAGCAGGCCCTGTCTTCAGTAGTTGGGATGGTAGACATGTGGTGCTACACTCAGTCATTGGTTTAGATGGATTGTCGCAAATTCAGTCCATGGCAGCCGATTCTTAACCACAGGTTAAGCTCTGGGTTGGGCCCCCACCATTGGATTTCAATCTCCTCATGGGACAGTTGTGAGGAAACAAGGGATTAATACAGAGAGATCGCTGGAGCATGGCCAGGCACAGAGGGAGCAGCCCTCAGATACGGTTCTCAGCAGTTCTGTGAGCATATGACAGAAAGATACCGGAAAGAGCTCAAATGGTGTGTGTTAATGGTGAGACAGGCATGGGATTATGAACAAAACATGGGTCTCTTTCATTATGACCCTATCACTATGAGGAAGTGGATCCTTCACTTTGTTCAGTTTTGCAGATGTGGAAACTGAGGCACAGAGAAGCTGGGTGACTTACATGACTCCCACCTGACAGGAAGCTCAGCCTGACTTGCCAAGGCAGGCTCCCTAGGACAATGGGTGCTATTCACCACACTTCTTGTGGTAGGAAGTCCACTTCTTTTCAGTCGTGGGGCTTGAACTAAGAGCCTGGGTGCTGTCCCCGAGCTCCTCAGCACAAGGCTAGCACTCTATCACTTGAGTCACAAGGCCACTTCCAATTTTCTTGTGGTTCTTTGGAGATAAGAGTCTCACAGTCGTTCCTGCCCGAGTTGGCTATGAACCATGATCCTCATATCTCAGCCTCCTGTGTACTTAGGGTTATAGGCTGAACCACTGGCACCTGCCTTAAGTGTATTTCTGAACTTCTTTCTCTTTCTCTCTCTCAGGAACTGATTGAATAGGTGCTGGAGGAGGTGGCGCAGTGTCCCCATGTGGCTGGAACCAAGGTGGTCCTCTCATTCTGGAGATGGGCTGTGGGTCAGGAGCTGTCTCGCTCAGTCTGTTGTATGAGCTCCATGAGGTAAGCCCCTCTGTGCCTGGCTAGACCATGACAGTTATTCATTGTCCATCTAGCCTTACTTGACACAGTATTGTGTTCAATGTCCTTTTCTAGCAAAAATTTCTGGCCAAAATTATGATACATAGTTACAGAATGAAAATGTAATGCCATCCTAAGAAAGTCATTTAGGGCTCTGGGATTGTGGCTTCATGGTATGGTGATTGCTTAGCATGCCTGAAACCCTGGGTTCAATACTTCAGTACCACATAAACAGAAAAAGAAACACTGGAAATGGTGCTGTGCATCAAGTGGTAGAGGATTAGCCTTGAGAAAAAAAAATCTGAGGAATAATTCCCTATCCCTGAGTTTAAGCCCCACGACTGACAAAACAACAACAACAACAACAGCAACAAATATTTACCTAGTAAATGCAAAATAAAGAACCTATACTTGGAACATATAATTACTCCTTCCATAATGATACCTGACAATAGTCCCTAATTCATGTACTTTACCTATATTAGGATAATGTGTTGAAAAAAAGTTTTCTTTATAAGGTCATGGCAATTAACGCCAAGAATGTGCTTAGATGTCACATGAAGATTAACTCTGGAAATTCAAAGATTCCAGGCTTTTGAGTGACCACTGCTAATCAAAATGAGAAGGGTAGTCTAAGTGAGATTTGGAAACCTGTTTGGCCAGTCATGGCACCAAGAAGGCAGAGGCTAATTAATAGTTGTGAGAGAAGAGAAGGAATAACTCCAGATGGAAGGAATAAATGATAGTAACTATGGTATAACAGAAACCGTTCTAGGGAACCATTTTTGGTTATTGAAGAACTAGTTAGCAACTAGGCTTATTCCTCTTTGCCTTTAGCATTCTAAATCTCTTAGGCTAATTCTTAATCTCTGTGTGATAAATGTATCTCCTTCTATGCTGTTCTTTCATACCTGATATCCTTTGCTGTCTAAAAACCTCTTTCCGTATTTCTCTATGAACATTTCCTGATACTGAGTACACCTACACAGATGGAAGAGAATGCTAATGTAAGGGTCCCATAGCTCATGAGTCATTAATGTAACAACATGGAAAAGTAGGACATATTTATTGCTACCTCAATTAATCTGAAAGGCTACAATGTCACATACTTTGGTTCAGATTTCCATTCTTTGTATTTTGTCTTTTGTCTAGTGTCATTAACTGCACTAAACACAAATATGAGCCGGGTGCTGGTGGCTCATGCCTGTAATCCTAGCTATTCAGGAAGTTGAGACCAGAGGATTGTGGTTAAAACCAGCCTAGTCAGGAACGTCCATGAAATCCTTATCTGCATTAAACCACCAGAAACCCAGAAGTGATGCTGTAGCTAATGTGGTAGAACGCTCAACTTGAGTTGAAGATCTGAAGGACAGTGCCCAGGATCAGAGTTCAAGTCCCACAACTAACAAAAAGTGCAAATATGACTTTAAGTTTCCCCAAAAGGAATGATGAAGTAAATATTAATCTTTCCAAGGAGAGATAATAATTCCAAAATGATTCAGTGCACCTACTTTTGTGAGTTACTTAAGTTATGTCTTCTTTGCTGAACACATTCTCTTCTTTTAAAAATTGTGAAATATTAGCTTAATAATAATCTTCATCTAATATTTCTTAGTTCGAAAGAGAAGTCCATCTTACTATCTTAGTTCAAAGCCAACCCAGGAGGCAGAGTCTGTAATTAAACACCGAAAAAGCTATAAGTGGAGTTATGGCTCAAGCAGTAGAGTACCAGCTTTGGAGGCAGGTGGGCAGGAAAGATAACTGTAGAGAGACAGGGTCCACCCTCTGAGTTCAAGCTCCAGAACCAGCACAAACTAAACAAACAAGCAAACAAAACAAGCCCCAAGTATTTCTTTGGGACCTTCTTTGAAGGAGTACTGGTCTGAGGAGAGGCTCCTTTTGCTGATCATACTCACTGGATCCTGCTTTTTTGAAATCCTTCTTGCTATTGAAAACTCAGGACCAGACTAAAGGAATTGATAACTGACTCCTGCAACAAGAGAATCATCTCAGGAGTGAAACATCCATTCATAAGACACTTTAAACCTCCATATTTTGGTTTCTTTGCAGTATAACACTTTTTTTTGAGGGGAGGTCCAGTCATGGGGCCTGAACTCTGGGCCTGGGCGCTGTCCCTCAACTCTTCAGCTCAAGGCTAGCGCTCTATCACTTGAGCCACAGCGCCACTTCTGGCTTCTTTTCTTTTTGCTTATGTGGTGCTGAGGAATCGAACCCAGGGCCTCAAGCATGCAAGGCAAGCATTCTACCACTGAGCCACCTTCCCACTTTTAAAACAAAGTTATTTCTATGCTGGCCTTCAAAGGGCATAGTGCTTCCTTTTTTAATACTCTCAACCAGAAGTTTACAAACAAGTATTATATGAGTAAAGAACACACTCAAAAAAGTCAGGAACAGAGTTTCCTTCAAGCCTTGGATTCTTTTCTTGTACAGTAAAAAGGAAAGCAAAAGTTAACTTGAACTTTGTCATTCCTTTATGTTCAATTCCTCTCCTGAGATCAGTTTCCACATCCAGTAACAGTTACTACCACTTACTTCCCGTAACAATCTATGGTGCTGCTCCAAATAAAATGAATATTTTCTGGCTTCATTGAAATAGCAAAAGGACACCTTTGGACACGTGGTAACACATGTTCCAGAGACAACTTAGTAAATAGAAAATGTGAAATTTAAATGGCTAATAAATACATTATACCTGAGTACATATTGTTCAAGCTTCTTAATTGCTCTGTAAATTATGGTAAATTTTAAATGTGAAGAAGGTTCTCAGATCTTTATTTGTGAGTGTATGTGCTGTGCAGTAATGTCCCAAGTGTACATGAGTTAACAGTAAGAGAAATGATAGCAATAATAGGAGAAAGAGAATTTAACTATAAGGATTCAATACAATATAGAAGACTACAAATATGACAACATTGAAACACTAAAGCCAAGTCTAGCATGTAGAGTTATGGGAGTGATATAGGGAAAGCATTACTCCTAACTGGAACATGAAGCATGAGGCCACTCCCTTTGTAAGTCATGCTTGCTAATCCCGAAAATTTGTAAAAAATAGAATGGAAGAATGATTCTGTTTCCAATGCAAGTCAGATATATGATCATGGACTTGACTGGAAAGAAAGAGCCCATCTTGAGAGAAGAGGGATCATACTAGCAATGAGCCTTGTGGCTAAGATCACATTCATTTTTCTTTCTTTTTCTCATATATATTTTTTGCTGTTGTTGGTCATGGCACTTGAACTCTGGGACTGGGCGCTGTCCCTCTGCTATTCAGCTCAAAGCTAATGCTCTACCACTTGAGCCACAGTGCCACTTCCAGTATTATGGTATTTATTGGAAAAAAAAGTGTCTCCAGGACTTTCCTACCTTGGATGGCTTTGAACCCCTGTCCTCAGATCTCACCAGCACTTGGCTTACGATCACATTTCTAGCAGTGTACACTCAGGATATGTAATGTGTATGTTCATCTATCTTTATATGAATTCTTGAGTTAAAAATCTGGGCTACAGCTTACACTTTACACTCACAAAAATATTTGTAGTTTAAAAGTTGATACTCCTGGAAAAATAAAACCTAAGTATATAAAGGAGTCTGGGAAGTTCAGTTTGCATCCAGCCTGGGCAGAACAGGCTTTGAGACACTACCTATAATTAACCAGCCAAAAGCTGGCATATCAGTCATGATCAAGATTGCTGAATAAGAGCTTGAGACTTTTGCATACATACATACAAACATACACAGACACACATAGGCACTTATATGTGCACACACAAATACAAAATGAAACTATTCTCACAATATGTAGAAAAGTTAGAAAACAATAGAAAATAACTCCTGAGTAAGACTAGAATTAAGTGATAATTTTTAATATTAGAAAGCCCTCAAATGCACTATCTTCAAAAAAGTTGAGAATATTACATAGGTAGGGACCAGAGATAGTAAGAGAGTCAAGTAATCATTATTAATGGGATCAGATCCATGGAGGAAGGAATCAGAGACCCCTGCAGGTACATCTGAAAATGTTCATATCCTGTGTCAAATGTAAGAACATCTTTGAAAATAATACATAAACAGTCTGAGCAGTCAGTCTAGTGGATAAGATCATAAGAGAAGTTTAGAATTGCTAGTCTGTTTCTAGATTAAATAAACCAACAAACTATGGCAGAGCAATGTGATACAAGCTTGGAATTCTAGCACTCAGACTAAAACAGGAGTTTAGAGAGTGGAATTACATATCGATACCTTCCCTGGACGAGGTAGTATAATTTTGTCTCACAGCAGTTAAAAGATGCTTTTGTGAAATTAATGTGATACATTTTGTTGGTGTTGGTGTTGTTGTTGTTGTTTGCAAGACATAGGCATTGTCCCTAAGCCTTTTTCTGCTCAAGGACAGTACACTACAACTTGAGGCCCAGAGCTAATTTATGTTTTTAAGAATCTAACAAGTACTTTTCTGTCTGGGCTAGTTTCAAACAGAATTTGAAGATCTCATTACACAGAATAGGTTGAATTATAATAGTGAGTCACTGCCACTTGTTTTGATGTATTTTTTAATTTCCATTATGTTTTAAGATTTTTGTTTCACCATAGTGTATATCTTTCTACAAGTAAATTTAGACATATGTATATATTTCTGATGACAAATAATCTCTAAAAATGTATGTCACTCGAAACATAACATATAAATATATATGCATATATGTGTGTATATGTATATATATATATATATATATCTGAAGACAGTCTCCCTCTAAAATTTTTTCTACTGTTTTTGACCTTTTTCATTTCAAAGATATACAGTCTATTTTTCGAAAAGTTTCCTAGCATAAAATAATTAATATTTCAATAGAAAGTAGAGTTTATTACCTTCAAGGGAATTTTAGATATACACATGATATTGTAATAATATTTACAGTATATTACTTGAAAAAGTTCTGTCCAAACTCTTAAATATTTTTGTGTAGTGGGGGGAAAGAGGAAGTTAATTTATACTGGTTAGGAATTTGCAATGCTTCAAAAATCTATTCCATAATTTGTTATCAGCACATAGTCAAGCTACCTGATATGGTTTAGTTTTTTTTGTTTCTTTATTTGTTCAAAATTTTAATACGGATGTATGCACAGTGGTAACATTAAAATTATTAATTAAAAGAAAAATAATCGCAAAATCATAGACACGTCTCAGACTTCCAATGATTAGCACTATGATGCTAATAATAATTTTATTGAAGATGATGATGATGACCACAGTGCAGCCTGATAATGACAATGTTGTGATTGAAAAGGAAAAAAAAAACTTTAGACATCTTTGAAGGTAGATTTCCCACACTGAATACATAGTTATAAACAGTGTTGGATTACATACAAAAAGAATAACAAGAGGAGAGTTTCAATATCAATAAATAAAATCACAGAAGCAGGTACAGACAGTAAAAAAACACTAACGTTATTCCTACAGTTTCTGTAATGTGTACTCACTTTTCTTGGTGGTATTTTTTTCTAATAAATAAAATCGTTTATTTCCACATTTTGATGGACTAAGCTATAGTTTTCAACTAAGTGTGATTAGTTCAAATAACATTCTCATATAGATAGTATTCAAACCAATGTTTCCAATGATATATTGAGTATGTTCTTCAGTACAGCTGTACACACATGACCCAATTTACATAATACCACTTACATATCTGTAGTTACCATAAAAGGACACAGGCCCTAGAGCCCGTAGTTAAAATTTATTTTTATTTCTGCATGAAACTATTTGTGAATTTATACCAACAAATTGAATTTGACTCTTTATTTATAAGCTAAGGTGGAAAATGTAAGGACTCTTCACTTATCTTTTTTCTTGCTCCAGAAGTCAACAAATATATTCTTCAATATTTCTGGTAGATTACCTCCATTTACAGAAGAGAAATGTAAGGCCAACAGTCAATATAATGAGTAAATAATGATACTGGAATTTGTATCTGAGCTCTTCACTCTGTGTGCTTACAAGGAGAATAACTTGGTGATTGAGAGGACCAATACGAAAAGACTATGTGGAAAAATCATACCTTGTAAACGGTTGTTTTAGGACTAGGGGATCAGTAATGAGTATTTGAAACAGGCCGTGTCAGGAGCATAAAAGGGAGTACATAGAAATTGTATTAGTGACAGAAACAGAAAATCTTGATCATTCATCTTATCTAATGGCAGGGAGTAGAAGGGTAAGAAGAAATCTAAAGTGCATCCACATCTCTGGCTAGCATTTGTGTTAGTTATATTCTTGGTGATAAGGACTACAAGTGGAAATGATAGATTTAGAGGAAAAAACTCTCAGAAAATTCTAAAGTTTATGTTAAATCAGATGCAAAGATAGGTCTGTTTAGATATCATCAAAATATCCACGACCATGAATATGAATAAATAATAAAATCAGGGGTATTATTAAAGGGAAGAGGAAAAGGAAAATTCTGACACATGTGTGAGCAATGTGAGCAACAGTGTAGACAAGATTAGAAGAAAGAGATAAATAAGGAACCAAAAAAGTAATAAACACAGATTTATAGAAGTAAAGGAAGGAAAGAATTTGCAGGAATGTATTGAAGGAAATATGCTATTTGGATTTGAAAAGTAAAGGACATAGACAAGTTCAAAAAGAACAGTGTTTTGGTGAAAGTCATATTGACAAAATTTTGAGATATGAATGTGAAGACATGAAATTCTGGATCCATGAATTCAACAGATCCTGTTGATTTTAAATGCAGTCAACAAATGGTTTTATCCTGACCTTAGAAGAATTATACAGATATAACTCTTATTAACTACTTAGAGGTATTCTGTGAATATTTTTGAAGACTTTGTTTAGCCAGGTGAATAAAGATTGAACTACAGCACAGGCAAGCCTAATTTGTGCTACAGTTCCAAGGAGTGACCCATGTATCCACACCAGTTTGGGATTTTATTGAAATGTTTTTAGATGTGTTTGGATATCTTATCAGCCTAGTCATTATAAATGTAGGACAATAGCACCAAGTATTAGGTTAACATACAGCTTTACTGATGTGACTGAAGACTCCTCGAATTGATTCTTCTTTAGAATAAAAAATACCTCAATAGCAATTGACAAATCATAACTGTCATATACTCTACTTAAATCTAATTTTTGTTAGGAATATGTCCATGCTGTAATAACCCTGTCAATCAACCTGCCACAAATTCTTATATGTAGGAAGTGATCTTATAAACTTCAAGTTTTTATTGAATGGAAGAGTTCAGACATTACCCTCACCACTAGGATTAAATGCCTAAAAAGATTAGACATTTTGTGTTAATGCCTTTCTTTTATTTTTTCCTACACATTGGCAAGTGGGGAAGGATTCTGATGTAACAATGATAAAATTTTGACTTGTATTAACGCAGCATCTAGGATCTAGTGTTAATTCAGATACTTACTAATTAGCTCCATATTTTGTAGATATTTATATTTCTCCTGGGAAAATTAATGAGCTCCAAGAAAATGCCCCTAAGGAGCCTTTCAATTCCAGTATCACTGTTCGTTTCATAATGCTTTAAATTCTACATCCTCGAATGTGGGCATAGGGTTATACTGTGGAACTTTTCTCCTCAGAGAGTGAGTACTACCCTATTGCTTAACATGGACAAAGTACCTTGATAAATAGACTGGGCGTGTGCAAACAAGAACTGGTAGTTGAACAATGTTCTTAGCAGTTTGTAAAGATGAAATGGAAATAGAGCAACCATGATCTCAAAAGGAATGTGCAAAGAAGACAAAGGCAAATAGTAGAATGTGCCAAGGAAATGCTGAAGTATAATTTCATGTGCTCAGGTGTGAAGATGTGTTCAAAGTACTGCTTCAGAGAATGTAGTTGAATATCATGGGGGAAAAACTGTTTTATACTATTCTGGGATAATTGTACAAGTAGAAGCCCCTAACTCTGTCTGTAATCAGTCACAACATCATTAAATTAGGGACTATTTTCCAAGTGCAACGTGAGAAAAAGAGGGCTCATCACAGTTAGTGTTCAGGTTGAAGTAATGGAAATCACATAAGTTTTCTTATAAATCTTCATTTATTTTTGGAGCATTAAAGTAGGGAAAAGCCAAGTAAATATATTGCATGTTCCTAAATTAAATGGGATGTATCATTGTTCTCTCTTTTAACTTGGAAGTTGTAGATTATATCTTTTCATACTCTAACTTGGGACAGTGATTTGCTCTCAGTTATTTCTTCTCTTCCCCTTCTTTTGCCCATCCGCTCACATAATTTTTATTTAAAGAGACATACTTGAGCTTGCATTTCTAAATTCTTCAAAATTATCTGAATTTCTTCATACTTCTGGCAGCCTCTTAAATCTTTCTCAAGGAAATATTTTGTCACTACCATTTTTATCCTATATGATATCTTCCTGCCTAATTCAGTACAAAATATACATTAGACTCATCCAGATATCTCAACACTTGTACCAACATAAAATACTATCTTACTTAGAAATTATGATTTTAGGGGCTGGGAAGGTGGCTCAGTGGTAGAGCGCTTGCCTTGCATGCTCGAGGCCCTGGGTTCGATTCCTCAGCACCACATAAGCAAAAAGAAAAAAGCCAGAAGTGGTGCTGTGGCTCAAGTGGTAGAGTGCTAGCTTTGAGCTGAAGAGCTGAAGGACAGCACCCAGGCCCAGAGTTCAGGCCCCAAGACTGGACCCTCCCCCCCAAAAAAAGAAATTATGGTTTTAGTATATCTGGGGAGGTGGAGTCTGTCATTTTTGAATGACCCTAAGTGTTACTTACATGAAATCATGTTTTAAACCAATATGCCACTCAGAAGATGAATGAATCGATAAAATCGATGAAATCGATATTACACACACACACACACACACACACACACACACACACACGGTGCAATTTTATGCTTCTAATTCATAAGGAAATGGAAAGACTTAAAAAAATCCTACAAAGTAAAATAAGCAAGACACAAAGAAACAGATTCCATGTAGGAAATGTCTAGGATGGTCCTAGCAGATGAGCAGAATGGCTGAAGAGCTATGTATATATGACCATATAAGTGGATGCTGAGCAAAATGAAGTAGACATTGAAACAGAGGTTTTCCTTTGTGGTTGTTGTTTTTAATGTACTATGTGATTTCTTTTTTCTTTTGTGTTTTCACCTGTGGTTTATCCCCTGATGCCTATGATTTCAGTATCTTGTGTGTTGTATACATATTTATCTTACTTTGGCAAGGAAAGAGTAACAACAAAATGGTGACACAAAGGACAAAGGAAAACCAATACAATAGCAATACTCACAAGACAATGTGTTGGAAATTTACAACTTGTGAGGGGTATTGTGAATGAAAAGTGTGAGAAAAATGAGGGAGGGGGTAAAAAGTTCGACATGTTATGTATTCACTACATTACAATTACTGAAACGCCTTCTATATATTAAATTGACAATTAAATTAAATTTAAAAATAAGCTACATAAAATATAATTTCACTGTATTGGTATAGTAAATACTATTCTATGTATATTACCTTTAAAAAATGAACAATATTTGGCTTCTAATTTGAATTAATTGCCCCTTTCTTTATCAGGGGGTCATCAACTGGAATGTTATCAACCTATACAAAATTTTCAGAATATACTTGCCATTATTTTGAAAAAAACATTATGTTAGTATTGTCTCATACTAAATAGAAAATCGTTCAATTATCTGGAAACTCCTAACTTTTAAAACTGAATTTTTGTTAAGAGGAGAGAATATATGTTTTCTTCAAAATTCCTATGACTGCTAACTACTCATTTTCAAATTCTGAACATGCCATACCAGAGACATTTAAAACAGTGCCTATATGCATTTTATTTAATTCTGCAATAGATGCAGTTTCTAATGAGGAGTTACATAATTAAAGGTCAAAAGAAAAACTAGCCACATTCTGGTAGAAGATAAAACTATGAAGTGTCTATAATAATTAATTTCTTTAGAGTAAAAATTTGTTCATCAGAGTAAGCTATTATTTCTATGACAATCAATCCCAACATTTTATGCATTGAAGTCATTCTAGCCCAACATTTTCCAACTTGTAAGGTGCACCTTAAAATTCCCTAAATTCACAGCGTGACTAGCTTAACACTATTGTGAAAAAAATTCTACACTTCTACTAATGTAATGCCCTTTCTATTGTTCTAAGAACACTGCACTAAACTTTGCTGCATCATTTTCCCCCAAGTGGTATTCTTGAGATCAGAAAATTTGCAAATATTCTTTATACTTATCTTTTTATCTATAATAGATATTCAGGAGGCTAAGATCTGAATATTATGGTTCAAAGCACACCCAGGCAGGAAGATTTCTTAGATTCTTATCTCCAATAAACTGCTCAGGAAAAGTCAGATACAAGTAGCACTGAGGTTCAAGTGGTAGATCAGTAATCTTGACCAAAAACAGGCTCAGGGACAGTGCCCAGCCCCAGAGGTCAAGCCCTAGGACAAACAAAACAACAAAAACAAAATGAAAAAAAAAAAACCCGAAACCTAGCATATTTCTCATTGTATACAGAGGTACGTAATTGATGAAATTTCTACGAACTTTACAACTTTATGTGGGGGGAAAGGAGAAGATTGGGTGGGGGGCGGGGGAGGAAGGGAAGTGATGGGAAGGGAAAACAAAGGAGGAGGCTACAATGCTTGATAAGAAATGTACTCATGATCTTGCCCATGTAATTGTAACCCCTCTGTACAGTATTTTCACAATAAAGAAATTTCTTCCTGTGTTATGTATAGTTAGAAGAAAAAAGATGTCTCACAATAACTCACTTCATACCATGTTACACCAAAATCTCAAAATATTGCTCTTTTTGTAAATTTATAAATTACTATCACTCATTTGTTGACAACTCTTTCTAGATTATTCATATTATGACGTTATACATGAACTGTTGGAATTATCTATTAACTAAGTCCTAATTATAACTCTCTTGAAAGTATATTCTAGACAAATAGAATGCCAGAATCATTCGCGAATTTGTAAATTAAAACTTCTACTTAAAATGAATTTTGTAATATTCTGTAGAATATGAAATTACAAGCAAAATATTTATTTTGAATCTAAATTCTCATTTAGCCAGGTCTACAATGTCATACATTAGATATCTTTTCTATTTCTCCAGGCTTAAGCTTTTGTAATCCTTCATCATTTCTTTGGAATCCAACAGAATGATGCTTACTTTTTCAAATTTTTGGTTCGGAGTCATTAGCTATTTTGCATCTAGGAATATTCTGTAATGAAGAGAGCATGTACAACATGACTGAGGATGATATATGAGTTGCATTTCAATAGGAAACTTGACTTCTCAAAAACATAATCACAAAATTACCCCAAACTTCCAACTGTGAATTCCTTTCTTGTCCTTTGGTTTGTTTTATTGAGCAAAATTATAGTACCTAGCCCAAGGAAGGTATCACTATGCAATCCACTCTCTAATCTCCAGTCCTAATCTGAGTGCTAGAATTTCAGGTTTGTATCACATTGCCCTGCCATAGGTTGTTGGTTTATTTAATCTAGAATACTAGTAATTCTGAACTTCTCCGATGATCTTATCCTCTAGAATGACTGCTCAAACTGTTGATATACAATTTTCAAAAATGTCCTAACATTTGACATAGGATATGAACATTTTCAGATGCACCTGTAGGTGTCTCTGATTCCTTCCTCCATGTATCTGATCCCTTTTTTAATGATTACTTGACTCTCTTACTATCTCTGGTCCCTACCTATGTAATATTCTCAAGCTTTTGGGGGGAAAGTTCACTTGAAGACTTTCTAATATTAAAAATTATCACTTGATACTAGTCTTACTCAGGACATATTTTCTATTATTTTCTAACTTTTCTACATATTCTGAGAGTTGTTTCATATGTGTGTTTGTTCATATAAGTGCTTCTGTGTGTATGTGAATGTTTGTATGTATGTATGCAAAAACCTCAACCTCTTATTCAGCAATCTTGCTCATAACTAGTATTACATCACTTGAGCCATTTTTCCAATGCAACTTTTGGCTGGTTAATTATAGGTATTGTTGCAAAGACTATTCTGCCCAGGCTGGATGCAAACTGAATTTCCCAGGCTCTTTTACATTCTTAGTTTTTATTTTTTCCATGAGTATCAAGTTTTAAACTAGAAATACTTTGTTCATATAAAGTCTAAGCTGTAGCCCAGATTTTTAACTCAAGAATTCATATAAAGATAGATGAATATACACATTACATATCCCGAGTTTACACTCCTAGAAATGTGATCTTGAGCTGGGTACTGGTGGCTCATGCCTATAATCCTCTCAGGAGGCTGAGATCTGAGGATTGCAGTTCAAATGCAGCACAAGTAGGAATGTTTTCTGAGGCACTTATCTCTAATTAACCACCAGAAAAAGGAATTGACACTGTGGCTCAAGTTGTAGAGCTCTAGCCATGAGTTGAAGAGTGGAGGGACATCACCCAGGCCCAGAATTCAAGACCTATAACCATCAAAGAAATAAAGAAAAAGAAATGTGATCTTAGCCACCAGTTCATTGCTAGTATAATTCCTGCTCTGTCAACATAGCCTGTTTTTTCAATTAAGTCCATGCTCTTATATCTGATTTCTTTGGAACCAGAATAATTCTTCCCTTCTACTTTTTACAAATTTGCATGATTAGCTACCATGATTTAGATTAAGTAGGAAACAAGAGTGGTCTCATCATTCATGTTCCACTTAGTAGTAATGCTCTCTATATCCCATAGATCTACATACTGGAATGGCTTTAATGTTTCAAAGTTTTCTTATTTGCAGAGTCTTCTGTAGTGTATTGAACCATTATACTTAAGCAAAAACTTCTTTTTCTTCTATTATTCCTATTGTTTCTCCTAATGTTAACTTATGTGCACTTGGGAAATAATGCACAACACACACACTCACAAAAATATGTTTCTGAGAACCTTCCCACGTAAAATTGGTCTTAATTAAAGTGCACATAGGAAATTTGAATTTAAACTACTCCACGATGTTTTTTTCATGTTTTTTATTATAAAATGGTGTAAACAGGGGTTAGAGTTACATAAGTAAATAAATGAGTACTATATCTATCAAGCTCTGTTACCTCCTCTTTTGTTTTTCACCTTCTATTCCTTTTCTCCCCACCGCGCCAACTCCCTTCTCCCCTGCTCAAGTTGTAAAGTTCATTTTCTACATAGTGCCTTGTACAACTCATTGTTACAATGGGTCATACTGTATTCTTTTTTCAACTTTTTGTTATTTCCCCTCCCCTCCCCACATTAGAAAAATGTATATGCAAGATGCAGGTCGCCGACATCAAATATAGTGAAAACAGGGTTATACCATGGAGGAAGAAAAAAATCACATAGTAGATGTTAGATACATTAAAAACAATAGCAAGAACGAAAAAGCAAGTTGTGTCCATATCTTGGGGTACATTTCACTTAACATCATCTTATACGGCCATGTGTACATGGATAATGTTTTATAAAACATTTAAATTACATATTTTCTCATTACGAATTTATCTCTGAAATACGTTACCTCATGTCCAAAGATGTGCTTGTGCTATTTAAATGAAGCCAGAAAATATTCATTTTACCTGGGGCATCATCACAGATTGTTACAGAAAGTATGTGGAAGGAACTGTTACTGCAAGTGGAAACTGATCCCAAGAGAGGAATTGAACATAGATAAATGACAAACTTCAAGTTAATTTGTGCTGTCCTTTTTTACTATACAAGAAAATAATCCAAGGCCTGAAGGAAACTCTGTCCCTGATCTTTTGTAGTGTGTCCTTTACTCATATAAAACTTGTTTGTAAACTTCCAGTTGAGAGTATAACAAAAGGAAACAATATGCCATTTATAGGCAAGCATAGAATAAAAGAAATTAACTTTATTTTAAAAGTGTCCTATTGCAAAGAAAGAAAGACATGCAGGTTTTAAAGTGTCCTATGCACGGATATTTCTCTCTTGAGATGGTTCTCCTATTGCAGGAGTCAGTTATCCATTTCTTTAGTCTGGTCCTGAGTTCTCCATAGCAATAAGGATTCCAAAATCAGGATCCAGAGAGCATGATCATCAAAAGGAGCCTCTTCTCAAACCAGTGCTTTAAGGATGGTCCCAAAGATATATGTGGGTTTTTTCATTTTCTTGTTTGTTTGTTTAGTTTGTGCTGGTTCTGGGGCTTGAATACAGAGGGTGGACACTGTCCCTGTACAGTTGTCTTTCCTGCACACCTTTACCCTAACTTAGTACTCTACTGTTTGAGCCAAAACTCCACTTCTGGCTTTTTTAGTGTTTAATTACAGATAAGAGTTTGACAGACTCTCCTGCCTGGGTTGACTTTGAACTGAGACAGTAAGAAAGCCAAGTGACATCAACTGTATGGACTTCTCTTTTGAAACAAGAAATATAATAAAGCTAATATTTGACAATTTTTAAAAGAAGAGAATATGTCCAGCAAAGAAGCCATAACTTAAATAACTCAGCAAAAGTAGGTGCACTGAATCAGTTTGTAATTATTTTTTCTGTTTGGGAAGATTACTATTGACTTCGTTGTTCCTTTTGGGGATACTCAAAGTCCTATTTGCAGTTTTTTTGTTGATCATGGGGCTTTAACTCTGATCCTGGGCTCTGTCCCTCAGCTCTTCAGCTCAAATTGAGCGCTCTGCCACTTTAGGTACAGCACCACTTCGGGATTTCTGGTGGTTAATTAAAGATAAGGGTCTCATGGACTTTCCTGACCAGGCTGGCTTTGAACCACAATCCTCTAGTCTCATATTCCTGAGTAGCTAGGATTACAGGTTTGAGCCACCAGCTTCCAGCTTATATTTGCATTGATGTGCACTTAATGACACTATGTAGACAAAGAATCGATTTTTCAATCAATGATGACATTGCAGCTTTTCAGAAAAATTGAGGTAGCAATAAATATATACTCCTTTTCCATGTTGTTACATTAATGACTCATGTGTTTTGGGACTCTTACATTAGCATCCTCTGCTGTCTGTGTATGTGGACTTAGTATCAGAAATTGTTCATAGAGAAATAAAAAAGACTAAGATTTTTAGAAAGCAAAGGAAGTAAGACATGAAAGAATAACATAGAAGGATATGCAATTTATCACACAGAGATTAAGAACTAGCCTAAGTGACTAGAATGCTAAAGGCAATGAGGAATAAGCATAGTTGATAACTAGTTATTCAATAACCAAATATGGTTCCCTAGAACAGTTTGTGGTTTAACTTAGTTATTATTATCATTTATTCTTTCCATGGGGAGTTATTCCTTCTCTTTTGTCAAAGCTATTAATTATCCTATGCCTTTTTGATGCCGTTACTTACCAAAAAGTTTTCCAAATCTCACATAGACTACCCTTCTAATTGTGATTAGAAGTGACCACTCAAAATCCTGGAATCTTTGAATTTCTAGGATTAATCTTCACCTGATATCTAATCACATTCTTGGCATTAATTGCCATGACCTATTAACAGAACATTTTTTTTTGTTTGGTTTTGTTTTTTGGGGGTCCAGTCGTGGAGCCTCAAATCTGGGCCTAGACGTTGTCTCTCAGTTCTTCAGCTCATGGCTAGTGCGCTACTACTTTTGCCACAGTGACACTTCCGACTGTTTTCTCTTTGCTTATGTGGTGCTGAGGAATTGAACCCAGGGCCTCATGCGTGCAAGGGAATCACTCTACTGCTGAAGCACCTTCCCTGCCCTTTTTAAAAAAATACTATTCTAATATAGATAAAAGAAATGAATTACAGACTATTGCTAGGTATCAGTTGGAATGAGCAATTTTATATTCCAAATATGGGTTATTTGTTTTTCATTTACTAGCTAAATGACTTTTTTGACAGTCTTGGGGCTTGAACTGAGGTACAAGGAACTGTTCCTGAGCTTTTTTTTTTTTTTTTTTTCTGAATGCTAACACTTTACCACTTGAGGCACAGCTCAATTTTCAGTGTTTTCTTTTTTCTATTTATGTGGGACTGAGGAATTAAACCTAGGGTTTGATTCATGCTAAGCAATAACTGTTCCATTTAGCCACATCCCAAAGCCCTAAATAACTTTCTTACTTTTTTATATTAATACATTTTCTTATTGTGAATATACCGTACAAAGGGGTTACAATTACATGAGCAAGGTAAAGAGTACATTTCTTAGCAAGCATTGTTGCCTCCTCCTTCCCCTTACCATCCCTGCCCACTGATTCTCCATCCTTCCACCGCCAAAGTTGTAAAGTTCGTTTTTCAACATAATGTTTTATACATCTCATTGTCACAATGGGACTTGGTTAAGATGACATTATTTTTTCATTCCATTACTATGTATTATAATTTAGGCCAGGTGGTAGAAAAGGAAGTGGAAAACAATACTAAGTCCAGTAAAGCTGACATTCTTATCACATCACTAAGGAAGTACAGTGTTAAGGCCTGCTGGACTCATAAGGCTGTTGCATGTGACATTATTATGTAAACCATTATTGACCATCATCTCCGACATCCCTAATATTCTGCTTCCACTTTCAAGGTCACGAGCCAAATATCTAAGTCTTTTTATTGATAGGGTGTGTTTCCTAGGAAGGAAGAGGAGGATGTGGAAGGTGATGGTGGAAAAATATGTATATTGGCTCCCTGTCCACATTTTTTTGCATTTTTAAAAAGTGCTACTGATGAACTCCCACTTACATCTAATTGACTATACTGTCTGCACAAGATGCAGATAAATGATGACATTTATTGTGGTGGATAATCACATATATTAACAAAATCCATTTCTGGAAAAAAAAAGATACTAGGTAAGAAAGTATAAAGTATTGTCTATAAAATGGTTTCTTTTCTTGGAGAACAAAAGGTAGAATTGAAATACTTATTCCAACTTTCTTTGAGATTTTATGCTGTCTCAGGATCAAATGTTCTCTAATTCCTGTAACATCCAAGCATAAAAGACATGATTTGAAGATCTCAGTAATTTTAGAAACAAAGGAACATAATAGCTTCCTTCCTGCAGAGACTTGTGATAGCAAGTATGATGGATTGTAGTGTAGCTCTCTTTTTTTTTTCCTCTTTATAACAAGTGTTGCATATCTGGGCATTTTACTCTATGTCCTGCATCAGCTTCCTGTAGGTGAAATTTACCTCTACTCTGCAATGTCAAGATGGGTCATGTTACTTACTTCAGTTTACAAAAATGAAACAGAAGTGATGAAAGACTATTTCTAGGGGAAGATTTCTGTCTCTTTGTGTTTAATAGCTGACTTGTTTTCCCTTAGCTATAAAAATAGAATATTTTCAGAAGGAGTCTTCTTTCAACTTATATACTGGAAGAATATAACATGTGAAATTGAGGCAAAACTCAAATACAGCCTCATACATATAACGCAGGCAGAATTAAGCTAATATTAGAATATGATAGTAAGATGTTAGTTTCTTACCATTCTTGTATACCTTTATGATAGTTGACTATAGCACGTCAGAATCTAACCAATACTAAACAAGAACTAAGCAAATATATAACATTTCCTGTTCGAAATTATTACAATTTTTATAAATAAGGATTCTCCATGTGATCACTTATGAGGTTATTTTTTTTCTATAGATGGGGCTAATCACTCTAAACCATTGTATATAATATCCACAATCATTATCCAGACCTTGTGATTGAGATGAGGAAGAACAAAATATCTAGATTTCTATTTCTCTTTTCCTCTTCCCCTTTTTCTAGTGTGAAGTCTCATCCTTTCTCCAAATTCTTCTATTAATAAAGGAAGAATGACACGTTGTGAATATCAAGCAAAAGGCTTCAAATCAAAAATTTCATTCTTTTAGAATTAGATGAATAAATAAGAGTGCCTCAAGGAAGAAAAAAAACATGATGTTTTTCTCTTTCTGGCTTCCACCATAGAGTCTGAACATGACTCTAAATATCTAATAAACCATTTGCCTGGGCTAACTTTTTAAAAATATAGTTTGTTAAAGAAAAATTTTAAAACTAAAAAAAATAAATTTTAAATAAATAGTAATTTGTGGTTTGCTTTTGAGAGGCATGAAATAAAACTGCATTAACACTGTGTGAGTTGAGAGGCTAAATTCTATCAGAATCTAAACATAATGAAAAATAGATGATTTTAAGGTAAATAGCTTGTAGGTACATTTTTAATGTGACATACCTACAGAGACATATATTTTCTTTTCCTCTCCACACTGATTCAACTTCAATAAGCAGTTCATGTAATTCAAATAGCTCTGTTTCAGAAATAGATTAGACACAAAATGTTACAAAAAGAGAACCAGAATTGGGTGGTGCATTCTTTAAAAATAGCAGTCAAATAAATATTAACCATAATTGCAAAATAATAACAATCAACTCCTATTGAAAAGACAAGATTGTAGCAGAATGTATAAAAAGTGATAGTGCCAGAACTGTTTCAGGAGCTGCTCTCTTGCATTTAAGATTTCTAGTACAGGACACTGTTTTAATCAGGATTAATTGCTTTCAGGAACTAACTTTTTTTCTAGTTATATTTCATTGAAGAAATATGTTGTTCAAAATTAATGAACGGATAACAAGTTATAATAGAAAAAAGTGCGAGACCTTCATTGTGGTTGGCAGTAAAATACCTTCCAATAATGTCTCTCATCCCACAAATGTCTAATCCCTCAAATGTAGATATGCACTATATATATATATGTGTGTGTATGTGTGTGTGTGTGTGTGTGTGTGTGTGTGTGTGTGTGTGTGTGTATATACATTTGTAAAATATTCATCTCTCATTACCCAAGGAACACGAATTTGAATAATTACCAGACGGGGGAAGTATAACTCAAATGGGTACTTAAAATCCTAGCTGTAGTTCAAAGGAGAAATGATCAGGTAAGAACCATCAGAAAGATGTAAAGATACTACATTAGAAGATAAAGGAAAAGACAACAACCCAGATCCTGAATTTCTGAAAAGCAGAACAGGTTGTAAATGCCTTTCCACTAGAATCATCTAAAAAATCTTTTAGCCCTGTAGGTGGCTTGATTTTAATGTGGTGAGACTTCTTTTAGATTTCTGTCCTTTAGAACTGTAAAATGATGAATACGGATTATTCAAGCCAATTAACTTGTAGAAATTTGTTACAGCAGATTTGGTTTAGTACACTAACTCAGCTATAGCCTTTTCCTGATGCAACTATAGAGACATCACATATCCTAGTTTCTGAGAATAAGAAAAATTTGCCACTGGCTTTGTACACATGTATGAAGGATATACTACTAAGGGCCTTGCATTAATGAGGTCTTCAAATTCTAAATAATATTTAAATAAGAATCTCCCTATCTTTATTTTCACGTTTGGGGATCAAAGTACTAAAGTTATGTATAAGGCTAGGGTGAGAATATGGAAATGAAATCTGTCTCCTAATATTATAAAGATAATTTATGCCATTTTGAGTTACAGTTTCTAAAGTATTATAGAATAAAGTAAAACAGAAACAGAAACTCAATTTTCCATCCTTCCTAACTTTCCAACAGAAATGAGAGAATCCAGTAAAGATACAGCAATCCCAGGATGGTATAGGATGATATAGGATCACTAGACAGTGACAAAGAAGATAACAAAAATGGGTCCCCTGGAACCATGGGTAACAAAATCTACACCTACAGGTTGTGATATAGCTACAAAATAGTTTCCACTATGCTAAGTCTTTGATATTTGATGTTTGTTTTCACAACAACTTTACTCTCTTAGAAAATGACTCTTTAGAGTGTCTGCTTTGAGTTCAAGGTCTTTGATCCATTTGGAGTTGATTCTGGTGCTGGGTGATATATAAGGAAAACATTACAGGATGGAATAGGAGAAACCCTGGGTCTCCTTGGCTCAGGCCGAAATTTTCTGAATAGAGACCCGGAAACACAACAAATCAAAGAAAGGTTGGACAAATGGGATTGCATAAGGTTGCAGAGCTTCTGCAGGGCAAATGACATAGCTAGCAAGATCAATAGAAAGCCCATGGACTGGGAGAAGATCTTTAATAGCCATACAACGGACAAGGGTCTCATATCTAAAATATACTTGGAACTCAAAAAACTAAATCCCCCAACAACAAATCCTCAAAGAAACAACTGCCCAATAAGTAAGTGGGCGAAAGACTTAAAGAGAAGCTTCTCTGAAGAAGAAAGAAGGATGGCCAATAGATACATGAAGAAATGTTCAACATCCCTAGCCATAAAAGAAATGCAAATCAAAACAACATTGAGATATCACCTCACTCCAGTTAGAATAGCAAAAATCAAGAACTCTAACAACAACAGATGCTGGAGGGGATGTGGACAGAAAGGAACCTTACTTCATTGTTGGTGGGAATGTAAACTTGTTCAACCACTTTGGAAAGCAGTATGGAGGTTCCTCAAAAGACTCCACATAGAGCTCCCCAATGACCCAGCAATCCCACTTTTGGGCATTTACCCAAATGATCACAAACAAGGCCACACTAAAGTTACCAGCACAACTATGTTTATTGCAGCATTATTTACCATAGCTAAGATATGGAACCAACCCAGATGCCCCTCAGTAGATGAATGGACCAAGAAGATGTGGTATATATACACAATGGAATTCAATGCCTCCATCAGAAAGAATGACATTTCCCCATTTGTTAGGAAATGGAAAGGCTTGGAAAAAATTATATTAAGCGAAGTAAGCCAGGCCCAAAGAAACATAGGTCCCATGGTTTCCCTTATTTGCAATATCTAGTATAGGTATGAGTCAAGCGGATAAAGTCAGAGAATGTGATGTTAGGAAAACGAACCCTCAAATATGTATTTTAATGTTTTTGTTTCTTTCATGCATGTGTTTCTAACGCATTTATAAGATTATTTCTTTGTTGCTTTGTATGTGCCTCCCCCACAGTGTAACCCCCGCTTTCACTATATTTGATGTCAGTATAACATGTGGAGGAGACGGGGACAAACAAGTCGTTTAAGGATTCAGGTGGACCTGTTGCAACAATGAGAAGTACAAAATGTCATGTCAAAACCAGCTTTACAATGTCGGTGGGGGGGGGGGTATGATTGGGTTGGGGGGAGGGGGGAGGCTGGGAAGGGAGGTGAAGGGTAAACAAAGGAGGAGGCTGCAATGCTTGGTAAGAAATGTATGCATTATCCTGCCCATGTAATTGTAACCCCTCTGTACAGTATGTTCTCAAATAAAATAAAATTAAATTAAAAAAAAAAAAAACAGTAGCAAGAAAGAAAAATAAAAAAAATAAAAGAAAATGACTCTTTATTAATACTCAAGGGTTTGCAGCTTATAACCCAGCAAAAAATAATGCTTCTAAATGTAAACAAGCATGATTCTAAGAGTAACCAAGGCTACTTGTGTTGCTATAGCTGATAAATAAGAATGTTGTTGGGGAATAGTCAAACAATCTTGAACTTTTTCGTATCTTTCCTCTTCTCCAACACGAATCATCCTAGTCAAGATATGTAAAACATTAATAGAGGATTTTTATGTTTTTTCTTATTCACACTAAAACAAATACACTTTTCCTCTTTCCAAGCCTGACTTTGAAAGAGTTAGACCATCACAATTATTTGTTTTTTTGGGTCCGGTCATGGGGCCTGAACTCTGGGCCTGGGCGCTGTCCCTCAGCTCTTCAGCTCAAGGCTAGCGCTCTACTACTTGAGCCACAGTGCCACTTCTGGCTTTTTTCTTTTTGCTTATGTGGTGCTGAGGAATAGAACCCAGGGCCTCAGGCATGCAAGGCAAGCGCTCTACCACTGAGCCACCTTCCCAGCCCAATCACAATTATTTTACATACAAAAGTTTATTGCTTTAGCTTAGGTGTTTTCCTGCCTTTGGGTGTTGCTCTTTATTATTTTGGTAATTACATAGAAAAAACAAGACAAAGCCATTATGCTTATGTTGAATTATTCAAAGTGAAGCTGTCTTCAAACACAGTTTTCTGTTCCTTTCTTCACTGCTAATTAAAGTTTAATTATTGCTCTTTAATGATTAAAAAAACGTGATACTTTAAGGTATATTCTCATGGAAACTGATTAAAACAGGAGTGTCTGCGATTACTTTTTAATTTTTTTTCAAGTATGTTCCTTGGCTATTTTTAATGATAATGCTCTAGTTACTATTCAGTCTCACATTTTTGCTTCTACTTGTTAGTAAAAACTGAATTTTTTTTTGGTCGGTCATGGGGCTTGAACAATGGGCTAGGGCGCTATCCCTCAGCTCTTCAGCTCAAGGCGAGTGCTCCACTGCTTCAGCCATAGCGCCACTTCTGATTTTCTAGTGGTTTATTGGAGATAAGCGTCTCACAGACTTTCTTTGCCCGGGCTGGCTTTGAACCGTGATCCTCAGATCTAAGCCTACTGAGTAGCTAGGATTACAGGCATGAGCCACCGGCGCCTGGCTTGAAAACTGAATTTTATACTAAAAACTTTCCTACTCATAACAATAATCATAATCAGAGCAAAATACTGACCCTAATCTTAATCCAAATTATGTATCAATACTGACGTTAACACAAGCAAACTAGTTTTCACTCATCCTAATTGATTCAAATAAGCCTTGCAAACATAGGTTTCAATTTTTTTCCCAATATCTTAGTCATTTTCTAACCATTATGTAATCTTAACTGGAACATTGAGAATAACCATAAGCCTAAGTGTAAGTAGATTCTAATATTAATAGTAATTCTCTAGTTCACATTCGTTCTAATTCTTACCTGGCTTAATCTGAAATTTACCTTCAATTTTACCCTCATTTTTTTTCTCCTACACTCTCACCCTAACCATGGCTAGAATCCTAACCATAACCTTGACACTAATGGTATCCCAAATCTAAAATTTATGAAAAATGCTTGTTTTGTGTCATCCTAACTGAAATTCCACTTGTAATTCTTGAAATAAATTGCAGGTCTTCCTAAACCCTATAGATTTTCTCACTCTTAACTTTGAACCTATCTTGTTCCATATGAGAAGTCATTATACCCATTTATCTCAAATCCTGATATTATGAAATACATTGTACTTCCATTATCCCAGCTTTTCCTGAATTCCTAGAACCTAAAATAAGTTCAAATTTACTTCACATTTAACCCATTCCTTTTTTTTCTTTTTGTTGGGCATGCGGTTTGGTCTCTGGGCCTGGGCACGATCCCTGAGCACTAGGCATGCGCAAGATCCCTGAGTTCTTTAGCTCAAGGTGTGTACTTTACCACTTGAGCCACAGCACCACTTTCAGGTTTTCTCGTGGTTAATTGCACATAAGAGTCTCACAGACTTTCCTGCCAGGGCTGGCTTTGAACTGCAGTCCTCAGAAATCAGATTCCTGAGCAGCTGTGATAATAAGTGCAAGCCACCAGTTTAACCAAATTCTTTACTCTTTCCTCAACCCCCTTTAATCAGAAACCTAATCCTAATCACAATCTGAATTAACAACAAATGGTTAATGTAAGGAAAATTGTCTGGATTCCATTCAATCACACATTTTATTGCTTCTGCTTCTTAGTGGAAAACTAAATTTTAGCCTAATGCTATCCTTCGCTAACCCTAATAAGAACTAAAACAGCAATTCACAATTTAAACCAAATCATATCTGAATGTTAAAAGTAACACAGACGTTGGTTTTCATTCATTCTACCTTTGATATCATTCATTCTTCTTAAAATATATTGCAGTTTTACACAATACCTTACATCTTTTTCTCATCCTAACCCCAGCTCTACCTGAAACAGCTTGCTGAATCCTAAACCTACAGGTAACTGAATCAAAATGTTAATAGCAAGCCTCTATTTCACATTTATCCCAAATCTTGCTAGGCATGTAGGTCAAAATTTTACTTGCACTTTTACTTGCATTTTGAACCTAAAGTTTTTAAGTGTTTTTCTATTTCCTGTCAGGTTTTATTTTACTTTTTTTTTTTAATTTTCGTTATTGTAAAGAGGCTTACAGAGGGATTATAGTTATATGTGTAAAGTAATGAGTACACTTCTTGTTGAACATTGTTACCCTCTTCTTTGTTGTTCTTGCACTATACCTTCCCTCTCCCACCTCTCTCACTCCTCTGTCCCCATGGTGTAAAGTTCATTTTCAATATAGTGTGTTGTGAGTATCATTGTTGCAATAGGTCATCTTGTGTTGAACCTAAATTTTCTTTTTCTCTAACCCTAATTCTAATTCTGTCTGAGATCCTAACCCTAACCATAATAAAAATAATAGCCCAATTCAGAAGATTAAAAAAAATATTCAAGTTTTTATTCATCCTGTTAATCCACTGTACATATTGAATTAAATTGCAGTTCACCTTAAATCTTCCAATTTAGATTATATGTGCATATTTAAAAATGTAATTTTATGTAAAAAACAGCAAACTTTGGAGGAAGGAGTAATGAAAAGGAAATACAGGGAGTATAATCAAATGCTTTAAATATATTTTGGAAAGAGCACAAGGAAACTGCCGCTTCTGACAATTAATAATCATTAACAAAATAACTAAAAATTAATAAGTAAATAACACACTGCCATCTAGTGTTCTTTAAGAGAGCCATAATATGTCTTGTGAATAAAATACTTGTGTTAGATAAACTTTGTTCATGCATAATTCATATTGCTATTATCCAATTATTTAACTTAATCAATAAAAATATATCAAATAAAATTCCATGATAAAAATATAAATCAGTTAGTAATTGAGAAAAAGTAGTCATGACTTCTAATAAACTAAATTTCTATTTCCCTACAAAGCAATGATTTAGGTTTACTAATCTAGTATTTCTAGTAAGTTTAGAGAACATGACTGGCAAAAAAACAGCTAAATGTACATCTTGTTTCTTGAATGGGTGATGTTTTAAACATTTTCTTTTATTCAAATGAATACATATATTTACTTTTCAAAATAAATGCAATTTTATCTCCTTTTTTCTCCCTGCAATTAAATGTATTACTATATTCAGGTATTTAAAAGCTAAATTTTCTATGTTTGTTATGTAATCCTACATATTCAGAATGACATGGTTTTTCTATTCGTAAATGTCTAACCTCTGGGATTTTTGCATCAGTAACATAACTTATCTAATGAGGTTGTTGTGAAGGCTCCAGTAAACAGTGTGGTAAAAAACATTTCCTGAATTCTAAATTTTAAATCTAATCTTTCTTAGGTTTTGATTATATCATTCATTGTCTCTTCAAAGCAATTAACCTAAAATAAATACTACTTTTTAAACATTTCACTCACATTGTAAATAATTTTAACATAGTGCACACAGTCTCTAATTATTTCAATCTTACCATATTTGATGATCTTAGTGTGATGAATGTTGAGAGTAGAAGGTCCTTATACTCAATAATATTTTTGTTTAATTTAAATCAAATCATTTATCTGGATTTCTAATTTGGAGGTTAATGACATGGAAACAGGAAAATAATAAGAAAAATAATTACTTTGGGAGCATTTTCTTCTTAAAATTATGCAGCAAAAATATCTTAAAATATCTTAAATATATATTATATATATTAAATATATTAAAATATATTTTAATAAAATGTTTCAATCCTTAGGTAAAGTGCATTATACTTTAATATAAAGTTTATCTCAAAACAGAAATTCTGCAACTAAACTAATTTTGTTTTCATGAACAAAATGCTGTGACTTCTAGTCTTGTTATGTGATTTTAATTATATTTTTAGTTGTGACATGATTCCTATTTACACTTAATACTAACTTTTGTAAGCATACAAATCATGCCTGTACACACTAACTTATGTAAGATAATATTCAAAAATTATCTTTTTTCCTGTCTCCAAAAGGGAAGGATGAGGTGCTGAAGTATATTAAATAAAAGCATTCTAAAAGAGATTCTTTATGAAATGGAAATTTGTAACGAGAGGATGGGATCATGAGCTCTTTCTACTTGGCTAACAGGAATTCTCATTTCTACAGTACTTTCTAACCTTTTAGTCACACAGGGTAATCCACAAAATTTGAAGTGCATATGAAGGAAATACATTTCTAAAAGATGTGACAACCCTGCTCAAAAGTTCGGCCTCATCACTAGTTCTTTGTATTTGCTGGCTTATCTAATTCTCTATCATATATTTCATATTATTAAGCATATTAGTAATTCAGCTGTAAATACATAGCAGGAGACTCCTGAAATCACAGTTATTGATCTCCAATTCTTCCCTTTGGCCTTCAATATACCAATTAATTCTCAAAGCAGTCATTTAAGATGTTAGTTTATTTTTCTTTTTTTAAGTACAGATTAAGCTAGTGTTTTTTCTCAGTAAAAAGTGATGAGTGGTATCAGAGCTCTGATATGAGCACCTTCTCCTTAACAAGTATTGCTCTATGGGCTGTAAATATGGAAGCCACACTAAAATTTTCTCTACACACACAGACACAAACACAGACACACACAGACACAGACACAGAAACAGACACACACACACACACACACACACACACACACACACACACACACACACACAGCTACCACCCAGACACATCAGAGGTCAGTTCAGTTACTTTGTAATGATAGTTGATTGATGTTTGCTCCATTGGTTTTTCTTTTCTTGAAGATCTTGCCTGGACCTAAATGTTTCTCTGAAATCAAGTCCCTTGCTCTTAGTATACTTTGTCTATATATTCATTGTATGTTCCTGGCTGTTTCAGGCCAATTAACAGTGTTCGGAATACAGTATCCTCAAACTTGACATTCAAGGCAAACTCCATGAATTCATACTACTATTCCAAAATACTAAAATTTATTGGATCTAGAAACCAAAATATACCCACCTTTTTATATTATTAAGAATTGACATCATGAAAGTAGAAGAACATTGATCAGGAACTGAGGTAAGGGAACAGGAATTTGTGGGAAAATGTAGAACACTGGATGTGTGTTAGAGATACAAAATCATCTTCTGTAGACTCATTTATTGTAAACTTGTCTCTCCTGATCACAACTTCTCTTATGAATTTCTATAGTATCTTCGAATAAATCACATGATTTGCAAATATTTATCATCTTAAGAAAAGACAGTCTGTTTCTACATTTGTCTTTCTATATGACAAACCCTTATTTTTTGTTTCTCTACTGAATAAATGTATTCCTGGAAACAGGATATTGACAGCAAATCTGGTGGTCATTTTAACTTTTTAAATTTGAAATATAACTAAACTTTGTTGTGACTAGTCATTTTTTAAAAATCAGTAATATTCATGAACACTAATATTTTGGTGCCTTTAAGTAAATTGAGACTTGATGTAATACGGTAGTTCTGGTTTCTAATTGACTCAACCATTAGATGATTCATATATAAACATGTGCATTGCACTGTTTTATTTAATATATAAAATAGTCCCCAAAGATTTACTTTAAAGTGTAAAGGGGGGCTTGTCTTCATGTTCCACACATTTTATTTATTTCAGTAAAAGTCCTAGAAATACATGATGTTTACTGGAGCAATATAAAAGATGAGAACATAGTTCTAAAGAAAATGGATTTATTGATTAAAACAGAAACGAATAAAATTGTCAGGTTTTTTGCTTGAGACTGCATAAATTTCATATCAATGTAGCTTAAGATGGGACTCAGAGGAAAATTCATATTAATATTACTTTTCTGCTTGATTCACACTTATACTAGTTATTGCAATAAGGGAAATGGTATTTTCACAATAAAAATCTGTAAGTAAAAAAATAGTACTGAGATTTATATCACATCATAAGCAGTATAGTTATTTTAAGGAATTGGTCATTCAAAGCCCTAGAAACCTAATGGATGAAGAATGGAATTGAAAATAGCAGAGAAAAACAATTCAACATGCAGATATTATGATTTTATAATTTTTAATATGAAAGAAATTAATCTTTTGCCTTTCTGAAGAAGTTTAGCCAGTTATATCAATGTAAGGCATCAGTTGTAATGAGTCTAAAGTCTTTTCCTCCAAGATATCCAAGAGTACTATATTCATCCTCTAAAGAGTAAAGAAGGAATTATTTTAATTAGCTTTGCTTAATATTAATTTACTTGTAGTAAATAGGTTAAAATGTCTGCTATTTTTCTTTCAGTGTAATAACATACATTTAATATTATTACTGTCTCTTCATACAAGCCTGAAATGACTATGTCAATTTAACATAAACAAAAAACGAAAATAACCTGATACCACCATCACAAATCCTAAATTATGTGAAAAAAATCAATAATAAATAAAATAAATCTCAGGAAGAGGAAAACCAATGGCACAATAACAACAGAAAATTACCCTAGCTATCTCTAATGAAACATCTTTAGAGTCCTAGAGAGTACTCCACTTCTAGAGGGCCACACCAAATCAGCTATAATTACATATAGATATACAATTCAAAAGAAGATTTTATATGACTTCCAAGCAAACAGAAATCTTTGAAAAGGTGCCCAGCCAGGCAGGTGCCTGCTGTGAAGGTGGTGGCCAATATATTGAAAAGTACAGCTGCAGTGCGGAAATAAAAGGTCCACATGGGAAAAAAGCAGGAACAGAAGTGTACAATGGAGACAGTCAAATCCATATGCAGAGACAATTCAAGATACCACTGTAGAGCCCGAATTGTCACTGGAGCCACAAGTATTAACATCACAACATCTTCCCATAATTGATTTCTACTCCTACACTTAATGGTCTAGACAAAAACCTAATTCCAGAAAAACAAATCACAACAGAAGATCAAAACAACACCTGGCAATTCAACCAAGAACATAAAAAGTCACCTCTTAAGATCATAGATGCCCCAAAAGAAATCCCCCAAGTGAACATAACAAATCAGAGAAATACAAGAAAAGTGATGTCAAAGTAGTATAATTCACTCAGTAAATAACCACGCATTAGAACAGACCATTAAGGACGTAGAAGATAGTTTTCAAAATTCATTACAAATACTGCTGAAAAATGTGATTAATGAAAAGATACAAAACCAACTATAGATAAGATAAGACCAACTATAGATTAGCAAAATAACTCATGGAGACTACAAACAGAGAAATAAATTCTGAAAAGGCAAGGGAGTCCAAGGAAAAAATGGATGCCTAGTTAAAAGATATGAGAGAAGACATAGCTAAAAAAACAAACCTTCCATCCGCCCCGCCACCCAAAGAAAGGATGTAAGGAAAGTCCATACCAAAGCTTTAATAAACAGATAGAAGCCAGAAAAAAATGACCAATTAGAAGACAGGGAAATCAAAGACAAAGTAAAATGTCTCCACAGCAAATAGATGACATAGAAGATAATCTCAGGGGTCAAAGACCAAATAGGTCTAATAGGAAAGAAGAAGTAAGCATTTAGAACAAATCCAAAGAATAAGAAATGATCTTGCCAGAACTTCAAGACTGAGAAGATCAAATTTGGGTTAGATTGGTATCAAGGAGAACAGCAGGACACAAAATGGATGGGAAACATGGAACATTTTAAAGAATTCTAGCAAAGAACATTCCAAACATCCAAAGAGATAGGTTCATTCAGAGAAGAGAAACCTTTAGAACACCAAGCAGAGAATTCTAGAAAAGAACAACCCACCACCACATCATAATCCATTAGAGGATCATTAGAAATCAAGAAAAGGATTCTTAAATCTGCCATAGAGAAGATTGATTATTTATAAAGATATACAGTCAGAATAACTACAGATTTCTTAGCTGATATGGTAAAAACAAAAAGAAGAGGTCAGCATGATATATAACACACATTAAGGGCAAACTATTATGGACCATGAATATGGTCCCAAGCCAAATATTCCTTTACAGTTAAAGGATATATAAAAATATTTCATGACAAAGAAAACTTGAAACAATGTATCTCCACCAAATCAGAAGGATGGAAATTAATCAAAGATATCCTCCACAGAAAAGATCAAGAAGAACAAGAACTGGTTATATGACATGCTCCCTACCAGAGAACAATGTAAATATATTGAGTAGATGATTCACAGCTCCTAACAGCTCCTAAGAGGACTCACCCAAATAGATAAAATTAGAGGAAAAAATGAGACCACAACATAAATTAGCAAAATTGAGATGGTTATATGAGAGTACTTGAAAACCATATGCCAATCACCTGGAGAATCCTGGAAAAATTTATGCTTTCCTATACTCTACTTGAACCAAGAAGTGATACATAAGAAGTAATGAAAATGAAATTTCAATAAAAACAATTTCCCATAACAGAAAAATGTAGGACTCAATGGATTTACCATGAAATTAAGGCCTGCAAAGAACTTACAATACTCAGATCTCTCTCTTCAATGGAATAGAAAGGGAAATGGAATTATCAAACACATTCTATGAAGCTGGAATTAGACTCTTCCCCAAATCAGATAGAGACTCATCAAAGGAAGAGAGCTATGAACCCAAGTCTTTGATAAACATTGATAGAGAACTTCTCAATAAAATTCTCACCAACCAATTTCAGCAACTAACACACAAAAAAAGTATGCTATGATCAAACAGTGTTCATCCTAGGATACAATTGGATTCAATATACTTGTCAATAAACATAACAGAGATCAACAGCAGAAGCAGGGAAAAGAACCACATGATCGTCTATGTGGATGTAGAAATAGCTTTTAAAAAGATCCAATACCCCTTTATGGTTAAAAGATCTGAGAATCTAGGAACACATGGAACTTTCCACAGTATAATAGTGTATGTATATGACTAAAAGAGAATAAGCACATACCTAACAGTGGAGGCATGAAGACACTAAAATCTGGAATGAGAAAAAGATGACCACTCGCTTTACTACTCTTCAATATAGTAGTGGACTTTCTAGCAAGGGCAATAGGCAAGAGAAAAACAAAAAGGGGATCCAAATAGGGAAGAAGAAAACCTATCCCTTTTCACAGATGAAATGATCCTGTATTTAAACGACCCTGTAGCTTTCTCAATCAAGTTAGTAAAGGTGATGCTAACCTTCAGCAATGAAGCAGGATATAAAAAACACAAGAATCAGTAGTTTTCCTATGTTACCAACAATGGGAAGATCCAGACTGAAATCCAAAAAACAACCCACATATATATTAGCCTCAAAATCAAATCAAATTTAGGAAAAACAAAACAACAACAAAACTAGGAATTAATTAATTTAACTAAAAATGTTAAGGACCTCTACTGTGAAAACTTTAAAAATCTAAAAACGAAAAATTGAGGGAGATTCAAGGAAATGGAAAATATTTCAATGCTCCTGGTTGGAAAAATTAACATTCTGGAAACTGCAATACTGACTGCCCCCAAATAATTGGCAATGTGATACCCATCAAAATCCCAACAATATTCTTCAAATCAGTAGAGAAATTAATCTGAATTTAATATGGTATTACACAATTTCAGTTGAAACAGAATGCTTAGAAATGAACTCATGGGCATATAGTCATGTTACACACACACACACACACACACACACACACACACACACACACACACACACACACAATGGAATTCTATTCACCCATCAAAAAGGATGACTTTTCACCAGTCATAAGGAAAATGAAAGTTTTGAGAAAATTATACTAAGAGAAAGGAATGCACACTCAGAGCAATAAAGGTTTCATAGATTCATTCATTTATGGTCGCTCAAAGCTGCCTATATATCTACAAGTAAACAAGACAGATTCTACCCCGTCCCAGTTAAATGGCCATTATCAAGAAAATTAACAATAGCAAATGCTGACGTGGATGTAGCCAAAAGGGAACTCCATTACACTGTTGGTGGGAAATTACACATGTTCAACCCCTCTGGAATGCAGTATGCAGATTCCTCAATATTCTAAACATAGATCTCCCTTAAGAACCAGTAATTACCATCATGGGCAGTAATCCAATAAATAAAAAAACTAACTCACATTAACTATGCCAGCATGACCATGTTCAGGGCCCAGAACCAGAATTCAAGGACTGGAAAAAAAGTTACTATTGCTGGTGTTTGTTTCCACAAATATGAACTTTTTGACCAAAGATACCAAATAATTCTATTTGCAGCAGCTAGGACAGGTGGACCCTTTTAACAATGAGATATACTAGATGTTAAGTAGAAAAACAAAATTTATAAATTTGGCTCCGGGTGGGGAGGAGGGTCAGGAGGGGAAGATGGGAAGGGATAGTAAGGGGAAACAAAGGAGGAGGTAACAATGCTTGATAAGAAATGTACTCATTACCTTACCCATGTAATTGTAACCCCTCTGTACGGTATTTTCACAAAAAAACCTTAAAACTTACTAAGGATATTTGTAAAATATATAATGAAGGAAGAATTTTCATCCTTTACAAAAATCTATGCTAAACTATTGATATTTTACTGTACTTTTCCTAAAACCAGTTTGATTTGGTTTAATATTTGTCACGCCAAGTTTTTCTATATTCTACTGGAGATTTAATTTTTCATGTATGTATGTATATGTATATTTACCTGTATATGTATCTATCTATATACGTTCCAATGTGGATCATCAGACTTGAAACTTTGCTTTGTTTTGCTGTTCAGCAATTAACGTAGTCGGCTCATTCTGTGACAATATCTGTGCTCATTCTCATCATTCCTTTATTTGACACACTATCAGGCTTCTAAAATCAGCTTCATTTCCTGGAGAAGATTACCAATCAGTCCAACCAATATTCAACCAGGGTTTTAATAAAGCAGGCCTTAAGGAAGGAAATTAACATGAAGTGACAACTACAGAATTTCTACAGAGACCTGACATCTTTCACATTTCTGCCTTCTTCCTTATACTTAAGAAAGCATTGACTAACACTATAAATATACTGCATTTATAACTTAGGGTTCAGTTTTTTTTTTCCAAACTGAAGCCTTCTTTTCCATGATTTTTGACATGGAGATTTTTTTATTTTGGTCGATCGTGAGGCTTGAACTCTGGGCCTGGGCCCTATCCCTCAGCTCTTCAGCTCAAGGCAAGCTCTCTACCACTTGAGCTACAGCACCACTTCTGGTTTTCTCGTGGTTTATTGGAGATAGGAATCTCATGGTCTCTCCTGCCGGGGCTGGCTTTGAACCGCGATCCTCAGATCTCAGCCTCTTGAGAAGTTAGGATTACAGGTGTGATCCACCATCGTCCAGCTGGGAGATTTTTTTGATTGTGATGGGTTTCCATCCCAAAAAAGCTATGTGTATCAAGAAAGCCAACGTTTCCAGCTCAGAGTACTAAACAAAAGAGGGAGAAAATTAAGGTTAGCTCTAATGTTTAGCACAGATATAGGTAATATCAAGATATTTTGAAATTGTATACTTTTACTGAATAAAGTGGCTCAAAGCTATAATATTATCTACTTGGAAAACAGAGATTAGAGAATTCCAGTTCCAGGCAAGCCCAGACACACAAAGAAGTTTCAGAAACTCTAACCATTTGCTGGGTGCAATGTTTTATGCTTGTGTTAGGAGGACCACAGTTCAAGAAGGCCAAGGCATAGCCATACTACCTCAAAATAATCAATCCAATTATAATCTGCAAGTTTGGTAGTAGTAGAGATGTTTTTTCACAAGTACAGGGTTTTGGGTTTAAACCTCCAGTACCCCCAGGAATTTAAGTGTGTGCTAGGGTAAGAATTTGGCATGTCTAAAGTCAAGACTTCATACTCATTTTACAAGCTCTAATGAAACCTTTACCTCTTTTGCTATTTTTTAAAAGTATAACCATAACTTCCATGTCCAAAACAAGTTCCTATGAGATTTTATTCTATGCATTAAGTAATACATTATGTGTTGGTTACTGTCCCACTGAAATCATGCTAAAGAACAAAAACCCATTGTCTTAGAAAGTGACTGGATATGGAAACAGAATCTCAAAGGTAGCATGTAAGTTGAAAACTCCTCCAAGAGATGTAAAAGTTTTGGGTCTTCGTCTGTCCTGCGGAATATGGACTAGTTGCTAGGAAAGGTAAGTGCTCTGCTCGCCCATTGCCCAGCCTCCCTTAGCCTCGGAGACAGACACAGCAGGGAGTCAAATCAAGCAGGAACTTGTTTATTACCACACAGCAAGCAAAAAAACCATGCGGCATGGAAGGGGAGGAAAAAGAACCAACCAATCATTGCAGAGTTCACCCTATCATGCGTGGTGCTATTGATGATTTCTCCATTGCCATTACTGATCACTGCCCAGGTTACCGAGGTTGATGTGGATTCTGCAGGGCCATTGCTGGGACTGGGAGTGTCAGGACAGCCAACAGCTGGAGTATCACCATCTGCAATTGTTAGGGAAAATAAGAGTTTCTCCAGGGCTGGTTGCCCTTGGGGATGGTTAGTAGTTATCTTTTTAGCTTTCCCATTTTAAACACGAGCCAAGACCACCATAACCATTTTCTTTCCTTGTTGTTTAGTTTATCCTTGGACATCCTCGTGTATAGAGGTAATGGGTAAAAACTTAAGGTTCCTGGCCGGGATCCAAATGGGGGCTGTCTACTCTATGGGAAAAATGCATCCAAATCCCTTGCCCATGGTCTCTAAGGGGTCAGGTCCTCTTCATTGTTGTGTTAGAGGGTCCTTCCACCTGACTTTCCCTTGGGGCTTAGGGTTTAATTGTCCCCAGTGCTTCTGAAATCTGGATTCATTTGCATCTTTGAAAAATTTAAAAATGTTAATGGTAAATAAAGCTATCTGTAACTGTATATGGGTGTTAACTCCCCCTTTTTGTTTTAATAATTGTTCCTTAAGACATTGGTGCTTTCTTTCTATAATTGCTTGTTCTGGGGGATTATAGGGAATTCCTGTAGTTTGATTAATATGCCATCTGTCAAAAAACTGACATTGCTATACTAACAAAACAGGGTTCATTATCGGTTTAAACTTGTGGTAGTAGACCCAAGGAGGCAAAGCATTGAAGAAAAGGTGTTTGTGAATGTTTAGTTCTTTTCTCCTCTATGTGCTGTGGTCCAACATGTTCATGAATAGGTATTTATAGAAACAAAAATATATTTAATCTTACCAAAGCCTGGGAAACGAGTAAAATCTGTTTGCTAGAGGATGTTGGGTTTGAGGCCTCTGGGTTTTAACCCTGGTGGTTGTAAAGGGAGTACATTTAAGAAGGGCTAGCATGTTTTGCAGGTATGTCCTATCCTTTTGAGGTCCTTTACAGGAAACTGAGGGAATTTATGTTGAAGACCTCTCCAATTGATGTGGATTAAATCATGTAAACGGGTGGCCTCTTGTAACTGGCTTGTGGGCCAGTAGCTAACTGGTCTGCCCAATTATTGCCCATGGATAAAAACCCAGGAAGTTTTGAATGCCCTCTCAATGTTGAATATGAATAGGGTCTCCCTGTCCTTCTAATAGGCCCTTAAAGGTAACCATAAGGGGGAAAATAGGGTTTCTATCCCACTTAATATGTGTCTGTGGAATATGAGGGAGCAAGATAATTACATATAGGCCATCAGAATACAAATTAAAGGGTTTTTGAATGTCCTGAAGGGCCATTATTACAGTGAACATTTCTTTATATTGTGTCGACCCTTGACAAGGTTGAAATCTTTGTTGGCTCAGAGTCTTTTGTTGCTCATCAAACGGTGCATAGGCAGAGCCTGTTTTATACCTCCATCAGTAAAAACATGGAGGATGCCAGGAAAAGGTGTAGAAGAAAATAGAGAAGGCATTTTGAGGGGAAGTCATCATAACATGACTGGATAGCCCATAATGGCAGTCAATATGGCTTAGAAACCCCTTTAGGGAGAGAGCAAGATGAGCAATGGCTAGAGTGAGCCACTCAACGTCTGTCATTCGAAAAAGAAAAACAATGGAGTGAGGGTCAAGGGTATATTTCCTTTGGGCTAGGGTCCTTCCCTTGATAATAGCATCGGCAATTTGTTTTGCCTAAGAGTACTTCCAAAGTGTGCCCACCAGGGGAGTGTGAACCCACTCTAATGGCTCCCCCCTTTGAGTTAAAATTGCAGAAATCAATGTGTCACCCACAAACAACCAGTGGGAAATGGGCTCAAGAATAGAATACCTCTTCAGGGAAACTTCATCCAGGGCTTTTTGGAACTGTAAAAATATTGCCCGATACCTGCTTGTAATTGTAATAACTTCTTGGGGCATCATGTCTTTTAGAAAGTCAAATAAGTTCACAAGACAATCTTTAGGGATGGGAACCCATGGTAACAGCTAATTGATTTCCCCTAAAAGACTTTGAAGTTGGGCTAGGGTCAGAGAGGCTGGAATATCCAGCAAAGATTTATGGGGGCTGACCTGAGACCAGGTAAGTTGGGATCCGAGCAGCTTAAAAGAAGGTACTTTTTATTTATTGAGGGCTATAGTAAAACCTCCCTTTTTTAATATGACAAGAGCCTGGGCCAGAAGGCCCTCCAGGTGGACCGGGTCTTGGTGCCGCCGAGTAATATCATCCTTGTAGGCATAGGCAAGGGAGGTATCTGAACCCAGCACAGGCCCTAAAATTGTGACCAAGTATTGTTGGCAAAAGGCCAGGCTATTGGCCATTCCCTGTTGCAACACCGTCCATTTGAACCTCCAATCATGCTGGGAAAAATTAAGAGAAGGGATGAAGAAGGCAAACTTCTTGCAGTCATCCAGTTGCAGTGGGATAGAGAAAAAAAAAAAAACAATCTTTAATATCAATCACAACCAAGGCATATTCTGAAGGTATAGCAGGAGTCCAGGGCATAGCTCATAGGGGCGTTCCTACTAGTTCCATCTTTTCATTTACTTTACATAGATCTTGGAGCATGTGCCAGGCCCTGGATGCTTTTTGGATAACAAATACGGGTGTTCCAAGGACTCATAGAAGGATGTATGTGCCCAATGTTTATCCGTTCCTCCACCAAAAGGTGGAGGGCCACAAGTTTAAGTTTTGTCAATGGCCACTGCTCCACCCAAGTAGGGATTCCCAGCTTCCACCTAATGGGAGGTACTTGGGGGGAAGTGGCCTTTAGGTTTGGGGGTGCAACCAAGTGGGTACCATATGTTCCTCTCTATAATTATGAAAGTTAAAAAAATCTTTTTCCTTAAGTCCCTCTAGATCCCATTTAAGCCTTTGTGCTTCTTCTCCATCCAGGATATCATCATAGAATGCTCGATGGTCTGTAGTGACCATAGAATCCATTTGTCTTAGCATGTCTTGCCCTAGTAAATTGGCGGTAAGTTTTTTTTTTTTTGCCACTAAAGGGCATATCTTTCCCTTCTCTCTATCTGGGCTAGTCCATTTCATAAGGGCAACCATCTCTTTGGACTGGGAGTTGCCCCTTACCCCCAATATTGGGGACCTGGGTGCAAGCTTCCAGTCCAAGGGCACTTCCTCTTCCCTGAGTACGGTTCGGACTGCCCCCATGTCAATTAGGCATGAAACCGCTTCCTGCCTATAAAAATACTCATTTTAGGGCTGAGTCTTTTTACCAGGGGGACAGTCCAATGGGCCTGGGTTGTCTTGCCATGAGGCTGCCTGGACCTTACAGCAGAGGGGGTTCCTCCATGAATTAAAAGGGTTGGAGGATGCCCCTCCTCTAGTTTAAAGGCTTCCCATCTAAATCATATTTTAATCGACGATCCTTTTCCCCATGGTACCCCTTCCTGCACCCCCCAGGTTGTAGGGGGCAGTTTGGACTCCCTCTGCTGGTTGGCGGGGGATTGTTGTGAACAGTCCCTCTTAAAGTGCCCCTCTTGCCCACATTTAAAACAAGTCCCTCTCCCCAATGGTCTTGGAGTTCCTTGGCTCTTGGTTGCCAGTGCCTGGGTGATAGCTTCAGTCATTACAGGTTTCTGAGCCTATAAAACTAAAGCTAGTGATTGGGATGGTACTGTTGCATTCCCACATCTTGAGAGGCCACCACCCATCTGCTCAGGGAACTCTCTCTCAATCCAGCGCAGGCCACGCGGTGGTCTGCATTCATCCCTTCCCAAACCATTAGCTTTACAAATTGATCCCGGAGGATCCCTGCTGTCAGCCTTGTTGAACACTCTGTTGGACGGGGTCTATAAAATGAGGTAGAGGTTCACTATGTTTTTGTCTCTCCTGCTATGTGGGATTCAGTGGGCCCTTCATCCAGTTTGTACCATGTGGCAAGTCCTGCCTGCCTCACTTGGTCACAGTACGTGCCAGGTATTGCAGCCTTTTGGATGCCAGTGGAGTACCTTCCCCTGCTCCTGTTAATATGGCATAAATAATAGGTATTGCAGGTTGAGCCTGCTGGTTATTTTCTGCCTTAAAGAAGGCACACCACTTGATAAACTGAGAACTGGTGAGGACGGCTTTGGCCACATCCATCCAGTCCTTAGGGACCCATGTGTGATAAGCAATGTCCTGTCATAGGGTCTGGGCCCAAGGAGAGTTCAGGTCATCCTCCACCACCACCTTCTGGAGGTCTTTAAGATCCTTAGCTTCCCATGGATACAATTCCAAGGGTCTGTTAGCTCTTGGTGCAAGATTGACCGGATACTCTTTGGGAAGCAAATCCTGTGGCCCAGGGTCCAGGCTCCCCTGTGGCCCTTCCTTTACAAGGTAGGCCTCCACATAGGTTACTTCCCTGGCCCTCGGCCCCTCTGTGGAATTTCGGTCATTGGGATCCATCTCACAGGTCCCTCCGTAGGGTGTTGTCCCTTCCCCAATTTTGGAGGCATAAGGTGGGGGCCTAGGACTGTCAGGGGCACCCGAGTCGGGGGAGGGAAGTAACCTTCACACTCGTGTTGACTTCCACTGAGTGTGCTTATGTCTGATAAGTGCATTCTCAGTCAAATTTGACCATTCCTTTTCTTCTTCACTTCCCAAGTTCTCCTTTTGTGAGAGAGAATTACCCATACTTAATGGTTTCACTTACCCTGAGAGACTGCTTAGCTTCGAGCGGTATATTTTCCTTTCATGCTCAATGTTAAGCACCAGATGTTGGGTTTTCATTCATCCCATGGAAGACGGACGGACTGCTAGGAAAGCTACATGTGCCACTTACCTGTTCCCCAGCTTCTCTTAGCTTCAGAGACAGATGCAGCAGGGAGTCAAGTCAAGCAGGAACTCATTTATTACCACACAGCAAGCACTTTTTAAAGCAAAAAAAACATGTGGCATGGAAGGGGAGGAAAAGGAACCAACCAATCAATGTAGAGGTCACCCTATCATGCACTTAAGCTTTCTATACTTTCCCTGCTGTCCACGAGCTTTTTATACACTGATGTCACTTCGCCTGATTGTGGTATCCAGTCAGACTTTAACATAAACAACTCGGACTCTGCCCACTCAACTTCTTCTCAGCAACATCTTTGCTGCCCATGTGTCCCACACAGAAGGCCTTGAATTTGCCAAGGAAAGAAGACTCAGAAGCCAAATCTGATATTGGAGTTATAGATCCACCAACTCAGAGGCAATGTATTTACAGTGTTAATGCCAAACAATCTGTGGTAGTTTATTATTAAAATTACTAGCAAATATGGGGAATCTATAAAATCTGAAAAGGTTCATGATTCGTCTTTATAACCTAGTGATTAAGAAGGATGAGACTTGGGGGATAATGGTTTTCAGGCTGGTAGGAAGTTCATGAGGTTCTATCTCCAATTAACTATAAAAATTTCTATGCTGGAAGTATGGTTCAAATGATAGACTGACTACCGTTAGCAAACAAACTGAGAGCATGAGGTATGTTCAAGCCCCAAACTAGGAGAAAATAAAGGTCCTTAGGAGAATACCATGAGAAGCAGAATTATGAACAGGAAAGCAGAAACAATAGAAATAAACTTAGTGATATAGACAAAGCTTCCCAATGTAAAATATGGCATAAATTGTAATATTTAGGGTTTTCCTTCCTATACAGAAAAATAAATGGTATTTTTACTTGACGAAACTAAAATGTAAAACTGTATGGAATAAATAATCACATTACGTTTATGTTTCTGTAATTTAACATGTTTTCCTACAAATTTCTAGAATAGTGTAGTTTTGGAAATCAATACATGTTGCATTTTAATATAGGATTACATATCCTTGCAAGTGTTGTCTAAAATTGATCGACACTGAAATTATTGCCATTGAGATCTTTCTCAAGATTCCAAATGTTTATACTTTCAGCTGACCTTCCACAAAACTCATACCCGAAACATTACTTTTTAGTTTGTTCATGCAATCATAGGAACATAAATATATGTCTGAAAATGTTAATTACCTTTATTTACTGTCATTAATTTAGTATAACAAATACAATTAAGTAAATACCCTGAGGGAAGTAAGATACTTCCTTCTAAATACAGATTTGCAGGCACACACACACACACACACAATCACCACTCTGACTCAGGTTAGGTTCCTGACATTGGGTATCAGACCATGATCTAATAATCAAACTTTCCTGCCTAGACATAAAATATATTCATAATTCCACACATAAACAAACACCAGATCATTCAAAATAATGAGAATATTTGACAGAACCAATAAGCTCTTCAGCCATCTTCTCCCTGATTTCATTCATTCATGATGATGCATTTTCATATCATATTTAAAATTTTTTTTGAGTCTTTCTGATTAGCAGAACAACATATGCTATCATATAATACCAAATGTAGGTAAAATTACTTGTCCCTAGGTAAGCTTTAATATATCTTATCACAGACTTCTTTTTTCTTCTTTCAGATTCTGTTTCTGGCATTTTGCCCTAATTTCTAATATTAAATTACAAAGGATATTCCTAATTCCTTAATTCATACTTCCTAAAAGTTATGCTATGGAGTTGAATCTGATTTGTTTGCTTATTCAAAATTAAATTTTCTTAACAACTTGCATTATTATTTATGTTATTCCTAAGCCATTTGAAATATCAAATAGAACTGGAAATTGCCCTCAGCAATGCTTTGTGAACGGCATTAATGTTTGGGGAGGGATGAAGGAATTGAATTATCTAGAGTGCCTTAAAATTGGCACTGTTATGCAAAGGGCTCATCATTTAGTCATCTTTTAAAGTGTGGTCTTCTTATTTCATATAAGAATATGTAAGTATGCTTTTCATCACATTCTTGCCTCAAAAGCAGTAGAATTATTTTCTTTGTACAGTTGGTGTCCAGCTGCAACTGTAGTGAAACCTAAAAACAACTGCAGAGCTGTATTGGCCTCTCTAGATTTTGAAATTTTCTTCCAGTAGCCCTTGTGATTTGAGCCCAGATTCATGGGATAGGTACATAATCCACAATTGCAAAGCAGCACAATCAACTTCAATTTTTTTTTTATTGTTTCCTGTTTTTCTTATTGTTGTTCTTTTAAGGAGCTAGGGGATCTTCATTTCTCATTGTTGTTGATGTGACTTAAATTTTCCAGATTTTTCAAATGCAATAAAGAGATATAAAGGAGACATATTTAATCACAAAATGCAGCTAAACCTTTGCATGATTTTTTTTATTCTAGTCCTGCTTTCATTTATCTTCAGATAACTTTGAGATGAGCCAAGCATATGTGTTAATTGACATGTATCAAGCATACAGAACTCTGGAATCATTGGATATTGATTTTTATATCAACTTCACTTAAAAAGAAATTTATCATTTGCTTCATATCTTAAATAATCTACTTAAAGAAGTTTTATTAATTTTATCAACAGATCTCATAATCTATAGAATTGATTCATCGAATAAGTATTTGATTCCTTATTTCCACTGAATTAATATTATATTTATTTTACTTTTTTACCCATGAAATAATAACATTCTTGAGGATAAAACATGCCTATCTTTCATTTTGTTTGCCAAAATGGAACTATTAGACATTTTGAAAATTTAACTTTAAATCTGAACCTTCAAATTTCACTAGGACTATAATTGTGTTACTTACAAATTTAATATTAAAATAAAAATCATTATTAAATAGAAAGCAAGATTATGTTATCATACCTTAATCCCTGAATTAACTTCATAATAAAAAGCATTTATATTTATATAACAAGATATAAATACTGAAACAAACTATGATATATGGAAACAGAAAAGTCCTTTTTTGTTTTGTGATTGTTGTTGTGTATAGTTTGTGATGATTATTTCTTCTTTACTTTATGCTTGGTATATTCATTGTACATCTTCAGGAATGTGAGGGGTGGGCACAGAGCTTTAGGGAAAATTGTGAAAAATTGCAGCAGTGGAGTTCATTGAACATTGATGAAAGTGAACTATTTAACACATGGGTGGAGACAGGAGAGTTGGACTGGGAACAATTAAGGGAACTGAAGACATTTCACAAAAGGAAATGTACTCATTACCTAACTCTTGTAATTGTAATCCATCTATAAATCGCCTTAATAAGAACAACAGAGTAAATTTATTTTAAAAAGGCAAACAAAATGTTGTTTCTTAGAATCCTAGGAGTTTGTTTTGTTCTCTGGTTTGAGCTGGTTGAGATTATCTCTGAAAATAGCTACGTTGACATTCATTGAGTGAATTTGTGAGCTAATAGTAGGTAAAAGTCAGTTATGATTGTATGGTTTTTTAAGACTCTGATTCCTTTATTTCTTCAATCTAATATGTATTATTTCTGTCTACTGCTTTTTGGTTTGGCTTGTTCTGTTTTTTAAGGACCTAGTAGTGCATCATTAGTGCTGATTCAAGATTGTTCTAATTTTCTGATGTACATACTCAAAGCTATATATTTTCCTGAGTATCAGCTGTGCTGTTGTGTCCCAGAGGTGGTAGTATTTTGTGTGTTCACTTATATTGAATTCCATAAAAGTTGTTACTTCCCTCCGTATGTCTTCAGTGACTCACTGATTACTTAGCAATGTGTTATTCAGTCTGTGAGTTTCAGAATTTTTTGTGATGCCTTTTGATGTCGAGATCTAATGCGGCCCCATTGTGATCTGCCAGGATACAAAGACTTATTTCATTTTTATTTTTGAATTCTGACAGATTTTTTTTTTGGGGGGGGTCCAGTCATGGGGCCTGAACTCTGGGCCAGGGCACTGTCCCTCAGCTCTTCAACTCCAGGCTAGCGCTCTACCACTTGAGCCACAGTGCCACTTCCGGCTTTTTACTTTTTGCTTATATGGTGGAGAGGAATTGAACTCAGGGCCTCAGGGATGCAAGGCAAGCAGTCTACCACTGAGCAATCTTCCCAGCCCTTTCACAGATTTTTCTTGTGATATAAAATATGATTTATTTTGGAGAACATTCCATGGGCTGCTGAGAGGAATATATATTAAGACACTGCTAGGTCAAATATTCTGTAGATATCTGTTAGGTATAGCTTGTCAATGCAGTTATTTAACCCTGAAGTTTCTTTGCTAATTTTTTACCTGTATGGCCTGTCCAGAGGTAAGAATGTTGTGTTCAATCAACCAACAATATATCTGGATATGCGTGGTTTTAGGGTAAGTAGTATTTGTCTAATGAATTTGGGAGCTCTAGGATTCAGGACATTGACATTTAGAATTGTTATATCCCTCTGATGGAGAGTTTTCTTTATCAATATTTAATGTCCTTCTTTGTTTCTTTTTACTTTCATACCACTTTTAATGTAAAGCCTATTTTATCTAATATTACTACAGCTACTCTGGCCTGTTTATGAGGTCCATTTTTAATTTGTAAAGATAATGTACAGAAAGGTTACAATTACTTAAGTCAGATAATGACCACATTTCTTTTTGAACAGTGTCACCTCTTCCCTCATGTTCTCCCAGTTTTTCCCTTTCAAGCTCCCTCTCCCATAAGTTGTATAGTTCATTTACAATGTAGTGTCTATTGAGTAGCACTGCTGCATTTGTTAACCCTTTGTCCCACCTTTTCTGTGCTCTCTTGCCATTTCTAAACTTACACATAAAACAAAGGTGCACAAATTAAAAAAAAAAAAACATGAGACCACAGAAGGAAAAGCAAAATAATAAAAAACTATCATTTCTTGGAGACCATTTTAATGAACATTATTTTATATGATAATATTTATATAGCTATTGAGCCTTTGTGATCCTCTCCACAGGGCATCCTCCTTTGATCTCACTGTATAAAAGTTTAGAATCCCATATAATTTATCATGTCCAATTGTAATGTTTTCTCTTTTACCATCCACATGTCTTTACTTGTAGAAATAAAGGCACATTCTAATGCAACACATGAGGGAAGTCAGGCAGCATATATTTCTTTTAGTCTTTCTTCACTTAATATAAGTTTGTTCAAAGTCTTTCCTTTTCCTTATGAATAGTGTAATATCATTCTTTCTGGATCAATAGAATTGCATCATACTGAAGCATTTCTTCAGGCAAAGGAGAAAGTTAGCAGGATATATAGTAAGAAAATGGAATGGAAGAAGAATTTTACTAACTAAGCATCAGACAAGGGTATTCATAGCTAACACATATTTAGATATCAAAAAGTTAAACCCAATAAAAATAGACTCTCAAATAAACAAGAACCCAATCAATATATGGGATAAAGATTTAAAGATAACTTCTTAGAAGAAGAAGCAAGAATGACAAATAGATACATCTCTCTCCATAAAAGAAATGCAAATTTAACCAACACTGAGATTCATCTCACCCCTGTTACAATGTCGTTATGAAAAACTGAACAATCATAGATACTGATATGGATGTGGCCCAAAGGAAACTCTATTACACTGTTGATGGGAATGTAATCTTGTTCAACCACTTTGGAAAACACTATGGAAATTGCTCTCACAAGTGAATAGAGAGCTACCTACCTATGATCTAGCTACTCCCCTTATGGCCATTTATCCAATAGAGCAGAAACAAGGCCACACTGAAGCTACCAGCACAATCATGTTCATTATTGCATTATTTTCTGTAGCCAACATATGGAATCAGCCCAGATACCTCTCATTGTAAAAAGAGGTCGAGAATTATATATGTATATATAAACTATATATATATATATAATCTTATTGATCACAATTTACAAGTATATGTATGCATATATGTATATAAACATACATATATACATATATACAACATATATATATATATATATATATATATATACATACATACATAATGGAATTCTTCTCATCCTCAGAACGAATAATATTGCACCATTCTTAAGGAAAATGAAACACTTGGGAATAATATTAAGTAAAATAAAGCAGACTCAGAGAAACTTAGCTTGCATGATTTTCCTCATTTGTGTTAGATAGAAGGTGCCTAAAAATGTAAAAGTAAACACACTGGATGGTATGCAAGGAGGTACAAATGAATTATCTGAAGTGGCAGAGTCCATGGAGACTAAAAATACTATAATTCTCTTAAAAGACTAAGTCAAAGCCCAACAAAATAAATACCAGTAAATGTGTACTGCAAGAGAGGACAATGGGGGGCAATATGAGATGGGTAGGAAATTGAAGGGGAAAAGGATGTAATACAGGCAAGAATCCATTGTATACTTCCCAGAATTGAAATATGCAAAGCAAGGCATAGTGTGAAATGGAGGGTGAAGATATTGATGTGGTAACACAATTCCAGGTGCTTCATACACATAAACTGCTTTGTTAAATGGCAAGTAATTCCAGAACATAATATTGAGATACATAAGAATCAGGGTTGATTGGGATGGGTGGATGAAAATGTTGAATGGGGTGACATTGATCAAGATGTATCCATACACTGTTTCAGTGAATACCAACTATTTTTACAGATAAAGATAATAAAAATATTCAAAAAATTAATTATGATAGTTGAATATAGAGTTGAACCTCAATTAGATTCCCATTTAAAAATTTTGGGGGGTGTTGCCAGTTGTGGGGCCTGAACTCCGGGCCTGGGCGCTATCCCTCATCTCTTCAGCTCAAGGCTAGTGCTCTACCACTTGAGACACAGCATCTCTTTGAATTTATTTTTTGCTTATATGGTGCTGAGGACCTCATGCATGCAAGGCAAGTGCTCTACTACTGAACCACCTTCCCAGCCCTTAAAATATTTTAAACCTGGAGATATGGAGAATAAAATTCAAATAATAAAACTTTATTAATCTTTTTTATCTGAATTTGTGAAATTTAAATCAAAACTACTTTGCTTTTTGTCAGCCCCTGGGCTGTTAGAATATTTCAAAGTAAGTGGCTTAAAAACATCAGGAGTATATTATCCATACTCTAGAAGCTTAAACATTGATTATAAAAGTGGTAATTCAAAGCAATTCTTTGTCTAATGGGGGTCCATTTTCTGGTTCATTATAATCTATTTTCTGGACGTTCACATCGCAGAGTAGTTATACTGGGCTTCTTTTATCAGGATCATTACTGCAGGGTAATCTCTGAAACGTTCATTCTAATGTGACCAGGCAGAGGAATAGAATTTCGACATGTTTACCTGGAAGGAGTTACATCATCCAATACGCTTTGCAACTTTTTCTTTAACTCAGTGTGGTATATCATTTGGATATTATTTCATAGAAAATAATAACTTAAGGACAAGCTTATATCATGTGAATTATGTGAATGATTATTCTTACAATGGGGATAATTATAGTGATGGCAAAGTGAAGTATGATTGTTTAGTGGCTCTTGAATCACATCATAGGTAAACATGTAAACGTGGTACAGCCTAAAGCCCTTCTGATGTATTTGAACAATCTCTGATGTGTTCATTGCTTTCAAAAATATTCGTTTAGCCAACAAATACAGATCTCCTTTGATTTTAATTAAGGTCTGCTATTAGAACTCTCACAGACACCAAAATCAGAGTATGCTAATATCTCTCATAAAATACAAAATAAAATTGTTACAATTAATAAAATATGAAGACTGTAATATTAATAGAATTGTACATACTAGTATTTGCGTTATATAATATATTGGCATCCTTTGGATACCTCAATTTTTAAAATACTTATAACTAAGTGTGAATTGTTTACAAATAATTATTTGATTATGTGTAGAAATTGAGAAAAAAATTTGCATACATATTTACTATAGATGCAAACAGATACACCTGGTTATTTCTGATCCTTCATTTGTTGGTTTCATTCATGCATGGGGAACATGCAAATGAAAATTGCAAAATTGCATTGACTAAAGTGTTAATTACATGAAGTTTATGTTGGGCTAAATACCTGATTTTATAAATTGAATCGTTTTTGTTCCTTCCTTCCTCCGCCCCTTCCTTTGTTCCTTCGTTCCTTCATTCCTTCCTTTTTTCCTTCCTTCCTTCTTTCCCTCCTCCCTCATTGCCTCCTTCCTTACCCCTCTCTCTCTTTTTCTTTCTTTCTCTCTCTTTCTCTCTCTTCGTTTCTCTTTCTTTCTTTCTTTCTGTCCTTTCTTTCTTTCTTCCTTCCTTCCTTCCTTTCTTCTTTCCTTTCTTCCTTCCTTCCTTGCTTCCTTCCTTCCTTCTTTTGTTCCTTCCTTCCTTTCTTTCTTTCTTTCTTTCTTTCTTTCTTTCTTTCTTTCTTTCTTTCTTTCTTTCTTTCTTTCTTTCTTTCTTTCCTTCTTTCTTTCTTTCTTTCGTTCTTTCAATCTTTCTTTTTCTTCCATTCTTCCTTTCTTCTTTTACTCAGAACATATCTTACGGCTACAGAAAAAACACCAACTGTTTTACTTCAAGGTGTTATGAGTAATTATGAATAGTCTAGAATAATATTAATTTTAATAACCTATGTTATATCTTAAGAGAAATTGTACTAAAAACAACTTCACAAAAGTTGCTGGATATGTAACAAATATCACTTTCCATGATATTGTTTATTTCCTCAAAGTAAAATAAGAATTTAGGCATAATATTGTATGTGTGTTGTTTTTGTGATTTGAATTCTCAAGGATATTGGTTTAACGTTTGAGCAACAACTCCACTTCTGGCTTTGTGTGTGTACGTGTGTGTGTGTGTGCATGTATGTGTGTGTGTGTGTGTGTGTGTGTGTGTGTGTGTTGATGTGTGTGTGATTAATTGAGATGCGACTCATGAACTTTCTTTCCAAGGCTGGCTTTTTAAAACTTTTTAAATATTTTTTGTTGTGAAAATAGGGGTTACAATTACATGGGCATGGTAATGAGTATATTTCTTATCAAGCATTGTTGTCTCATCCTTTTTTCTACTTCTCAACCTTTCTCATCTCCTCCCTTCCTGCCCCATCCACCCCCTATCAAAGTTGTAAAGTTCATTTTTCTACATAATGACTTGTAAATCTCATTGTTGCAATGGGTCCACCTGTATCCTTATTTAAACCATATGATTTTTCCCTTGCTCTCCACAAATCATACCAACATCAAATACAATGCAAGCAGGGGTTATACCGTGGGGGACGGTCACGTCTGTGACAAGCAGAATAGGTCAGATAAGTTGATGTTAGGTGAAATGAACCTCACGATAAGTATTTACATGTTTTTTTTTTCTTTCTTGCAATTGTTTCTAACATATTTATAAGATGATTTCTTTGTTGCCAAGGCTGGCTTTGAACCCCAGGTCCCTGAGTAGCGAGGATTACAAGCTAGAGAAACCCATATTAAGCACAGATATACCTAAGAATAAAATATATTTCTTATCATTTTAATTTTAGAGGCTCAATTTAACAAATTAACATTTAGATATTTATTTAGTTATTAAAGCTGAACATGCACTGTGAAAAATAGTTTTCATTTTTATAAAAAAATAAACTCAAAGGTTTAAATGTCAGAATCTTTGCACAAATCGAAATACTCTATTATTCAAAGTGACAAAGGGATCCTTAATCAAATTTCTCACTTAAGCTAAAAGCAATAGGCTCTGTCAGGGTGAATGAAGCAATTTTTCATTAAATTAAATATTATCTACTGTAGTCACATGATTTTTTCTTCTTTTAAACCTAAGCGTTTTTGACATAATATATAGATTCATACGTTTTTGGGGTATATAAATATTTTAGTTACTAGTCATGTATTTCTGAAGTTTGATTACTAAGACATTTCAGGGAAAAACTGAATTTCATGTACTATGTCAACTGTGATTTTTAGAAATTGAATCAATCTCAATATGATATAAAGCAAGATATTCCATGGCTCATGCAATTATTCCTAGAATTGAATATAACTTGTTTTTGAATGGTAGGAAATTCATATTATACCTACTCTATAGAATAATTAAAAAATAAATGACCGTGATAGTATTTATTTTTTCTTCCACTAGAAAGAAAGAACCTCACAATAGATGACAAAAACTTGAATGGAAATGTCATAAAATTATGAAAAATTCAAGTTATTATGAGTTAGATGAAATAGTCATTTTTGAAGGTCAAAAAATGAAATCTCTTGAAGCTTTCTTATCTGTTAAATAAAATGTATTTGCACTCAAAATATTTCATTCATCTCTTCAGTAATGGTGTAATCCAACCTCCTCGATTTCAAAAAGCTTCTCTGATTAATTCAAGTAAATAATTAGGAACAGAAGTTATCACAATTTATAGAAATATCTACCCATAACTCTAGAAATTAAAACTGAAATCATAAAGTGTTGGGATTAATAATTAGTTTTCACTATGTTGCCATAAAAAGGTGAACCCTCTCACGTGGGCATAGTTGTAGAGATTTGGTCATTGAGAACTTATGATCAAAGAGAATGTTAAGATCAAAGTCCTTTCCTCTTCTTCCTTCTTTTACTTCTCTGTCTCCTTCTCCTTTTGCTTTTCCTTCTCCCTCTCCCTCTTCCCCTCCTCGTGTTTCTCTCTTTCCCCACTCTTATTCCTACTTTTCTTTACTTCCTGGCTTCCATGAATACACATACTCCATCACATGTTCCTGACATGGGGTACTGTGCCACCAACAACCCAAAGCAATGAGGATAAGAAATATAAACTGAAATGTGTAAAATCAGAAGACAAGATTAATCTCTCCCCCTTTTAAGTTAATTTTATAAAGTATTTTGTCATATTAATAGGAGACTGACACAGCATGCTCACATTTATTATAAGGGATAAGATTTACTGGAAAAAATCTGACCAATATCGCCCTAATGAAATGATTGATTAAATTAATATTATATTAAGACAAATCTAGTTTAAAATATCAGATATACTTCAATAAGAGGCAAAAAAATCACCTCTATGTTTTCCTATGAGAAGACAGCAGAATAAAATCTGTTCCTTAAGGAAATTGACCTATAATTGACTGCATTGTCAATTTCATAAATGATGTAAGAAGACTGTAGAACAAATTACAACCTAAACTGCATGTATTAAAATTTACTTCGTCCCATGTATTCTATCTATGTCTGGTTCACAAAATGACTTACATTTTATCATATTTTTAATTAACTTTAAGTAGTTGTATGGGAGTTGCTGTTTGACAAAGCAGCTAATGAATAGTGTTTAGTGAGGTGTTTTTTTTTTTCTTTTTTCTCTCCTGAGGTTTGAACTCTGGGTCTGAATGCTGTTCCTGAGTGCCTTTGGATGAATGCTAGAATTCTATCACTTGAGGCACAGCAGCACTTTCAGATTTTTCTGAGATTTAATTGGAAATATGAATCTCACAGACTTTCTTGCCTGGACTGGCTTCAAACCTCAATCCTCAGCCTCCTGATTATATAGGATTACAGGTGTGAGCCACTAGTGCCGATTTAATACAATGCACCTTTTTTTTTTACTCGTCCTGGGGCTTGAAATCAGGGCCTTGGCAATGTCCTTCAGTTTCTTTTCCTCATGCTAGTCTTCAATGACTTGTGTCATAGTGCCAATTCCAGATTTTTTGTTTATGTAGTATGGAGGAATCAAACCCAGGGCTTCACACATGCAAGGCAAGCAGTCTACCACTAAGCCACATTCCCAGCCCTATACAATGCCTCTTGATAATCATTATCCCTCATCCTTCACAATCCTATCTCATCCCTCAATTTACATAATTTTGTAGAATATTCACTGACTTACAATAGCATGTATAGTCACTCAGAAAATATACCATGGATCATATTTTCTTGATAGTCTTAATCATCAACATACTGAAGTTATGCATTATAGAATTCTGTGATTTTAAATTCTAAATTATCACTTAGGTTCACCCACTACTATTCTAAAAATTTTCCTAAGGTTAATGCAAATGCAATTTGTAATTTTTCGATAAAGTAAAATGATTCTTAGAATGTTAAAGAGTTGGAGTAAGAATATTACCTTCAGTTCTAGAACATTTTATCCTTACTACCCTCTCAAAATATTCCCATATTTATTATTAGTCACTTCCTGTCAACATTCCAACATACCTCTCTTGAGCAGCTATGATTTCATATTCTTCCTCTACAGATGTGCCAATTTTAAAAAGCTCATATAATTAGAAAATGTAGTCTATTTTATCGATTTTCCCCATGTAATATTACTGTTTTTACAGTAAGTCCATGTAAACTTTTCTCATGGATAGAGCATATGTATAATAGAATAACATCCTCAATGGGCATTTAAATTCTTTATTACATGTTATTGTAAAAGGTTTTGCTCTGTATATTCTTGTACATGTGTCTCATTGGACATATGTTGAAATCTATTTTGTATATAACATTATGATTCAAAATGCTGGATCACAGAGGCAACTCTATATATAATATCTTAAAGATTGCCAGTATGTTCAACAAACTGACTATATAATTTTAAATGTCAAACACCAATGTATAAGGTTTCCAATTTCTACATAATGGTTGTGCGGGGCTATCTTATTGTTTCTATTTCCACTAATCTCTATATGTATGCAATTTCTATGTATGTTATGATCTTTCCATATGTTACTTGGTTGTTATTATATTACTATAGAGATATGTATTTGGATTTTTTATAACTTATTCAGGATGGTTAAAGTTTTTCATTGGCATTAATATGCTATTAATATATTTCTGATTCAAGTCTCTTTAAATAAATTTATATGTATACACACTATATGTACATATGCATATATTCATACTTATATGTGTATATATACTAATACCTATATAAGGATATACAGATGTGTATATACATGTATATAGACATATATGTATATTATTATTTTCATTTGTCTGTAAGTTATCATTTTACTTTATTTGTTAAACACGTCCTTTATTGATTTTACTTCACTTTATTTTATGGTTGATGTTGTACAGAGAAGCCAATTGAGTTGCCGGTGGCTCACCCCTGTAATCCTAGCTACTCAGGAGGCTGAGATCTGAGTATCATGTTTCAAAGCCAGCCTGTGCATGAAAAGTCCATGAGACTCTTATCTCCAATAAACCACCAGAATACCTGAAGTGGCCCTATGGCTCAAGTGGTAGAACTCGAGCCTTCAGTTGAAGAGCTGAGGGACAGCACCCAGGCCCAGAGTTCAAGGCCCACAACCCCCACAACCACTATGACCAACAACAAAAAGAATACTGACTGAAAAATCAATAGTATTAAGCAGTCTTAAAGATAGGCTCAAGTCTAAAATTTTAGTATAAACTTAGATTCCAGCATTGTTCTAGTCCAATGAGCTAAGAGCCCTCAGAAGGTTGAACGAATTTCTTAGTTTATTTACACAATCACTGTATGTATGTATTTTCTCATCTCTTTCTTTCATTTCACAAGAGAATCTGTATTTATCCTTTATGCCAAAGATCTTCTTAAGATATAGGATGTTAGGCAGAAAAAATTAGATGTATATTTAAAGATTTTCATCTCTTAAGAGACTAAAAAGCTCAGAAGACATTTCGCTATTACTGGCATATTTCAGATGACTTAAATGTTTTGGTTCTTAAACTAAGTGAAATACGTGTAAAATATTACAGTTTTTCCAAACAATGATTATGGCTTATACTTTTCTGCTCCAATGAGTTGAAACTTCTGACAAGATTGGAGGGCATATGGATTTCAGGGGAGAAGTGTTAATGTTAGAATGCCAAGGGAGATTCCTAAAACAGCACTGCCTATCACATATCTGTTAGTTATACTTATGGCATATAATTGTATATACCTACAAATATGATTTGAATAAGGAATGTGTGATTTACACAATTCATTCAATAACAACTAAAACCAGAAAACACTTCTATTTATTTATATAAACTAGTATATCTAGTGAGGATTTAAAAATTTTTAGAATATATATTTTAAGATTTATTTCAAATTACTGTTTATTTTTAATGGTTTATTTTTAATTGTCAGTTTGGAGGCTTGAAATCTGGACCTGGACACTGTCCCTCACTTCTTCAGCTCAAGATTACTGCTCTACCACTTGAGCCACTCCAGTTTTCTTTTGTCTCATTGGAGATAATATACTCACAGACTTTCCTGCGTAGGCTGGCCTTGAGCCATGATTCTCAGTTCTCAACCTCCTTAGTAGCTAGGGTTACAAGCATGAGCAACTATATCCATTAATTTCTGCATGTAACATTTCTTTTTAGTGAGAATGCTCAAAAACTTATCTTCTCATTGTGATGAAATATCTATTCTTAACTATAATCACTTTTCTTCTTGTAGTATAAAATTAATATATTAACATTTAGTCATGGAAGTCTGCTAATTAAAGTTACATAAAACATTAATTGTAAAGTGAAAGAAATTCATGGTTCTGTTTCTTGTTTTAAGTAAACCATTCTGCGTTTTGTTTTCAATTATATTTCTTTGGAAATGTGTAATATTCATTGATTTAACTGTTAAAATTGATAGCAATTACATTATATCAAGTTGATTCAAACTTGTATTTGAAAATTGCACCCTTACCACAAATATACTTCCACTTTCCTCTATCACATAATTAAAATAACAGTAAAGCAAAGATTGGCGTTAGCCATTCATGTGTAGAATCCTAGAAACTCAGGAGTCTAAGACCTGAATACTTTAGTTCAATGTCAGTCCAAACAGACAAAAATGTGAGAAAACTTATCTCCAATTATCCAGCAAGAAGCAGAAGGTGAGAATGTGGCTCAAGGAATAGAGTAAAAAATTAGAGCAAAAAAATAGAGCAAACAAAAAGCTATGAGCAAAAAATTCAAGGAAGACCATAAAACATTGAGTTCCAGCCTTAAAAATGGCATATACACAAAAGACAACAACAAAAAGTAATATGAACATCAATAATGAAGACAAAATAGTAGAAAAGATCATGAGAAATATGTAAACATCTGGAAGACAGAAATCATTTGACAGAATTTTGATTCATGAAAGGGAAAAGTGGCAGTCTCATTTGTACAATCTCATTGTAGTCATTTTTATTGAAACCTGACTATTGGGTAACCTGTGAAAGAGTAGATTGTATTACCTGACTTAGCAGACCTTGCTTGTGACTATGCACCATCCCACTATGCAAAATCTAAAATAATGCTTGGTAATTTAAATAAAACCTCATGTTAGAGACTGTTTGGCCCACATAGACTGAGGTCCTTATATTGAGGCTTCAGACCAGTGCTTTTGTTTATAACCACTCCTGTTTTAACAAGTTGGGACAAATAGAAGTAGTGGGTTTAATTATAAAAGGGAAGCATGCTACAGACTTATTTTTGTTGCTAAGGCTCTAACCATTTCAGATTATTTTTCAGGCCAAGCCACCCTTGAGTAATTATCGCTTACCTATGGCTTCCACAAACGTGAGATAGGAAATTTCATTATATCTAGCTTTCTTTGTTTTTGTAGTTCCTCACGAATTTGTGTTTTTCAGAACTGGCCCTCATATCAGTCTCCTAAATCTCTGCCTTCTAATTAGCAAGGTATATTTCATCTCAAGCTTGGACCCACATTATTTTCAATGTAAACATTCAATATTGACTTCTGTTTTCTAGATATTAAATTCTATAGAGGTTAGTATGGATCTTTATGATCTTATAAGAACATAGATAAATCCCTTGAATACTTTTTCCAATTTATTTAAATATTTCTATTATGACATCACAAATAGGACATTAGTATGTCTCAAGTATCTTATGCAGACCAGTTAATTTAATTATTTTGTGCACATATTAAGTCCAATATAATTTTATCAAATCTATATTAATATCCAGTATTTACAGATACGTTTCTTTACCAAAAATAATTGTCTCATGTTTGCCTTTTATAATTAAACCCACCACTTGTCTTTTTTCCATCTGAAACCTCTTTTATCCTGGCAACCAACATATTTTTTTCTCCAACATTTAGATCATGCAATAAATAAACCTGATTGCCATCAAATCTATGGTAGATTATTCCCAGTTATTGTATGCCTTAATTTTTTATTGCATTAACTCGAGTTGCCTTTTAGTTCTGTTATTAGAGAATGTAGCACAATTCGTTTCCCATTCACTTGAAGAAAGCCTGAATTGATTTCCTTTTCTTTGACTAGAGGAAATAATGCTGCTATAATCCTCTGTGTTTTGGCGTTTGGGTGAATGTTATATTTTATTTCTATGAGGCAAAGCCTGGAAAGACCAATTCCTGTGCTATACAGTGGGTATTTGCTTATTTCATATGCTAAGAACTTGTCAAATGTTTTCAGAAGTGGATTTCCCATTTGACATTTCTGCCAGCATCCATTTTCTCTGTTTTTTGATAACATTTAGTATGGTCATTATTGTATTATGTGAAGTAATTCTTATACATGTTTTATGATGTCATTTTGGTTTTAATGTGCATTCATTGGGCGACTGATGATGATTTTCTTGTGCTTATTTTTCACAAGATATACTTTGCTGGTTTCTAATTGATGCTCTTTTTAACATTAGGTTTTGAGAGTTCTATGTAGAATCTAGATTTGAGGCATTCTTCAGGTATAAGATTTATACATATTTTATCCTTGACTATGGCTACACCTCATCATCATTATAATCATCACAATCATCATCATCATTAATATCATTATTACTACTATTACCTTTCTACATGTATGTATGGTCCTGGGGCTTGAACTCAGGGTCCCTGAAATTTCTGGCAATTTAATAAAAATTTAACATTTCAGTCACACCTCACTTCTGGCTTTTTGCTGATTAATCAGAAATAATATTCTCAAGGACTTTATTTTGTGGGGGGCTGGCTTCATATAGCAAAACTTAAATCACAGACTAGCAAGTAGCTAGGATGAGACACATCAGCCACCTGCTTCCAACTATTCACTACTTGTATATGAGCTTTCACAGACCAAATTATTTTACACTTTCATTACGTTCTACTATATTGTTTTCCTTGCCTATAATTTTAATGCCAAATTTAAGAAAGTTTCATCTCCAAAATTGTCAAGACATCTTTCTTTGTTTTACATTTGCATCACTAGTTTTGTTTAATATGCCATGTTTTAATCCTGCTTGACGTTAATATTTGAATAAATAGTTATGTTGAAGTCAATGTTTACTTTTTAATTCTCCCCAATATTGTCTAACCTCTCACCACTTATTAAAAAGAATGTCATTTTACAAATGTTTGGTTTTACCTCTTATTAAATATTCCTTGATAATATTTATGTGGAGCTAATCTGGTGCTGTACAGACCCATTGAGCTGTACATTTTTTCTCTACAAATATAACAATTTTATACTAACAGCTTTAATATTGGACAGAGAAATATATTCGAGTTTATTTTCCTTTGTGAATGAGTCACAGTGCTTGTCAGGTGTTTTTAGAAGTTGTCATAAACATAAATAAAACTGTGAAGCTGGACGATGTTGGCTCATGATTGTAATCCTAGCTGCAGAGGAGGCTGTGATCTGAGGATTGTGGTTCAAAACCAGCTGGATTGGGAATGTCCGTAAGACTCTTATGTCCAATTAACAACCAGAAAACCAGCAGTGCCAGCGTTTCTCAATGGGTAGAGCACTCATTTGAGCTGAAAAGCATTGGGTCAGTGCCCAGGACCAGATTTCAAAACCCACGAATGACCAACAAATAGGGGAGGAGACAATTTATATTTGGCTCAATTGTATCCTCCAATCCACAAAAATTATATGTCTCCATTTATTTTGATTTTTTCTTTTTTTTTAATTTATTTTATTTGTGAACATACTGTACAGAAGGGTTACAATTACATGGGCAGGATAATGGGTACATTTCTTACCAAGCATTGAAGCCTCCTCCTTTGTTTATCCTTCACATCTCTTCCCAGCCTCCCCCCCTCCCCCCCCAGTCCCAATACTTCCCCCCTCCCACCGCACCAACATTGTAAAGCTCGTTTTCGACATGACAACTTGTACTTCCCATTGTTGCAACAGGTCCACCTGTATCCTTAAACGACTTGTTTTTCCCCATCTCCTCCACAAGTTATACTGACATCAAATATAGTGAAAGCAGGGGTTATACTGTGGGGGAGGGACATACAAAGCAACAAAGAAATAATTTTATAAATGCATTAGAAGCACATGCATGAAAGAAGAAAACATTAAAATACATATCTAAGGGTTCATTTTCCTAACATCACATTATCTGACCTTTTCCGCTTGACTCATACATATACTAGATATTGCAAATAAGGGAAACCATGGGGTCTACGTTTCTTTGGGCCTGGCTTACTTCACTTAATATAATTTTTTCCAAGCCTTTCCATTTCCTAACAAATGGGGCAATGTCATTCTTTCTGATGGAGGCATAGAATTCCATTGTGTATATATACCACATTTTCTTGATCCAGTCATCTACTGAGGGGCATCTGGGTTGGTTCCAGATCTTAGCTATGGTAAATAATGCTGCAATAAACATAGTTGTGCTGGTAGCTTTAGTGTGGTCTTCTTTGTAAACATTTTGGTAAATGCCCAAAAGTGGGATTGCTGGGTCATAGGGGTATTCTATGTGAAGTCTTTTGAGGAACCTCCATACTGCTTTCCAAAGTGGTTGAACAAGTTTACATTCCCACCAACAATGAAGTAAGGTTCCCTTCTGTCCACATCCCCTCCAGCATCTGTTGTTGTTAGAGTTCTTGATTTTTGCCATTCTGACTGGAGTGAGGTGGTATCTCAATGTTGTTTTGATTTGCATTTATTTTATGGCTAGGGAGGTTGAGTATTTCTTCATGTGTCTATTGGCCATCCTTCTTTCTTCTTCAGAGAAGTTTCTCTTTAAGTCTTTCGCCCACTTGTTTATTGGGCAGTTGTTTCTTTGAGGATTTGTTGTTGGGGGATTTAGTTTTTTGAGTTCCAAGTATATTTTAGATATGAGACCCGTGTCCGTTGTATGGCTAGTAAAGATCTTCTCCCAATCCGTGGGCTTTCTATTGATCTTGCTAGTTATGTCCTTTGCCATGCAGAAGCTCTGCAACTTTATGCAATCCCATTTGTCCAAACTTTCTTTGATTTGTTGTGTTTCTGGGTCTCTATTCAGAAAATTTCGGCCTGAGACAAGGATACCTAGGGTTTCTCCTATTCCATCCTGTAATGTTTTCAGAGTGTCTGCTTTGACTTGGATGTCTTTGATCCATTTTGTGTTGATTCTGGTGCAGGGTGATATATAAGGATCTAGCTTTAGTTTTCTACATGTAGTTAACCAATTTTGCCAGCACCATTTACTGAAGAGGCTGTCTGTCTTCCATTCTATTGTTTTAGCTCCCTTATCGAAGATTAGATGGCCATAGGTCTGTAGGTTCATTTCTGGGTTTTCAATTCTATTCCATTGGTCCTGAGGTATGTTCTTATGCCAATACCAAGCTGTTTTGATTACTATGGCTTTATAGTAGAGTTTGAAATTTGGTATTGACATTCCTCCAGCAGTGTTCTTTCGGTTGAGGAGCATTTTTGCTATTTGGGGTCTTTTATTGTTCCATATGAATTTTTGGATTGCCTCTTCTATTTCCTTGAAGAATGAGGTTGGAATTTTGATAGGTATCAGGTTGAATTTGTAGATAGCCTTGGGAAGTACTGCCATTTCCACGATGTTAATCTTTCCAATCCAGGAGCATGGGAGGTTTTGCCATTTTTTAAGTTCTGTGTTGATTTCCTTTTTCAAGATTTTAATGTTTTCATCATAGAGGTCCTTCACTACTTTGGTTAAGTTAATTCCTAGGTATTTTATTTTTTGTGGGGCTATTACGAATGGAGTTGCTTTCCTAATTTCAGCCACACTTTTCTCATTATTGGCATACAGAAAGGCCATTGATTTTTGGTGGTTAATTTTATACCCTGCTACTTTGCCAAAGTTTTGAATCAGCTTGAGTAATTTAGGAGTGGAGTCTATGGAATTCTTTAAATACAAGATCATGTCATCTGCAAAGAGGGAGAGTTTTATTTCTTCTTTCCCTATTTGGATCCCATTTATGTCTGCATCTTTTCTTATTGCTGTAGCTAGGCATTCTAATACTAGATTGAAGAGAAGTGGAGAGAGTGGGCATCCTTGTTTTGTTCCTGAGTTAAGAGGAAATGGCTTTAGTTTTTCACCATTGAGTATAATGCTGGCTGTAGGTTTGTCATATACAGCCTTTATTGTATTGAGGAATGTTCCATGGATTCCTAATTTTTCCAAAACCTACATCAGGAAGGGGTGTTGGATCTTGTCGAATGCTTTTTCTGCGTCTATTGAGATAACCATGTGGTTCTTATTCTTGCTCCTGTTGATGTGATGAATAATATTAATTGATTTGCGTATATTGAACCAGCTTTGCATCCCTGAAATGAATCCTGTTTGATCGTGGTGTATGATTTTTTGGATGAATTGTTGAAGTCGGTTGGCCAAAATTTTGTTGAGAAGTTTTGCATCAATGTTCATCAAAGAACTGGGTCTATAGTTCTCTTTCTTTGATGAGTCCCTGCCTGGTTTTGGGATGAGGGTTATGATGGCTTCATAGAATGTGTTCGGTAGTGAGCTTTCTCTTTCAATTTCATTGAAGAGTTGGAGGAGAATTCGTGTGAGCTCTGCTTTGAAGGCCTTGTAAAATTCTGCTGTAAATCCATCTGGTCCTGGACTTTTCTTAGCTGGGAGGTCTCTTATTGCTGTTTCTATTCCAATGCTTGATATGGGCCTGTTAAGATAGTTTAACTCATCTTGGTTTAGTTTTGGCATGTCAATATTTGCTAGGAAGAGGTCCATTTCTGTCAAGTTCTCAAACTTATTAGCATAAAGTTTTGAGAAGTAGTCCCTTATAATGTTCTGAATCTTGCTTGTTTCCGTGGTGATGTTTCCATTCTCATCTCTGAGTTTATTAATTTGGGTGTGTTCTCTTCTTTTTCTGATAAGATTTGCTAAGGGTCTGTCAATTTTAAGTTTTTCGAAGAACCAACTCTTTGTTCTGTAGATTCTTTCTATAGTTTTTTTGGATTCTAATTCATTTAATTCTGATTTAATTTTGATTATTTCTTTCCGTCTACTGGATTGGGGTTTATCTTGCTGCTCTTTTTCAAGGAGGTTTAGATGTGTCATTAAATTGTTAGTTTCAGATCTCTCCAATTTGTTGATGTAGGAGCTGAGCTATAAACTTGTCTCTGAGTACTGCCTTTGCTGTGTCCCAGAGGAGCTGGTATTTTGTGTGTTCATTTTTGTTGAATAGCATGAACATTTGAATTTCTTTTCTAATTTCTTCCATGACCCACTCATGATTCAGCAGTGTGTTGTTCAGCCTCCATGTGATACCGGACTTTCTTTGGTGGCTTTTGGTGTTGAGTTCTAACTTTATTCCCTTGTGGTCAGAGAGAAGGCAAGGTATAACTTCAATGTTTCTGAATTTAGACAAGTTTGCTTTGTGGCCTAAAATGTGGTCTATTTTAGAAAACGTTCCATGTGCTGCTGAGAAAAACGTGTATTGTGATGCTGCTGGGTGAAATGTTCGGTAAATGTCTATTAAGTCTAGTTGATCTATGCAGCTGTTTAGATCTGCGGTTTCTTTGTTGAGTTTTTGCCGAGTTGATCTATCTAGTGGGGAGAGTGGTGTGTTAAAATCCCCAACAATTAATGTCTTTGGATCTATATGGGATTTGAGGGAAAGTAGTGTTTCTTTGATAAATTTGGGAGCTCCATTGTTTGGCGAATAGATATTTAGAATTGTAATATCCTCCTGAAGGAGAGATCCTTTAATTAGTATGTAGCGACCTTCTTTATCTCTTCTCACGAATTTTAATTTGAAGTCTATTTTATCTGATATTAGGATTGCAACTCCCGCCTGGTTATGCGGTCCGTTTGCTTGGTAGTTTTTGTTCCAGCCTTTAACATTGAAAATGTGTTTGTTTTTACGGGCAAGATGTGACTCCTGCAGGCAGCAGATAGAAGGGTCTTGTTTTTTAATCCAACTAGACAGTCTATGTCTCTTAATTGAAGAGTTCAGTCCGTTAACATTAAGAGATAGGACTGAGAGGTATTTGGGCGTCCTGCCATGTTGTCTACCTTCTTGGGGGCTGCGAAAACTGGGTTCTTCCTATGGTTCTTGGATTCTCAGTTTGGGTGCAGTTTCTTGGCCTTTATTGCGGTCTTGTTGGTTTTCTATGTGTAGGACATCTTTAAGAATCTTTTGTAGGGCTGGTTTGGTGGAGATGTATTGTTTCAATTTTTCTTTGCTATGGAAGGTTTTTATTTGTCCTTCAGTTATGAAGGAGAGTTTAGCTGGATACAGTATTCTTGGTTGATAGTTGTTTGTTTTTAGGGCATGGCATACATCATTCCAGGCTCTTCTTGCTTTGATTGTCTCTGCTGAGAAATCTGAGGTGATTCTAATTGGTTTCCCTTTATAAGTGATTACCCTTTTCTCTCTGACAGCTTTAAGGATCTTTTCCTTGTTCTGAGTTGATCCTGTGTGGATTATAATGTGGCGGTGGGATGTCCTATTCTCATCTGGTATATTTGGGGTTCTAAAGGCTTCTTGTATCTGGACAGGCCTATCTTTTTTGCATGTTTGGGAAGTTCTCTGCTAGGATGCTGTTAAACAAACTTCCTAGACCATTAACTTCTGTTTCTAGGTGCTCCTCTACACCCATTATCCTTAGATTAGGCCTTCTGATGGTGTCTTCCAGGTGTTGGATAGATCTATCATATTTCTCGGACTTGTCTTGGATGGTTGTATGTTCTTTCTCTATACTATCTAGGCTGTCTTCAATCCCTGAGATTCGATCTTCTGCATGGTCTAACCTGCTGTCAAGACTCTCTACTTTGTTTTTTATCTCTTTTCCTTCTACTTGGTCAGCTTTGATGGCTTCAAGTTCTTTGTTGAAGCTCTGTTTTAGGTCTTGTATGAATTTCTTTACTTCCTTAATTTGGTGTTCAGTGTTTGTCCTCAAATCGCTTAGTTGATTGGTTATGGTTTTTTTGGGCTCCCATTCCTTCTGTTGGGTTCCATTCAGCATTCCCTTTGTGGTCTCCCTGACTTCCTTCAGCTCTTTATTAATGGATTCCATGAATGCCTTTAGTGATCTTTGTGTGTTCCCTACCTGGTCTCTCAATTCCTGTATTACTCTTTGATTAGCTTCCTCCCGTTCATGGGATTCCTGCAGATCTCTTTGAGTGTTCTCAGCCTGCTCACGCCATTCCTCCCTTTCTCTTTGAGTATTCTCAAGTTGTTCACGCAAATCCTGTATCAAATTTTGAGAAGCTTCCTCACGCTTATGATATTCCTGCATAAACTTCTGGGATGCCTCCTCTCTCTCCCTATCATGCTCATACAGAGTCCTTTGTACGTTGTCAAACTTCTCATTTATCATGTTTGCCAGCAGTGTTTGTAGAGCTATTTGGGAACTCTCCTCTGGATTATTCATTATCTGTTCTAACCCCTGATTATCAAGATTGGGAATTGAGATACCCGAATTTGCCATTATTCTTGTGTTTTTCCGGCTTACTCTGCCCATTTGAGATGAAGATAGCACCAGTTTTGTGCTAGAACACTATCTTAAGGCAACCATCTACCAAAGTTTGCATTTGTACAGTCAATATTCTACAGATACAATCTAGTTCAACAGATACATCTATTCGACATCAAACAACTATATGTTAAAGGACTTCGAACCGCAGAGAAGAATTTGGAAAACCAGAAATTATTAGGGTTAGGGAGAGATGTGGGTAAAAAATAGGAATAGATTGGTGTTGTTAGGCACAGGGAGAGTTAACTATGTCCTAATCACAATGCAGTAAATAGGTTGGGTAGGATGCAAGTAGAGAGAGAGAGAGAAAGAAGAAAGGGAAAGGGGAATGAAAAGAGACCAGAAAAAAAAATAGAAACATCAAAATTAATGTTATTATAGAGATTAAAAGACCATCTATTTAGAGAGGAATGTGAATATGTTGAAAGAAAGGGAGGAACATAGAGGAGATGTGAAAAACTTTTAAAAAAATGCTTAAAATATTATATAGGTATAAAGAGGTAGTACTGCTATTAGTGAATTTAAGTCTCAGAGGTTTTGAATTGAGTAATAAGTTTGTGGATTAAGTGTGTACACAATGGGGTATAGGGTCTACTAGTTAACCACGGGTTTATCCTAGGATGTGCAGGACAAGAGTTAAGTCACATAAAGAAGAACAAAAGAGGAAAAGGTGGAAAGGATAGGAAAGTGAGAAGAAAAGATCAGAAGTTCAGTAGAGCTAGACAAAAAACGAAAAGATAATTAAAAATGAAAGAAAAAGAGAAAGAAGACAAGAAAAGAAAGGAAAACACACATTCACGTATTCCTAAAATAAAAATTATAAGAGGAGAAAGAAAAAAAAAAAGTTAATGGAAAACAATTATTTTTTCAGAAGAGGCAAAAATTAAAAATTAATAAAAGTTTTAGAAAAGGAAAAAAAATTTTTTATGTATATAAGGTAACAAAAAATGAAAAAAAAAAACAAAAAAAAGAAAAAAAGAAAAGAAGAAAAGAAGAAGAAGAAGAAAAAAAAAGTTCTTTGATTTTTTTTTTTGGGAGGGGTGGGAAGAGTCCTGTATCTCCCTTTTGTCTTTAACCAGAGTCTGGTTGGAGTCTCTGGTCAGCTTGAGGTCCTGTGGCTTGATTGGTTTCTTAAGTTAGTTTGTTGGAACAGGCAGAAAAATGCTCTGCTTTACCCAAGATTTTGAGATCCCCCTCCCTGGTTCGTTTACTGGGAGGGTGATCTGCTTTGAGAATCACAAAAGAGGGGGATGCAGTGATGAGGCTAGGTTCTGGGTAGAGTTGAGGCCTTTCAACAAACAGAAGCTTTTCCCTGGGGCTATTTTGTGAAAAATAACTCATAGCACCCAGCCTGGAGCCATTCTCAGGGTTTCTGTTTTTCAATTGATTGTGGTGGCTGCTAGAGGGAGGGGCAGCCTCTGGCTCTGGTTACCCGGTGAGGAGAGCCACTCCAATGGCCTGCGCCTGAGCTGGGTGACTTTTCCCTGGATGGAACTGAGTCTGTGAGGTCACTTCGCCGTTAAGTTCTTGTGACCTGCTAAATGACTCGTTTTATTCCAAGGCCTGAGCTGGAGCTAGCCGCTCCTCCGAGCTTTGTCGGTATCCAAGATGGAGATCACCGGTGCTGGGGGGGGGAGGGGTGGCCTTCCCTCCTCTGCTCCCTGAGAAGGAGTGAGGAAGTCGGGCTTCTACTCACGCCGAGTCTTGGATCCTGGGTCGTCTCTGGTCTGCAAAGTGCAGGATGAAGTTGTCCGCTCCTTGTCAGTTCTTGCTGGTGTTGAGTAGAATCCGCTCGTTCGCTGCTGCGTCTGGCTCCTTCGTCCCGGACTGTGTCTCAGGTATGCCCCGCGGCGGTGGTCGCCACCGCGACCCTGCGGCCGCAGCGGCAGCTGCTGGCAGACGCTCAGATGTGTCTGCTTGGCTTCCCCTCTCTTGACTAACTCTCTGTCCTGTGATGGCACACTTGGTGTGATTCTCTGGCTTGGGACTGTTCACTGGAACTCTGAAACTGTTTTCTATGCAAGAGCTTGTTCAGATTCCAGCTTCTCCTCCACCATCTTCCCGGAACTCCAACCATAGCTAACATATAGAACCAACCCCGATGATCCTCAGTAGATGAATGGATCAAGAAAAGGTGGTATACATACACAATGGAATTCTATGCCTCCATCAGAAAGAATGGCATTGACCCACTTGTTAGGAAATGGAATGACTTTGAAAAATTATATTAAGTGAAGTAAGCCAGGCCCAAAGAAATATAGGTCCCATGGTTTCCTTTATTTGCAATAACTGGTATATGTGTGAGACAAACAGAAACTGTCAGACAACTTGATGTTAGGTGAAACGAACCACATGTTAAGGATTCAAATTTTTTAATTTCCTGTGATTGTTTCTAAGATGTTTACAAGATGATTTCTTTGTTGCTTTGTATGTATCTCCCCCAGAGTATAAGCCCTGCTTTCACTGTATTTGGTGTTGATATATTTTTGTGGAGGGAAACGGAAAAAAACTGTTTAAATAGGCTTACAGGTGGACCCATTACAACTATAACATGAACAAGACGTTATATTTATAAATGTCCTTTACAACTTTGGTGCTGGGTGGACAGGTGGGGATGGGGCGGTAGACGCCAGTAGGGGTGGGGGTATGGAAATGGGAAGGGATGTTATGGGGAAACAAAGGATGAGGCAACAATGCTTGATAAGAAATTTACTCACTATCTTGACCATGTAATTGTAAACCCTCTGTATATTTTCATAATAAAACAAAACCAAAACAAAAAAAACATAAAATCTACCAAGCAAATGGCCCCCATAAACAGGCAGGAGTTACAATCCTAATATCTGAAAAAATTGACTTCAAATTAAAATTAGTCACAAGAGATTAAAAAAGTTTATGATGCACTAATTAAAGAATCTCTCCTTCAGGAGGATATTACAATTCTGAATATCTATTCGCTAAACAACGGAGAAACCAAATTTATGCAAGAAACACTACTTTGTCTCAAAGATAACATAGATACAAAGACATTAAGTGTTGGGGGATTTAACACACTACTATCACCACTAGATAGATCAACTCTTCAAAAACTCAATAGAGAAACTGCACTTCTAAACAACTGCATAGATCAGCTAGTTTTAAAAGACATCTACTGAGTATTTCAACCAGCAGCATCAGAATACTTGTTTTTCTCAGCAGCACATGGAACATTTTCCAAAATAGACCATATTTTAGGTAACAAATCAAACTTGTCTAAATTCAGAAATATTGAAGTAATACCTTGCATTCTTTTAGAACACAGGGAATAAAATTAGAACTCCACACCAAAATTCACCAAAGAACTTCCTGTAATACATGGAGGCTGAACAACAAATTGTTGAATCACCAGTGGGTCATGGAAGATTTGAGAAAGAAATTAAAATGTTCATGATATTCAACAAAAATGAACACACAGATTACAAGCTCCTCTGGGACACAGCAAAGGCAGTACTCAGAGGCAAGTTTATAGCTCTGAGTTCCTACATCAACAAATTGGAGAGATCTGCAACCAACAATGTAATGAGACATCTGAACCACCTTGAAAAAGAGGAGCAAGATAAACGCCAATACAGTAAATGGAAAGAAATCATTAAAATTACATCAGAATTAAACAAATTAGAATCCAAATATGCAAAGGTTAGCATTGTTTTCATTATATGTATTCACTGATAATAAAAGAAAAAGTTTGTTTGTAAAAGAAAAAGAACTTTTAGGTCAGAGGATAAAAGTATCCTATCGTCTCGATGATTCCTATGAGATAAAATTTGTAATAGTAGTAAAAGTGACAAGGAATTCCTAGATCTGTTGTTTTGCCATTTAGAATAGGAAAGAATAACATCACGTCACTGTTATAACTCTTAAAGAATGCAAGGGTAACTGATGGTCGCTATCATGTTTCCACAATACCAGTGGATTCTGAAGGATCATAGTAGACCAGCAGAAATTCTAAGTACCAGACATGGAGCATGAAAGAAAAAGAGAGGAAATAAAAGAGTGAAAAAGAAAGAGAAATATCACAATACTGAAAGTACATAACAGATAAACAAGAACTGTATGAGAATATTCATAGTGCTATCTTTAGACTCTACATGTACATTTGGAGGTATTTGATGTATGATAACCCATCAATATGAAATATAAAGTTATTTTGATAAAAATAAAAATGGTTCAGAAGAAATTATAAATGCAAAAACAATCTTCACAAAAGCAAACTCTCAGAAATATTTCATCACTTTGAGAAGGATAAAGTGGCTGAAGTTAGTATAAATTTAGAAGTATGACAATTCAAAAAGACATAAAAAGCTATTAATATATTTCATTATATAACCCAAATAAGAAAGCAAATATTGTTTAGGTGATTTTTTAAAACACAGTCTCTCAGGTGCTGGGAAGGTGGCTCATTGGTAGAGTGCCTGCCTTGAATGCATGAGGCCCTGGGTTTGATTCCTCAGCATGACATAAGCAGAAAAAGATGGAAGTGTGTTGTGGCTCACGTGGTACCGCTAGCCTGGGGCTGAGGGAGAGCACCTAGAGCCCAGAGTTCAAGCCCCATGACCAGAAAAATCAAAATATAAAACAAAACAAAACACAGTCTCTCACTTTTGTGGCCTCAACTCTGTAATACCACTGCTTCAGCCTAGGGTTAAGATTTTAGGTGTGGATATTTATCAACACTCCTGATTCAGACTCTACTTAATCATTTTTAATAAATATTTTGTTCTTAATTTTCCTCTTTGTAAATTCACATGCCCTATAAAAAATGGTTTGGCCATCCCAGTAACCTTCTCAAAGTACCTCCTAATGACGACTTTTAAAAAGTTGTATTATATTACAAGGAAACAATGCTACATAAAGGAAAACCAATAAGAAAATATTAATGATTAAAATAAAAACTAAAATAATTATCAGTTTTTTCAGTATTTGAAGGGTACTACCTATTAGATTTTACTATTTTCTCATATTCCTGTACATTGAAAATGGGCTAAGATTATGATATTCAACAAGAGGTTTTTAGGTTATGAGTAATCTTTAAAGTTACCCACTAAGATGACTATTTCTGGCACATCTAATCATTTGTATATGACTTATATCATCATTTGTTCCTCGCTATCGTATAAAATAAGGAAGCCAGGGTCTGGGAAGGTAGCTCAGTGGTAGAGCGCTTGCCTTGCATGCATGAGGCCCTGGGTTCGATTCCTCAGCACCACATAAGCAAAAAGAAAAAAGCCGGAAGTGGCACTGTGGCTCAAGTGGTAGAGCGCTAGCCTTGAGCTGAAGAGCTGAGGGAGAGCGCCCAGGCCCATAGTTCAGTCCCCACAACCGGACCCCCAAAAAATTAAAAAAACATAAAATAAAATGAGGAAGCCCTATAGTTTTAACAGAAACTGAAGTTAACAGTCTTAACTCTTTATTCTGCTCCTTTACACAAAGACTTGGCAACCTCTCATTAGTAATGTTTCTAGAAACTCTGAAATATACATACATAGTAGCATATGTCTGTTACCATAAATCTTAAATACTTTATCGAAAAGTTTTATTACCTGTCAAACAGTCCTAGTTTTAGCATATATAAGCAAATTCGCAAAATCAAATATATTTAAACCATTAAAACTTTTAACAAAACTCAACACTTGCTGCAGTGTTCATTAGACAGGTGCCTTGTATAGAATAATTGAATTCCTCCTCCTACACATCTCTTGAACAACAAATATCTGGAATTATTTTGTTTTTGACATGTCAATCTTGACTTTATTCTTAAATGTGTGCTTATGTAAGAAGTACATGGCTCTAAAATTTCATGAAAATTTTTTTAAACTTACTTTTTGTTGAATTGTCTAGTTTAAGAAAATCAATTACACTTTATATATAAAACATGTTCTATGCTCCATTCAGCATCACGTACTCTAACATTGGAACGATACAGAGAAGATTTGAATGGCCCCTGCGCAAGGATGACAGGCAAATTCCTGTACCATTCCATACTTTTACAACAACAGATGCTGGAGGGGATGTGGCCACAAGGGAACTGTACTGCACTCTGAGTGGGAGTATAAACTTGTTCAACCTCTTTGGAAAGTAGTATCGAGGTTCCTCAAAAGACTCCACATAGAACTCCCCTATGACACAGCAATCCCACTTTTGGGCATTTACCCAAAATATCACAAACAAGAAGGTACTAAAACTACCAGCACAATTATATTTATTGCAGCATTGTTTAAGATAGCTAAGATATAGGACCAACCCCGATGCCCCTCATCAGATAAATAGATCAAGAAAATGTGCTATTTATACCAATGAAATTCTACGCCTCCATAAGAAAGAATGGCATCGCCCAATTTGTTAGAAAATGGAAAGACTTAAAAAAATTATTAAGTGAAGTAAGCCAAGTCCAAAGAAACATAGGTCCCAGGGTTTCCCTAATTTTTAATAACTAATATATGTCTGGGATAAGCAGAAAAGGTCAAATCTATGCACGTATGACCAGATAAGATGTTGTTAAGGGAAATGAACCCCCAAAATAGGAACACAAGTGTTTTGTTTTTTCTTTCTTGCTATTTTTCTAACGTACTTATAACAGGCTATGTGATTTTTTTGTTTCTTTATATGTTCCTCCCCCATGCTATAACCCCTGTTTTCACTGTATTTGAATTTGGTGTGCCCACCTCTTGCATATACACTCCTGTAATTTGGGGAGGGGAAGGAAAAACCAAAATGCTTAAATAGGGATTCAGGTTGACCCATTGTAACAATGAGATGCACAAGACACTATGTTGAAAACTGAACTTTACAATTTAGGCAGGGGAATGGGGGAGGGGAGTGTACTTGTAGAGGTGGGAGGGAAGGGACGGTAGAGGGAAAATAAAGGAGGAGGTAACAATGCTTGTTAGGAAATGTACTCATTACTTGCTCACGAAAATGTGACCTCTCTGTACAGTATTTTTAAAATAAAAAATATGAAAATGTTCTGAGATGAAAGAGTTTATTTCCTTTATTTTACTCATATAATATGGCTGTTGCAACAATGAGAAGTACAAGTTGTCATGTCCAAAAGCTTTACAACTTCGGGAATGGGGGGGAAGGAGAAGGTTTGGGATTGGGGGGGAGGGGGGAGGCTGGGAAGGGATGTGAAGGGTAAACCAAAGGAGGAGGCTGCAATGCTTGGTAAGAAATGTACGCATTATCCTGCCCATGTAATTGTAACCCCTCTGTACAGTATGTTCACAAATAAAATAAAATTAAATTTAAAAAAAAATTAAATTAAATTAAAAAAAAGAAATCAATGCAAAACACTGATATGAAGGTATTTTGAATAAATGTGTATATGTGCACATGCACGTGTTCTCATGCACTTGCATGTATGTTGTTGTGCTCACAGTTTGAAAAAAGGGCTTCAAAGTCTTGCTAGGCCTTTCCTCTCTAGATAGGTGAGCTACTATATGAGCTACATTTCCATTGCTGGCCCTTTGTTAACTGATTGAAATTTTTGAAAAATAATCTCATGAATTTATTTTGCCCTGATTGGCTTCCACTGTTATCCACAGGTCTCTGGCTCCTGAGTAAATATGCTGAGTAGTTAAGATTACAGGTGGGACCAAACAGCACAAGGCTTTCAGAATAATTTTAAAAGTAGAAGAAAGTTTACTTCACGGGGGCCTGTTTTATCATCTCCTACTTTTAAAGCATTTTGGAGTGATTATTTGTGTATTTTTTTCATTTTTTGGATTCTTAAGAAAGTAAGTGATGATATTTAAAAGTTTAGTACATTTTAAACGGAACCTGGAAAAATGGGACAGAATATATTTGTCTCTCTTATAAGCTCAGCTCTGTTCATGATAACCCAATGTCACCAACACAGTCTGTGTTGAAGAAAAAATGTAACAGAAAACAATCACCATGGGCAATAATTGCTATGGTATTATTTCTTGGACAATATGAACATTGAATAGAGAGTGTAAGAGAATGGAGAGATTTTACCTACCTTTTGTGTATTGCTGAAATACTTTTGGAAACTTTGACTCATTTCCTTCCTCACAGTGTGTGTTTGGGCCATGCACTTACTGCCTTTAATTACAATTTTTCTCAACACTAAAATGGTAATAACATGCTAGAAAATGTTATCTAAAGAATTAAGGAAAATAAAACTTGTGAAATACTTAACATAAACTTCCATGAATGAGTTTTGAGTTTAGCCAGCAATTTTTTTTAAATACTAAAAAGAATGTGATAAGTATTACAGAAACCATTGCATATAGTGAGCAAACAGAAGTAATGTTATCTATTGACCATGCTCTTCTTCCAAGGAAGCCAGGTGGATTATTTCTCATGCTGTAAATCAAACTTGTTATCTTATGTCTTGATAGTGTAAAAATATCAGGACAAAATAATAAAGGAATGTTGTAGACTGAGGCGAAGTCCATATGAAAATGTGCAAAACTGATAAAACATAAAAGTATCTGAGCATTATATTGTGTTTTACATCATTTAAGTTACATTGCAAAGTTAAGAAAGACCTAGAAAAATGGATTCTCTTTTTGATGTCCTATCATAGGTCCTTGGATGAACTCTTTCCTCATTCTTGTAAAGGCATCATCAGATGAGGGGAACTATATTATTTTTTGTTTGCTTCTGTCCATTTATTTTTCATTTGAAATCTGAACTACTTGAGACTGAAAGAAAACAAGGAAATTAGACACTCAGTCTTTGGAAAGAACAATCAATGTGAAATGAATAAAATGCATACAGCCTTGTAAAAGGTCTGACTAAAGTGAGTTATATAGTCTCAAGCATAAACAGAAAATGATTAAGCAATATCATGTTATTTAAAATTGAAAATGTTAAGAGTTGCTTAATATTGTTCCTTTCTAAGACCTTGAGTTAATTATTGATTTTTGTATAGAAAGATTAAAGATGAGATTAACAAGAAACTTGATTAAAAGTGGAGAAAAGTTCTGAATAGACATGTTCTCCTTAAAGCCCTGAAAATTTCCAGTGGGTTTACAAAGTTCTTTAATACCACTTCTATGCTGATTTAATTCTTTTTGAGCAGAAGTCATTAGAGAAATGTAATTCAAAATTACTATGATACTACTTCGTAATTATTATAACTTTTATCAAAAAAATTAAAGGAATCAGGTGTGGTGGTAAAGGCTTTTAATTCCAAGCATTTAGGAGGTTGGATTTAAGTCTAAGGCCAGTCTGGAATACTGAAGATAATAAAAAACCTGCCCTTTATTACCTTTTAACAAAGGTAATAATGCTGAGAGTGTGGAGAAAAGGAAATTTTCTGCACTCTTCAACAAAATGCAGGTTAGTATTCTCCTTGTAGAAAGTAATATGCAGCTTTCTAAAGAACACCAAAGTTGAAATATCATCTGCCCCACCAATCATGTGATTATTTCTCTATGAGTAACTCAAATATATCTGCAGTTCATTGTACTCATCATTCACAACAACAGCCAAGATATAAATCGAAGTTCAGTGTTCAACTACAGACTAATAAATCAACTGTGGTACATGCACAAATATCTTTTTCTGTTTCATCCTTAAAATAGCAAGAGACTTCTCCCATTAGCCACAACTTACAATGACCTGAAAGATGTATTCTAAATGAAGAAAAATATTGTCTTCTGATCCTTATAAACACACACACACACACACACACACACACACACACAGACACACACACACACACACACACACACAAACCAACATCAAACATTAAGAGAGAAATTTTTAAAAAGTAAAGCAACGTGGAATTGCTGGGGCATTAAGGTCACAATGTAGAAGATAGTAGATATACAGGAAGAACTGGTATAGAGTTGTTGTACAACATGAGGATACAGAAGACAACACTGGCCTTATATGGTTTCCCTTATTTGCAATATCTAGTATATGTCTAAGTCAAGCAGAAAAGGTCAGATAAGGTGATGTTAGGGAAATGAACCCTAAGATATGTATTCAATTTTTTTTCTTTCATGCGATTGTTTCTAACACATTTATAAGACTGTTTATTTGTTGCATTGTATGTCCCTCCCCCACAGTACAACCCCTGCTTTCACTCTATTTGATGTCAGTATCATTTGTGGAGGGGAATGGGAAAAACAAATCGTTTAAATAGGGATACAGGTGGACCCATTTCAACAATGAAATGTACAAGTCGTTATGTCGAAAACCAACTTTATAATTTTGGTGGGGGGGGAAGAAGGGAAGATTGGGTGGGGGGCGGAGGGACGATGGGAAGGGATGGGAAGGGGAAACAAAGGAGGAGGCTACAATGCTTGATAAGAAATGTACTCATTATCTTGCCCATTTAATTGTAACCCCTCTGTACATTATTTTCACAATAAAAAAAAGGAATGAAGCTAAGTAAGTAGGAGTTGTTCTTCCGAGTAGGGGTTGCTCTTTGTGTTGTGCTTCCTTCGGTAATGGATAAGATGAACATAATTCTTTAAATATACCTGCCTGTTTGCAGAAATAATAACAAACAAGATACCAATAATATTGCATGCTCAATATAGAACAAAATGTCAAATTAAAATACATGATATTATCCTTGGTGTAAACTAATTATTGCAAATAAAGGAAACCATGGGACCTTTGTTTCTTTGTCTAGTTTACTTCACTTAATATGATATTTTTCCAAGATCTTCCATTTCCTTAAAAATGAGATGGTACCTTTCTTTCTGATGAAAGCATAGTATTGCATGTACATATATCTCTCTGTTGTGTGTGTGTGTGTTTGTGTGTGTGTGTGTGTGTGTGTGTGTGTGTTTCACTTTCTTGATCTATTCATCTACTCAGGGGCATCTTGATTGATTCCATATCTTAACTAGGATAAATACCACTGTGATAAAACATAATTGGGCTGGTAGCTTTAGTGTGGCCTTGTTTGTGGTCACTAGGGTAAATGTCCAGAAGTGGGATTACTAGGTAATAGGGGAACATTATTGTGTACATCAAGGATAATATTAATAGTTGAGCAGAATAGCTCAATAGCTATGTACATATGACTCTATAAGGTGATTCAAAGTTAAATGAACATTTGTTGATTTAACGTTTTGTTGTTCTTAATATACTACATGATTTGTTTTTATCCTTTTGTGTTTTCCCCACCTATGGTTTATTGTCTGAAGACACTGTATTTTAATCTGATGCCCTGGGTATTGTAAATATGTTGATCTGAACTTGGGAATGGAAAGAGAAAAAACAAAATGGTGAGACAAAGGCCAAAAGAGTAACCTATGCAACTGTGATACTCACAAGACAATATGTTGGAAATAATCTTGGGGGGAGGGTGTTGAGAGGGAAGAGGGAAAAAAATTGGAGAAGGGGTAACAAGTTAGAAAAGAAATGAATTCCTTACCTTACTTGTGTAAGTATAACCACTCTGTACTTTACCTTAAAAATGGAATTTAAGTAAAAAATAAGATATATGAGACCAGCAATACAGGAGATAGGAGAGGGGGGAAATACTGTAGTATAGTGCAGTAAAACAGCTGTGGGGACCAGAAATTTTACTTTTACATAAGAAGTAATAAACTAGCACACAGATTTTCAGCCTCATGCCAGTCATTAAAAAGGGAAAACAAATGCACAATCAGCAAACCAATAGAGATAAAATAGAAAACTAAGCAAGTTGAATGGATGACTTGGACCAAGAATAACAAATGACACAATTAGGTAACAAATAACAAGCTGGTAAGTTTAAAAAAATATTACCCATAATTCAAATAAATGTTGTTTACATCACAATTTGTTAGCACTATAATACAAATCACAGTTAAATAATATATCATTTTTATAATGTTATTTATTTTTGATTTCTTAATATTGAATGTTTAATACATAATTTTAATTTTAGCAGCTATAGCAAAGAAGAAAGTGAAATTAATTTTAATGATATATGGTTTTTTTTTGTGAGGGGAAATCTATTTTATATTTCCCCGTTTGCATAGCTTAGTTTGTAACTTTGTACAATTTCTATAGTCAGTCTCAGTGATTCTTTTGTCACTGCTTGTTTCATTTTTTAATATATTTTTTGTTTTATTTTTTATTTTACTTTTTTATTTTTTGTGAACATACTGTACAGAGGGGTTACAATTACATGGGCAAGATAATGAGTACAATTCTTATCAAGCATTGCAGCCTCCTCTTTGTTTACCCTTCACATTCCTTCCCAGCCTCCTCCCGCCCCCCAAAACCCTCCCCCCCATCCCTGTGACACCAAAGTTTTAAGTTCGTTTTCGACATGACAACTTGTAATTCTCATTGTTGCAATGGGCCCACCTGTATCCTTAAACGACTTATTTTTAGCCAATCTCCTCCACAAATTATACCGACATCAAATATAGTGAAAGCAGGGTTTATACTGTGGGGGAGGGACATACAAACAACAAAGAAATAATCTTATAAATGCGTTAGAAACAAATGCATGAAAGAAAAATACCTTTAAATACATATCTAAGTGTTCATTATTCTAACATCACATTATCTGACCTTTTCTGCTTGACTCATACATATACTAGATATTGCAAATATGGGAAACCATGGGACCTATGTTTCTTTGGGCTTGGCTTACTTCACTTAATATAATTTTTTCCAAGCCTTTCCATTTCCTAACAAATGGGGCAATGTCATTCTTTCTGATTGAGGCATAGAATTCCATTGTATATATATACCACATTTTCTTGATCCATTCATCTACTGAGGGGCATCTGGGTTGATTCCATACAGAAAGAAATAATTAAAATTATATCAGAATTAAATGAATTAGAATCCAAAAATAACTATAGAAAGAATCAACAAAACAAAGAGTTGGTTCTTCGAAAAATTTAACAAAATTGACAGACCCTTAGCAAATCTTATCAGAAAAAGAAGAGAACACACCCAAATAAATAAACTCAGAGATGAGAATGGAAACATCACCATGGAAACAACCAAGATTCAGAACATTATAAGGGAATACTTCTCAAAATTTTGTGCTAATAGGTTTGAGATCTTGACAGAAATGGACCTTTTCCTAGCAAATATTGACATGCCAAAACTAAACCAAGATGAGTTAAACCATCTTAACAGGCCCATATCAAGCATTGAAATAGAAACAGCAATAAGAGACCTCCCATATAAGAAAAGTCCAGGTCCAGATGGTTTACAGCAGAATTCTACAAGACCATTAAAAGCAGAGCTTACAGCAATACTACACCAACTCTTCAACGAAATTGAAAGAGAAAGTTTACTACCGAACACATTCTATGAAGCCATAATAATCCTCATCCCAAAACCAGGCAGGGACTCATCAAAGAAAGAGAACTATAGACATATTTCTTTTATTAACATTGATGCAAAACTTCTCAACAAAATTTTGGCCAATCGACTTCAACAATTCATCCAAAAAATCACACACCATGATCAAACAGGATTCATTTCAGGGATGCAAAGCTGTTTTAATATACACAAATCAATTAATATTATTCATCACATCAACAGGAGCAAGAATAAGAACCACATGGTTATCTCAATAGATGCAGAAAAAGCATTCGACAAGATCCAACACCCCTTTATGATGAAGGTTTTGGAAAAATTAGGAATCCATGGAACATTCCTCAATACAATAACGGCTGTATATGACAAACCTACAGCCAGCATTATACTTAATGGTGAAAAACTAAAGCCATTCCCTCTTAACTCATGAACAAGACAAGGATGTCCACTCTCTCCACTTCTCTTCAATCTAGTATTAGAATGCCTAGCTACAGCAATAAGACAATATTTAATGATATATTTCATGTATTGTAAAATTGAGAAACATTAGAATTTAAACAAATAATTTATCATTATTGTTTTATTTCTGTGAATTAATGTAGTAATTCAAAGTTTATTCTACACTTAACACTCATCTTAACATCAAATTATAAATTATTGCACGTGACTCAGTTTTAGGTGGAATGATTCAGCACTGTGGTAAAATTCACACCACACAATACACGAGGGAATGAACCCTCTCATCTAGTTTAAGTTGTGGAAATTTGATTTCTACATGAATGTTAAATTCCTGTCTAGGTGACATCTATACAAGTGTATAGAATTATATGCATGAGGAGTACTTCAGATGATACTTAAAATTTATATTCATTAATTAAATTTTTATTATTTTGTATCAAATAAATATTTATAGAGAGACTGAATTTCTGAGTAGATGATGGTGTATGTGGGACAGATTATGCATATTGAGGCTTATTTTATGTTCCTGATATTGTTTCTACAGTTAGATTTAATTTTTCATAACTGGGTTGTGTATTATATTGGATATATGAAAGTAATTCTTTGCCATTAATCCTTTGCCAGTTGTCTAATACTAATATAATTTATCCATGTGTTAGAAGTAATTGAAATAACAACAAATATAAGCAAGATAAATCAGTCTGAAGTAGAACAGTATTTTCACCTTTATTTTGATAGCTGGTCCTCTTTTACACTACAGAATATTCTTGGGAAAATGTGCTCCAGGCTGGCCACAAGTGCAGAATATTATGGTTTGATCTATCATAAGAGAAGGAAGGATGGGCAACATCCCTTCCAAAAGTCTGCTCCCAGAGATGTGATCTGCTTTATGGTAGTTACTTGAAAATGAACATTTTTCAAAGTCAACTTTGAAAAGCCATCTTGATAGATCATTTCTGTAAGTGGATTACTACAGAGTTGTTCATGGCTTTGTAAGGTGGCAGATTGCCTCATTTTGAGACAATTTAACAGGAATTTAGTCACCTGTTTTTGAATCTTTCAGGGAAAAACCAATTGACGCTAGGCCAGGGAATCACTGGGGCCCAGAGAAGCTAATACCTTGAATAGTAATCCTAGACCTCTAAAACAAAACACACACACGCACACACACACACACACACACACACACACACACACACAAATCAAACAATCAAAGAAACAAAAAATTCCAGTTAGTTCAGCCAGTCAGGGCTGCTATCACAGCCTACTTGAAGTCAGGCAAAAAAAGAGAAGCTGAGAGTTATTTAGCTGATAACCAATATATTTTTTATGAGGCCGACTGAAATGAGTCCCCAGAGAGAGGGTCACGAAGACTGATCAGAGAGACTAAAATTGGTCACACAAAGATTGGAAAATAAAATTCCTCGCAGAAGAAATAAATCACAGTAAGCCTGCGCATATAAGAACAAGACAGTAAACCAAATTCCAGAAATGCACATTTTCTTAGAGGTCAGCTTAATGAATTAGCAATGGAAATATGTGAATTCTTAAATATTTGATCACATGTGTAAGAAGGCTGAAGAGAAAGAAAATGCCATCACTCTGTTAGGAAGTCCAGCATCGCATTAGGAAGTAATCAAGCACAGATTTGTAATAAAAAGAGTAAATAATTATTGCAAATTAGGGCTTCGTTTTGATCTAAAAGTTCTTGATTTAGGTGCTAGCAATTACCATACAATTGATCCAGTCCCACAGCTGAGTTAATACTGACCACAGTATTCCCACATGAAGGAAAAGAGAAAATTTACAAATGTCTGATGAAATGAATAGAGGGTGAAGTGTTCTAATAATGATATCTGAGGTTTAGAAAATGATATCTGAGGTGGATTTTCTTTTCTAAAAGTCCCCCATTTTTAGCCTGGTGCCAGTGGCTCACAGCTGTAATCCTATCTACTCAGGAAGCTAAGATCTGAGGACGGCGGTTCAAAGCCAACCTGGGCAGGAAAGTTCCTGAGACCCTTATCTCCATTTAACCACCAGAAAAACAGAAGTGGCACTGTGGCTCAAGAGGTGGAGCACTCACCTTGACTTGAAGAGAGGGACAGTGTCCAAGCCCATACTTCAAGCCCGTCAACCAACAACAAAAATCTCTCTTTTCTTTGACTGACTACATCTTTTCCTAACATTCAACAAAGAAGCCATTTTATCAAGCACTACATTTAAGTCCTATTCTAGCTACTGCAAATAGAATGATTTGGTATCCTATGACAAAAGGTTCATATTTGCGGAAAAAAATACCAGCAGTGGTAACTCTGGGCCTGGACCCCGAACATGGTTATACTGGTAGCTTTCATGTGAGCTTGTTTGTTATTTATTGGATTACTGCCAATGAGGGTAATTACTGGGTCTAAATGGAGATCTATGTTTAGTATTTTCAAGAAACTCCGTACTGCATTCCACAGTGGTTGAACAAGTTTAGTTTCCCACCAACAGTGTAATAGAGTTCCCAACTGGTTATATCCATGCCAGCATTTTCTATTGCTAGTTTTCTTGATAATGGCCATTCTAATTGGGATGAGGTAGAATCTGTCTTGTTTAGTTGTAGATTTGTGAGCACCTTCTAGCTATCATGAATGAATCCATGAAATCTATATTGCTCAGAGTCTGCATTCCTTTCTCTTTTCTCTTAGTATAATTTTCCCAAGCCTTTCATTTTCCTTAATACTGGTGAAAAGTCATCCTTTCTGATGGGTGAATAGAATTCCAGTGTGTTTGTGTGTGTGTGTGTGTCTGTGTGTGTGTCTGTGTGTGTGTCTGTGTGTGTGTGTGTGTGTGTGTGATGATTATAGGCCCATGAGTTCCTTTCTATGTCTTCTGTTTCATGTGTACTTTTGTAATTCCATATTGAATTTGGATTGCTTTCTTTACTGCATTGAAAAATATTGTTAAGACTTTGATGAGTATTGCATGGTCAATTGTTTGGGGCAGTATTGCAGTTTTTGCCACTTTAATTCTTCCAACCAGGAACATTGAAAGATTTTCCATATCCTTGAATCGCCTTTAATTTCCCTTTTTAGATTTTGATGTTTTCACAGTAGAGTTCCTTCACATTTTTAGTTAAATTAATTAATTCCTAGTTTAGTTGTTGTTTTGTTTTGTTTAGATTAGATTTGATTTTGAGGCTAATACATATGAGGTTGTATTTTGGATTTCAGGTTGCTTCTTCCCATTGTTGGTAACACAGAAAAACTACTGATTTCTTGTGGGTTTTATACCGTGCTACATAGCTGAAGGTGAGCATCACCTTTACTAACTTGAAGGAGGAAGCTATAAGGACTTTTAAATACAGGATCATTTCATCTGTAAAAAGGGATAGTTTTACTTCTTCCCTATTTGTATCCCCCTTTTTTTTCTCTTTCCAATTGCTCTTGCTAGAAATTCTGCTACCATTTTGAAGAGTAGTAGAGAGTGGACATCCTTGTCTCATTCATGATTTTAATGTCTTAATGCTTCCACCGTTAGGCAAATGCTAATTATCTCTATCATAACCATACACTGTATTATATTGAGGAGTGTTCCATGCATTACTAGCTTCTCAGACTTTTTTAATCCTTAAGGGATATTGGAGGTTTTTAAAAGCTATTTCTATATCCATATAGATGATCATGTGTTTCTCACCCCTGCTTCTGCTGATAGTTTGTGCTATGGTTATTGACAAGAATATTGAATCAAATTGTATCCTAGGATGAATCTTATTTGATCATACCATATGGCTTTTTTGTTAGTTACTGAAATTGGCTGGTGAGAATTTTATTAAGAAGTTCTGTATTTATGCTTATCAAAGAGTTTTCTTTCTTTGGTGAGTCCCTATGTGATTTGGGGAAGTGTCTAATTCTATCTTCATAGAATGTGTTTGATAATTCCATTTCCCTTTCCATTCCATTGAAGAGTTAGACCTGCATATTGTAAGTTTTTTATAGGCCTTAATTTCATTGTAAATTCATTGAGTCCTAGCTTTTTCTGGAATGAGAAGTGGTTTATTGACATTTAATTTTCATTACTTCTTATGTGTAACTTATTGCCTCAGATTCAGTATAGGAAAGCATCAATTTCTCCAGGATTCTCCAGATTATTGGCATAAGGTTTTCCAAGTACTCTCTTATAACATTCTCAAATTTGCTTATATCTGTTGTGCTGTCTCATTTTTGTCTCTAATTTTCTCTATTTGAGTGAGTCCTCTTTTTATTATGAAAGTGATATACAGAGGGGTCGTTACAGTTACATAAGTAATGAGTACATTTTTTTGTGTTAACCCTTCCCTATTTTTTCCTGCTTCCCCCAACCCTCACATCCCACTCCCCCAAAGTTGTAAAGTTCATTTCTAACATAGTGTCTAGTGTACATCACTATTGCTTTGGCTAATCTTTGTCCCACCATTTCTGTGATTTCTCTCCCCTTCCCCAAATCAGATTAACATGTTTAAGACAAAGGGTACAGAAATAAAAAAACAGTGAGTACAAGGAATAATCCAAAGGGTAAAAACTAAATAGAAATAACCAAAAACAGCTCACTATACAATCATCTTGTACCCATTTCTTGGAGCTCATTTCAATAAGCATCATTTTATATGTGATATGCATATTGCTTTTGAGCTATTGTGAATATTGTAGACATATTCTAGTGTTTCCAAAGGAGTGAAAATCGGTGGCCTATGATTCTTTGGGTCTTGCTTGTTTGACTTATTATATTTTTGAAGTGATTGCATTTCCTTACAAATGGGGCAATGCCATTCATTCTGATGGAAGCATAGAGTTTTGTTGTGAACGTATATGACATTTTCTTGATCCCTCATTGCGGGCTCATAGGGAAGCTCTATTGAGGAACCTCCATACTTCTTTACAGGGTATTTGAACAAGTTTACATTTCCACCAATACTGTAGTAATGTTCCTTTTTGCCCACATCCCCACTAGCCCAGCATCTGTTATTTTTAGTTTTCTTCATAATGGTCACTGTAACTGGGGTGAAGTGGAAGCTCAATGTTGCTTTGATTCGCACTTCTTTTATGGCCAGAAATGTTGCATATTTCTTCATGCGTCTATTGGCCATGCATATTTCTTCTTCAGAGAATCTCTCTTTAAATCTTTATCCCACTTATTAAGAGAGTTGTTATTTCTTTGAGGATTTGTTTTTATTGGGGGGGGAGTTAACTTTTGGGGCTCTAAATATATTTGAGATATGAGGCCATAGTGTGTTGCAGAGCAAGTAAAGGTCTCCCAATCTGCTGGCTTTTTTATTTACTTATTTATATAAGTTCTCTTCTTAGTCAGATTTGGTATGGTTGTGTCAAGTCTGTTAATTTATTTAAAAAACCAACTCTGTTTTTTTTATTCTTTCTATGTTTATTTTGTCTTTGTTTATTTATTTCTGATTTTTCAAAATTTGTTTCCGTCTCCTGCTTTCGGTTAGGGCTTGCTCCTGTTTTCAAGGAGTTTGAGGTACATAATTAAAATATTTATTTGAGATTTCCCCAAATGCGTGATGTAGGCACTCAGAGCTATAAGTTTTCTTCTAAGTACTGCATTTCCTGTGTCCCAGAGAAGCTAGTATTTTGTGTGTTCATTTTTGTTAAATTCCAGAAACTTTCAGTTGTTATCTAATCCTCTCAGTGTCCCACTGGTCATTCAGCAACGTGTTATTCAGTCTTCATGGGTTTGACAATTTTTTTTGCTTTAGCTGTTTAATTCTGTTTATTATGTTTCAGTCTGACAAGATATGGGAATTCAATTAATTTTTCTTTCAATTTGGACAGAATTTCTGAATGATGTAGGATATGTTCTATTGTGGAGAATCTTCCATGAACTGCTGTGAAGAATGTATATTCTGACGATGAATGTATATTCTGTAGATGTCTGTTAGGGCTAGGTGGTCAATGTAATTATTTAGGTCTGCTGTTTCTTGGTTGAGTTTTTCCTGGATAGGTCATTCATGGATGACAATGATGTGTTGAGATGTGTTTTTAGGTTAAGTAGTATTTGGTTGATGATGTGGAATGCTCCAGGATTCAGGGCATTGATATTTAGACTTGTTATATCCTCCTAATTAAGCGTTGTCTTTATCAATATCTAATGTCTCTTTGTACTAATTTTTATTTAATTCTATTTTATCTTATGTTAGTAATTCTACTGCAGCCTGTTTATGGCGTCCATTTGCTTGAAAATTTTCCTTCCAGCCTTTCAGTTTGAGTATGTGTTTGTTTTTGTCAATAAAATATTTCTCTTGTAGATGCTAGATGGATGCGACTTGTTTTTTGATACTACTATTTAATCTATGTCTTCTATTTGGAAATTTAAGTCCATTGATGTAGAGAGTTAAGACTGAGAATTGCCTGATAAGTCCTGCTATGTTATACATCTGCTGTTAGGAGCTGTGCCTCATCTACTCTTAATATATTTACTTTGTTCTCTGATAGGGAGCATTTTACATAATCAGTTCCTGTTCTTCTTTATATTCTCTATGTAGGATATATTTGATTAACTTCTATCCTGCTGATTTGGTGGAGATACATTGTTTTAAGTTGCTTTGTAATGAAATATTTTTACATTTCCTTTAAATGTAAAGGAGTTTGGCTTGGGACCGTATTAATGATTGGTAGTTGTTTACCTTTAATGTTTGTCATATATCATGTCAGGCTCTCCTTTTTGCCATATCAGCTAAAAAATCTGTATTTAATCTGACTGTATATTCTTTATAAATAATCAGTCTTTTCTCTGTAGCAGCCTTAAGAATCCTTTCCTTGATCCTTAATGATCCTCTAATGGATTATGATGTAGTGGTTGATTGTTCAGTTCTAGAATTCTCTGTTTGGTGTTCTAAAGTTTTCTCTTTTCTGAATGAGCCTATCTCTTTGGATATTTGGCATGTTCTCTGCTATATTTCTGTAACATGTTTCCCATCCATTTAGTTTCCTGCTCTTCTCCTTCTTGATACCTATCTACTTGAAATTTGATTTCTATATGATTCTTGTACTTCTGGCACTATCATTTCTTATTTCTTGTATTTGTTCTAAATGATAATTTCCTCTTTCCTGTTAAACTTATTCTGTCTTTGCCCCTGAGATTATCTTCTATGTCATTTATTTGCTGTGGAGACTTTCTATTTTGTTTTCGATTTCCCTGTCTTCAAATTGGTCCTTTTTTAGGGCTTCTATCTCTTTATTAAAGATTTGTTTTAGGTCTTGTATGGAATTTCTGTACATTTTTTCTTTGGGTGAGGGGGTTGCAAAGGTTGTTTTCTTAGCTGTGCCTTCTCTGATATCTTTTAACTAGGCATCCATTTTTATTTTGGACTCCCTTTACTTCTCAGAATTTATTTATCTTTGTTTCTTATCTCCACGAATTATTTTGCTAATCTTTGTTTGGTCTCATCTTGTTCACAAATTTCCTTGTATAGGTTTTCTATCTTTTCATTAATCACACTTTCAGCAGCATTTGTAATGTATTTTGATATATCTTCTAAGTCCTTGATTTGCTATTCTAATGCCTGGTTATTTACTGTGTGAATTGAAGTACCTTGACATAATTTTTCTTGTATTTTTTTCTGATTGGTTGTGTCCATTTGGAGGTTTTCTCTTGAGGAAACTATGATGTTAATAATTGACTCTCTATGTTCTTGGTTGATTTGCCAGGTGTTGGTTTGGTCTTCTGTTTTGATTTGTTTTTCTGGAATTAGGTTTATGTCTATACAATTAAGTGTAGCAATATAAATCAATTATGGTGAGATGTTGTGACGTTAATACTTATGGTTCCAGTGACAGTTCGGACTGTCCAATGGTATGTTGAATTGTCTCTGTGTATGGATGTGGCTTTCTCTGATGTACACTTCTGTTTCTACTTTTTTCCATGTGGCCCTTTTAATTCTACACTGCAGATGTCTTTTGAATATGTTGGCCAATACAGTCACAGCAGTCACCTGCCTGCCTGGGCACGTTTTCATAGATTTCTGTTTTCCAGTGAAGATAGTATAAAATGTTCTTATGAATTTTATGTCTATAATTATATCTATAATTACATCTGTATATCTATAATTATAGTTGTCTTGGTGTGACCCTCTAGAAATGGAGTACTGGCCAAGACTCTAAATCTCTGTTTCATTAGAGAGAGCTAGGGAAATTTTCTGTTGTTATTCTGCCATTGTTTTTCCTCATATCAGATTATTTTTGTTTTTGTGCTTGTGTTATTTTGAAGTAGTTATTTCAGGCTTCTATGAAGAGACACAAAGAGACAGAAATATTTGTTATTACATTGAGAGAAATAAAGAAGACATTTTAACCTATTTGCTATAATTAAATTAATATTAAGCAAAGCTAATGAAAATAATCACTTCTTACTCTACAGAGGACGAGTATAGTACTCGCGAATATCTTGGAGGAAAAGACTTTAGACTCATTACAATTGATACCTTATATTGAAATTACTGGCTAAACATTCTTCTTCAGAAAGGCAAAAGCTCCATTTCTTTCATATTAATATTATAAAATCATAATACCTGCATGTTGAATTGTTTTCCTCTGCTATTTTCAATTCCATTCTTCATCCATTACATATCTTTGAATGACCAATTCCTTAAAATACCTACATTTCTTATATTGTGTTATAAATCTCAGTAATATTAATACGAATTTATCTCTGAGCCTCATCTTGAGCTACATTCATATGTAATTTATGCAGTCTCAAGCACGAAACCTATTTTACTTTTTGTATGTTTTAATCAATAAATGCATTCTCTTTAGAAATATGTTCTCATCTTTTATATTGCTCCAGTAAACATCATGTGTCTAGTACTTTTAATGAAATATAAGGTTTGGAATTGGAAGCCACCCCCCCCCCCCCATTATCACTTTAACGTAAACCCCTGGAGACTATTTTACATATAAAAATATAAAAGTGCCATGCACATATTTATATATATAAATAATATAATGGTTAAGACAATAAGACACAAGGACTCCCACATCAATTCTCAATTGACTTAAAGGCACCAAAACATTGTGTTCATGAAGATCACTATTATTAAAAAATGACTACTCAATACAAAGTTTATATTATATTTGAAGTTTACAAAATGAAAATTACACCCAGATTTGCTGTCAATATCCTGTTTCCAGGAATACATTTTTTCAGCAAACAGGGAAATAAAAATAAGGGTTTGACACAGAATGTAAGATGTAGAAGTAGACTGTCTTTCCTTAAGATGATAAGTACCTGCAAACCATGTGATATATTCAAAGATACTATAAAAATTCATAAGAGGATTTATGATCAGAAATGATAGGTAAGCAAAGTAACTGGAAAACTGTATATATAAATTGAGCTTTCAATATAAGATGGCAAGTTTTCGATAAATGGGCTTATAGAAAGTGATTCTGTATTTCTAACTCACATACAATATTCTGCATTTTCCCACATATTCCCGTTCTCTTACCTCAGTTCCTGATCAATATTCTTCTATTTCATGATGTCAAATCCTACTAAAATAACAAGGTGGATGTTTTTTTGGTCTCTAGATCCAATACATTTGAGTATTTTGGATTAGTATGAATTCATGGAGTTTGACTTGAATGTCAAGATTGTAGATATTGTATTCAGGTTACTGTTAATTGGCCTGAAGCATACAAAGACACACAGTATACTAAAAAGAAGGGACTTGATCTCAGGGAAACATACAGGTCCAGGCAAGATCCTGAAGCAAAGAAAAATCAATGGAGCAAACACCAATCAACTATAATTACAAAAGAATGGAACTGATCTGTGATGTTTCTGGGTGGCAGCTGTGTGTGTTTGCATGTGTGTGTGTGTGTGTGTGTGTGTGTGTAGAGAGAGAGAGTGAGAGAGAGAATTTTAGTATGGCTTCCATATTTATAGTCCATAGAGCATTACTTATTAGGGAGGAGGTGCTCATATCAGAGCTCTGATACCATTGTCATCACTTTTTACTGCGAAAAACACTTGCTTAATCTCTAATTAAATAGGAAAAATAAACTAACATCTAACGCGATTGTTTTGATAATTAATTAGTATATTGAAGGCCAAAGGGAGCAATTGGAGATTAGTTTAAACTTTTTCCTCTCTTCTAAATATTACACAGCAATAGATGTGATTTCAGGAGTCTCTTGCAATGTACTGACAGCTGAATTATTAATATGCTTAATAATAGGAAACATATGGTGGAGAAATAGATCAGCCAGCAAGCACAAAGTACTAGTGATAAGAGCAAACTTTTGAGCAGGTTGCTACATATTTTGGGAATGTAATTCGTTCATATGAACTTCAAATTTTGTGGCTTTCCCTGTGTGATTAAATGGTAGGAAAGTACTGTAGGAAAATACTGTACTGTTCAGCCAAGTAAAAAATGCTCATGATCCCATCCTCATGTTACAAATTTCCATTCCATACAGACTCTCTTTTAGAGTGCTTTCATTTAATATACTGCAGCACCTCATCTTTCCCTGTGGGAGACAGGAAAAAAGATAATTTTGTTTGAATACTAAATTACATAAATTAGTGGGTACAGGCATGATTTGTAAAATTATAGAAGTTTGTAATAAATGTAAGTAGGGAACATGCCACAAACAAAAAATATAATTAAAATCACATGACAAGACTAGAAGTCACAGCATTTTGTGCAGGAAAACATACATTAGATTAGTTGCAGAATTTCTAATTTGAGATACATTTTATATTAAAGCGTAATTCCCTTTACCTAAGGATTGAAACATTTTATTGAAAAATATATTTCTTGGAGATATTTTTGCTTCATAATTTTAGGTATACAGGTGAACCCATTGCAACAATGAGATGGACAAGTCATTATGTCGAAAAACGAACTTTACAACTTTGGGTAGGGGGGTGGAGATGGGGAAGGTATGGGAAAGGAAAACAAAAGAGGAGACAACAATGCTTGATAAGAAATGTACTCATTACCTTGCCCATGTAATTGGAACCCCTCTGTACGGTATTTTCACAATAAAAAAAAAAAAGAAAATAATTTTAAGAAGGAAACAATCCCAAAGTAACAGTTTTTCTTATTATTTTCCTATTTCCATATGATTTACCTCCAAATTAGAAATCCAGATATATGATTTAATTTAATTTAACCGAAACTATTATTGAGTATAAGGTTCTTATACTCTCTACATTCGTCACACTAAGATCATCAAATATGGTGACTTTGAAATGATTAGTCTCTTTTTGAACTATGTTAACATTATTTACAATGTGAGTGAAATGTTTAAAAATAGTATTTATTTTAGTTTAATTACTTTGAAGAGACAAGAACTGATATAATAAAAGGCTAAAAATGATTAGTTTTTAAATTTAGAATTTAAGAAATGTTTTTGAACACACTGGTTACTGGAGCCTTCACAACACCCTTATGAGATAATTTATATTGATGAAGCAAAAATCCTAGCACTTAGACATTTACAAATACAAAAATCATGTCATTCTGAATATTTAAATCATATATTAAACAGAACACTTAGCATTCAAATATCTGAATATAGTAATACATTGAATTGCAGTGTAAGTACTTGTTCTGAAAGGAGATAAAATTGCATTTATTTTTAACAGTAAACCTAAGTATACATTTGAATAAATGACAATGTTTAAAATATCACTCATGCAAGACAAAAGATGTACAGTTCGTTGGTTTTCATGCCAATTATGTTCTCTAAACTTACTAGAAATACTAGATTAGTAACCTTAAATCATTGCTTAGTAGGGAAATAGAAATTTAGTTTCCTAAAACTCATTATTGTAACTTTTTCTCAAGCAATTTCTAAGTAATTGTTTATATTTTTGTCATGGAATCTTATTTGATTTTTATTCATTAAGTTAAATAATTAGCCAATAACAATATAAATTATGCATGAACAAAGTTTATCTAGCACATGTATTTCTTTCAAAAGACAAATGGCACTCTTAAAGAACACTGGAAGGGGACTGGGAAGGTGGCTCAGTGGTAGAGCGCTTGCCTTACATGCTTGAGGCCCTGGGTTTGATTCCTCAGCACCACATGAGCAAAAAGAAAAAAGCCCGAAGTGGCGCTGTGGCTCAAGTGGTAGAGTGCTAACCTTGAGCTGAAGAGCTGAGGGACAGTGCCCAGGCCCAGAGTTCAGGCCCCACCACCAGACCCCCCCCCCCCAAAAAAAAAGAACACTGGAAGGCAGTGTTATGTATTTATTAATTTTTAGTTATTTTGTTAATGGTTATTAATTTTCAGAAGTGGCATTTGCATTACGCTCTTTCCATAATATATTTAAAACTTTTGATTATATTCCCTCTATTTCCTTTTTATTATTATATTCTCCAAAGATCTTCTGCATTTCACATCAAATTACATCTTTTTATATGCACATATAATCTAATTTGGAAAATTTAATGTGAACTGCAACTTAATTCAAGATGTACAGTGGATGAACAGGATGAACAAAACCTTGAGTATTTTCAGTTAACTTCTGAATTGAGCTATCATTATTATTTTGGTTAGGGTTAGGATACCAGACAGAATTAGAATTCGGGTTAGAGTAACAGAAAATTTAGGTTCAACAAAGGATGACCCATTGAAACAATGATACTGACAACACACTCTATTGAAAATGAACTTTACACCATTGGGAGGGAAGACTGAGGGAGGTGGGAGAGGGAAAGGATAGTGGGACAACTACAAAGAATGGGGTAACAATGCTCTACAAGAAAAGAATGAATTACCTTACACATGTAATTGTAATCCCTTTGTAAGCCTCTTTACAATATAATAAGGTTTAAAAATTAATGAAAAATACAACCAGACATAGAAATGTAAAAGGAAAGTAAAAATAGAAAATGAAATAGAAAAATGAAATAGAAAAACACTTTAAAACTTTAAAAATTTAGATTCAAAACGCAAGTAAAATTTAGACCTACACGTTGAGCAAGAGATATGATATTTGTGAAATAGAGGATTGCTATTATCATTATGATTCAGTTATATGTAGGCTTAGGATTAGGCAAGGCGTTCCAGTTAGAGCTGGGGTTAGGATAAGAAAAAAAATGTAAGATATTGTGTAAAACTGCAACATATTTTAAGAAGAATGAATGGCATCAAAGTTAAAATGAATGAAAACCAGTGTCGGTGTAATTTTAAACATTCAGATATAATTTGGTTTAAACTGTGAGTTACTGTTTTAGTTCTTGTTAGGATTAGGGAAGAATAAGCTTTAGGTAAAATTTACTTTTCCACTAAGAAGTAGAAGAAAAGTAAATATTAGTGATTCAATAGAATCCAAACAATTTTACTTACATTAACCATTTGTTGTCAACTCAGATTGTGATTAGGATTTGGTTTCTGGTTAAAGGGGGTTGAGGATAGAGTAAAGAAATGGATTAAACTTGTGGCTCACGCCTATTATCCTAGCTACTCAGGAAGCTCATTTCTGAGGATCACAGTTCAAAGCCATCCAAGGCAGGAAAGTCTGTGAGAATTTTATCTCCAATTAACCACCAGAAAACAATAAAGGGTTGCTGTGTCTCAAGAGGTAAAGTACACACCTTGAGTTAAAGAACTCAGGGATTGTGCCCATGCCTAGAACTCAGGGATAGTACCCAGGCCCAGAAATGATGCCCCACTACCAACAAAAAGAAAAAAAAGAATGGGATAAATGTTTAGTAAATCTGAACTTATTTTAGGTTCTAGGAATTCAGGAAAAGATATTAGAAATACATTGTACTTCCATTATCACAGCTTTTCCTGAATGTTCCAGTTAGGGTTCAGATGAGAAAAATAACAAAATATTGAGCAAAACTACAAACTATTTTAAGAAAGATGAGTTGAATCAAAGAAGGGATTAATAAATCTAATATATTTGTGTGGCTTTTAGAATCCAAATGCAATTGGTTCTAGGGTTAGGATTACTTTTCTAATTTATGAACTAATGAATTAAAGGCACAATTCTTTCATTCTTACAAACCAAGACAGTCACAATTTTGAAAATAAATTCAATTTTCTACCTGAAAATGTGTCTTAAAATATTTTCCAACCAGGATTAAAGAATAGTGAGCAGGGTGTCGTTTATTAAAATTAGGTAAGTTGATGATAAAGCTTTCAAAAATATCCAAACACATGGGATAAAAACTGAGACATGTTATTGGGAAAACAGATATTCTACTTGCTCTAGCTGGGAAATTGTTTGTGTGTGTGTGTGTGTGTGTGTGTGTGAGTGTGTGTGTGTGTGTGTTTGTGTGTGTGTATGTGTGTGTTTGTGTGTATGTGTGTGTGTGCACCCACCACAGGTCTTCAACTTAGGCCTGGGTCTTGTCATCAGCTTATTCTGTGCAAGTATGGCACTAAACCTCATAGCCATAAGTTTTCTTCTGGCTTTTTAGTAGTTAATTTGAGATACATATCTCATGGATTTTCCTGTCAGGACTTAATCTCTGATCCCCAGCAATCATTGTGTTAGTGTTTCTATGGGTGCTACCACAAAGTGACAGTTCATTAAACTGGGAGCAATATGTAGTACTTTTACTAGATACAAAGTAACCAGTTCATTAATGTGGGACTAACAGGATCACATTAGATTGCCTTCAAACACATTGTTTCTAATGAGTTTAACTGAAGACCAAAACATAATCAAAACCTATTAGCCACAATGTATGAAGTAGCACATATTTATGATGTAGAATATGTACAATGAATTAAATCCTGAATCAAAAGTCTTTGCTGGGTTTGCAGCAAAGAAATAGTCATTGAAATGAAGTCCAGACTGGAGGCCTGTAGTGAGCAGCAGAGCATCTGCTTAGTGTGTGACCAACCCCCAAGACCATAAAGAAGTAGAAGAGAGTGAAAGTATAGGAGAAAGAGGAAAGGAAAGGAGAAGGAAGTGGTAAGAAAGAAGGAAGGGCATAGCAGGAGGGAGAAAAAGAAGGGAGAGGGAAAATGTAGAGGGGAGGAGAGAAGCAAGAGGGTACATTACCCTGGGGAAGAGGAGCAGGAGAGGAGGCAGGAGGAAGAAGATAAATGCAATATAACAACAAGAATTGTTGGAAAACATTTTGCATAAGTGATCTGCATGTGCATGGCAGGATTAATTTCTAATCAGAGAGAGATAGCACAGTGACAATATGCGTGTTACCTGTTGCTCGGTTGTTTTATTCATTCTTCAGTGAGGAATTCAGATGAAATCCTGAGTTTGGTGTTTTACAGAACACTTCAGGATTTCTTTTCAATGAATCAAACATGGGAAAGAACTAAATGCAACCTCCCTTAATTCAGAAAGAAAGTTTTAGTGGATGCTTTTCGTTTTTTTTGTCTTTTCTTTTTTCTTTTTTGCCAGTTGTTCAGTGCTCCAAGGCTGTGCCCTGGAGCCCTTTCCATGTCCCCATGTGAGCATCCATTCCTGTCGTCTCTGTGGTTGTGGGTGCCTCCTCAGATCACCCGTTGAGAAGTGTGGCCCCTTCCCTTGCAGTGGATGTGCAGTGAGTGTATGTGTGTGCATACTCCCCACCATTGTCAGATGAACCCTGCCCACCTTGCCCATCTAAATTCCCATCTCAGTTTTTCCATTTCATCCAGGAGCTGGCAGCCATGGGGCTGGAATTGAGTCCACTGATGCCCTCCCCTCCAGTTGTGCTGGTACTGCTCTGCAGTGGTCCTGGGTGCAAGTGCCATCCCAGGGAGACTCTGTTATGGGGTCACTGCCTGCACCCATGGGTGTGGGGTGGGGGGACACTATGTTTGTACACTGCACAGTCCATGTTAGAAGGAAGGTTGGGTGTGTAGCTAGCCACCTTGGGGCAAGGCAGCGCAACCTTGTTTCACCTCATCAGTCTTTAAGTTCATATGGGGACTGGAGCCATGTGCTAGCCCCTCTGCCAGTGAGCTTGTGAAAGCTGCAGAAGCTCAGCAACCTGATCCCCTTCAGTGTCTCTACGGACCTCCATTTTCTGGTCCCTGTGGACTCGGGTACAGGGCCATCCCTGCATATGCCCATCACTGACAGAGGGACCTGGATTTGCAGAGTATCAGCTGCATCACCGGGAGCACGAAACCCCTTTGGCTTTGCTGTGTAGCCTCCTCTGTCGTCCTTCTGGTCCACATGGGCCCAGCTCTGGATGCCATTCCGAGGGCCCACTTTTTGGAGGCAATGGGCTCACACCCTACCATCGTTGGTCTCCAAAGAAGGGGAATGGATTTGGCCTTGGCAATGTAGACTGCACAGGTGGAAAGCAGGACTTGGAGTCTGCCCTGCTTATCCGCATGACTTTGGCACCTGAGTCTGGATTGCTTGGTTTGGTCAATGATGGAGCCTTGTTGGCTACTGCCTACTGCAACAAGTGCTGCACTTGCTGCAGCACCAATGCGGTGTCTTGGACCCCCTCAGGGAAACCACATGGACATCTGATAGGTCTACATGGGCTGGGTGTGTGTTTCATCCAAGGACTTCATTAGGAAGTGCTACTCCCCTTCATGGTACTGTAAGCAAGAGGTGCCACATATAATTTCTACTTTCTAACATTTTCCTTCACTGAGATAAACAGAACTGTGAAATATAAATAAGTTATATAAAAACAACATATGTAACCTATATCACTTCAACCTGTTAAAACATTGTAATATTTTTTATTCAGTAGGAATTCTGTCTGCAATTACTTATTTTACTTTTGAATGTAACTAATATATTTTGTGTGTATTTTAGTATTGTAGTATAACTTCATTTGCACTACTTACATACAAATTTTTTTCAAATTCTGAGATTTAATCATGTGTTTTTTGGATAAGAGTTTTGTTGTACTTTTATTTCCATTTGCCATTATAGCCTTATAAATACAAATAATAAAATCTATTCTTGCTAGTATCAAGTTTAATGATTTTAGAATAGAGACTCAAGGATATATCATTATGCATCATACAGTAATGTGTATCACTTTGTTTAAAACTGCCCCATAAAATAATAAGTAATTCAGGCAGCAGCCACTTCATCTGGCATGCTGGTCCCTCTGGTGAAGTAGGATCCCAGTGGGAGCCTGCCCAACTCGGGCCCTTGTTGGCACCTCGCCTGGGACTGTGGGGGAAGATCAGGATGCACCTGCTGTTGGGCTAGGGAAACAACATTGAGGCTGCTGAATGAATGACACAGTGCCACTGACTCACATCTAGCACCCACCTGCCCCATGGGCTTGGGTCCTGAGGATCAGCCCCTGGGAGCACACACACAGCGTGGCCAACCTTGGAAGGATTGAAGACCGAAGAGAAGCCACTCTATGGATCAGCTTGTACAGTATTTATCCTTCGTGGAGCAGGGGATGATTCTGATCCACTGTGGGCACAGACAAAAAAGACAGGCCCAGGAGGGGTGATGCCAACTCTACAGCATGCTCAGGAAGCCCTTTATGCTCCTTGTCCATGGAGTAGCAGCCAGGGACACACACATCCGGTATTCCTGGCTGTTCTTTTGGGTTTGTATGTTAATTTATACAGAGAACTCCTCCCTCAGACAGCAGAGTTATATTCTGGGTTTTGTTAAACATTCTGCATCTGAGCATAACCAGCGTTTGGATTTTTTGTATTGTTTCTTATAAATGCGTTGTGAAATTTGTGTTTTATGTGTTGAGGTGTGGGAGGAGGAGACAGATTATGAACATAGTTTCCTACAAGCCTTTCATCTACAAAAGAAAACAGATAATCTCTAAAAATGCCTTTCAAGAAAGAAATTTGAGGGGGGGATAAAGGTTGTTTTCTCATGAGATCAAAATGTGCTATTTTTATATGCCTATTTTATGGTTCAAAATACAATTAATTAATTTACTATCTAGTAACAGTTTTCCAGACCTAAGACTTAAGTGTCTTGGGAGCTAGAGGCAGGATTTTTTTTTTTTTAGTTTTATCCAAAGGGAGGGAAGAAAGTTAAAATCCATAGATTACTTTGTAGACTCAAAGTGTTAATACAAAATGAGAATCACAATAAACTTCATTGCTATTCAAGGTCTTTTATTGTTCCATATGAATTTTTGGATTACTTCTATTTCATTGAAGAGTGAGATAGGTATCACATTGAATTTGTATATACCTTTGTGAATATTGCCATTTACATGAGGTTAATCTTCCCAATCCAGGAGCATTGGAGGTTTCCCACTTCCTTAATTTTGCTTTTATTTTCTTTTTCAGGTTTTAAAAATTTCCATCATAGAAGTCCTTCATCTCTTAAGTTAACTCTTAGGTATTTTATTTTTTGTGCGGCTATTAAAAAGGAATTGCTTTCCTAATTTCAGCTGCACTCTTATCGTTTTTGGAATACAGTAAAGGCATTGAATTCTGTGGGTTAATTTTATACTATGCTAGTTTGCCAAAGTTTCTGATCAGCTCAAGTAATTTGGGAGTGGAGTCCATGCAGTTCTTTAAATACAAGATCATGTCATCTGCAAAGAGGGAGAGTTTTACTTCATCTTTCCCTATTTGGATTTCCTTTAAGTTTGCATCTTGTCTTATTGTCCCTACTATCATTCTAATACTAAGTTGAAGAGTAGTGGAGAGAGCAGACATTTTTATCTCAATCCTGAATTTATAAGAAATGGCTTTAACTTTTCACCATTAAGTATATGCTAGCTGTATGTTTGTCAATCCTTAGCAGAAAAAACAGCACTGGAGCAATATCATTTCCAAATTTCAAACTCTACTAAAAAACTATAGTAAAAGAACAGCATGGCACAAAAACAGACCTGAGGACCAATGCAATAGGAATGAAGACTCAGAAATGAACCTACTGACCTATGGCCACCTAGTCTTTCACAAGGGAGCTAAAAAAATAGAATGGAAGAAAGACAGCCTTTTGAGTAAATTGTGTGGGCAAAAGTGGTTAAACTCCACTAGAAAACTAAAGCTATCTCCCTGCACGAGAGTCAACGCCAAATGGATCTAGACCTCAAAATAAAAGAAGACACCAAGAGAACATTACATGAAGGAGTAGGAGAAACTCTATGGCTTTTTAGCAAAGGCAGAAATTTTCTTAATAGAGAAACAGAAACAAAAGAAATCAAAGAAATATTGGACACATGACATTGCATGAAACATCAGAGCTTCTGCAAGGCAAAGGACATAGCTAGCAAGATAATAGAAAGCCTATGTTCTGGGAGAAGATCTTCACAAGTCATAAAATGGACCAGGTCTTATATCTAAAATATACTTAGGACTCAAGAAATTAAATCCCCACAACAACAAATCCTCAAAGAAGCAACTGCTCGATAACAAATTGGGCTAAAGACTTAAAGAGAGATTTCTCAGAAAAGGAAATAAAAATTGCCATTAAACACATGAAGAAATGCTCAACTTTTCTAGCTGTAAAAGAAATGCAAATCAAGACAACATTGAGGTTGCACCTCATTCTAGTTTGAATGAGTATAATCAAGAAATATAATAACAATAGTTGTTGGAGTGGATGTGGCTAAAAGGGAACCCTACTGCATTGTTGATGGGAGTGCAAACTTCTTTAACCTCATTGGAAAGCAGTATGGTAGTTCTTCAAAAGACTCCACATAGAGCTGCCCTATGACCCAGCAATCCCACTTTTGTGTATTTACCCAAATGATCACAAATTAGGTCATACCAAAGCTGCCAGAACAACCATGTTTATTGCAGCATTATTATTCACCATAGCTATGATATGGAACCAACCTCAATGGTCCTCAGTAGATGAATGGATCAAAAAAATGTGATATATATATATATATATATATATATATGCAACTATACATATAGATGTATATCTATATACATATATGTATATACATATATATGTATATCTATATACATATATGTATATCTATATATCTATAGATATATAGATATAGATATATGTCCTTGGATTTTAGTCATCTCTGAGTAACGTCTTTTCTTTCCACTGCCAGTTAGTCCCTCATGTTAAATACCTGAGGAATTACTTGTCCCAATGTGCCTGCAAGAGGAGTATCCAAGTCGACTGTCTGTAACCACTCATCACTTACTTTGTTTGGGGATGGGGTATCAGAGACAGGGGTTTCAGGGATCAGGTGGCTGGAACCATGGTATTATGAATTATGAGTAGCAGAAAAGAGTAGTAGAGACTAGGATACCAGGGAAATGGTAATTGTGACTGTAATTGCCGAGTTGCAGTGGCAGGAAATTAGGTAACAGCAACAGCTAATACAGGCATACAAAACTGTTTAGCAAGGACAAGAAAGCATCGAAAAAGTGAAAGAGTAAAAGTTGTGAGGGATTGTGGGGCACAATCAGGGTAACAAGGTCATGGGTGTGAAAATGAGTAGCCAGTACTATGGTAAAAGCAATTGGAATGGTGGGCTGATGTGGTTCAAAGCTCTGGGTTTACCTCTCCAGTTTTGGCTGTTAGATCTTTAGGGAACTACCTCTAGCAGCTCATTATCAGCTTGTTGTGTTCAGGCACTTGCCATCTATAAATACCTACTCCAAGTAGATTGCATTCTTTGGCACCAGCTATATTATCTTTGCCCTAAGCATCCTGAGAGACCACACTCCACAATGCTGCAGAACAGGCTCCACATAGTGAGTTGCAATCACCTCAAATAACTCTTGCTGGTCCTCTCCAGTGTCAATTATCATGATAGAAAGGGATCTGAGATGTGCTCAACAGCAGTGTTCTGAGAATCTGCCAATTCTTACCCTGGCATTCTGGGAGATCCCTAGAAATGGGCAAGAGCACTTGCTGATGCTCTTCCAACTTTTCTCTGTGGCTCTGGACAGCCAGCCTGTTCTACCTCAGATGGGATACTTGGATGTCTAGGAGGCCTTAGACTAGCTCTATCTTCTCTCTCTAGGTGCTCATCATCTTCAGCTGCCTCTCCTTTTCCCTCCAGGTAGCTCGCTTCATCTCCACTTTCTTTGAATTGTGCTTCATGTCAACCTGTGGCTATCACACCAAGCCCTTCCACTTTCTCATCTATCTCTCTAGCTGTGAATCTGGCACAACAAGCTACATGTACCTTTTTTTATCTGTTTATCAAGATTTGAGCTGGAATCCCACGTGGTACTAGCTAACTGAGAACATGGGGAGCAATTTAAATACTCCCATGCAATTCACTGCTCATTGAGAAAGATGCAAATGTGTTGTAGTCAGTCTCTCCTTCTCCATTTCTTGTTAAGTAGAATAAAGTGAAGTCACAATGGAGATACTAGACAGCTGCTATGTCAGCAAGTGACCCAACCAAAGATAATTTAGTGAAGGGATACTTATCAAATGTAGAAGGATAAATCCACATATTTATAGGATACTACTAAGGGCTTTCATCAAACTAGTTATTTTATGTCCCAATTGGTAGACCAATCTTAGGCTCTCCCCTAGATCTTCCTGATCTGAAGGCCTGAGGACTCCTACATACAACACAGACCTAATGACAAGGTTGAATAGAAAATAGGTGAGTATGGATTAGTATTCTGAAGGTGTGCTAAGCTGTTGTCTTGTAATGATTACCATTAAATCAATGTCCTTTCTCTGACCTTCACCATATCTCTTTATTTGGCATAATTGGTAGGTTTCTTAGTGTGTCATTTTGTCCTGTTAGTTCAGTGCACAGGTGAAAACATTAACATGCCAACCATGGGTTTCCATTATCCTATTAGACGTTTTGTCTTCTAGGACCTTCCTTCCAGATAATTCTCTTCTTGTGCCCTCATATGCATATGCTCAGAGAAGTGAATATCTCACGAACCATGGAACATAGTTGCTCAATGATCGCTCCAAGCCCTGACCTACTCTAGAAAACCCCCACTAGACAACCCCACCACACTATCCCATCTCTCAACACCCACATTGCTCCACTGCAAACCACTGCATCTGTTGGCCTCCCTCTGGAAGCCTCACCAGGCTCAAATGTAAATCCCTGTCCCTTCATAGTCCCTTTTTGAAGGTTGCCTTGCCCCACTGGAAACCCTGTCCAAAGTCTAATGTCCTGCCTTGAAACAATAAAATCCCCACACAACCTTACTCCTCTTTTCGAAGTGGTGACTGGCTACACCAGAAACCCTGTCCTAACTTGTCTAGCCCACTGGATCCTATCCCTGCTCTCACTAAGCTCTGGTTCTGAAAATCTCCTCCATACATTGTGACTACACCCTTCTCTGCAGGAAACCTCACTTCCACCCTAACATACTCCCCAAAGGCCTGCCATTGTCCACCAGAAACCCCGCCCCTTACTAGTCCATGTCTTCCTTTTACCACCCTGACCTCTCAAAGCCAGACCCTGAAAAGCCTCTCCCTCATACCTCTGCATTCCTGCACCTGAATCCCCACCTTCTGTCAGCCTCTTGGCTACATTCACTGCCCTGCCTTATGGGAAACCTCATCCTACATATCCCACAAGGGCTCACAATTCTCCCCCAGAACCCTTCCTGTAAGTAACCTCCTCCTTTGTAGCTTTGTTCTTCCTTCTCAAAGCTCTGCCCCAACCAGCCTCCAGCCCTGTGACCCAGCCTTCTTACTAAAGTACCGTCTACTCTACAAGAGACCAGGCCCCTAAAAAGTCTAGTACTTCCTGTCTCCTCCCTGCAGTCTCAAAGCCCTACACAGACCAGTCTCACCCTGCTCCACTACAGAGACTGTGCCAATACCAATTCCCCCTTTTAACCAGAGAGGGCTCCACCAGAAACCCACACCATCTCATCCATGAAGGTCCAATCTAGTAACTGTTATTACAAATGTGATTTTGTACTGGCCATAGAATTCATACTAACCAATATGATAAGAAAGCAGTATCGCAAAAAGGCAACAAAAATTAGACAGTTATTAGATGCCTTATTCTAGTTTGGGGTTCTGTTACCAGGCAGATACACATTGTGTGAAAATGTATGAAGGTGATTCCTCTTATTGGAAACCATTCTTTGAAGTATCAGTAAGGTTTCACGAATGATTATTTTATTTCTAGAAAATTCGTGCATATTTGTGCGCATTAACTTTAAAAAATATTAGTTATTTTAAATCCTCTGTTTTCATTGAGGAAAGAGTATTAGATGACTTTCAACTCATCTCTATAATAAATAATTTTGGAGTTGCTTACCTTACTATGTACCAGAGTTTTTAGAAACAGAAATTCTCTACCAGGGGACTGGGAAGGTGGCTCAGTGGTACAGTGCTTGCCTTGCATGCATGAGGCCCTGGGTTCGATTCCTCAGCACCGCATAAGCAAAAAAGAAAAAGCCGGAAGTGGCGCTGTGGCTCAAGTGGTAGAGCACTAGCCTTGAGCTAAAGAGCTGAGGTACAACGCCCAGGCCCAGAATTCAGGCCCCAAGACTGGACCCCCCCCCCCCCAAAAAAAAAAAGAAAACAGAAATTCTCTGACAGATTCCACTTTGAATTTCCTCCTTCCACTAAAGTGTCCTTTGGAAAAGATTGAAGTGAGATAATACAGGTAAAATGCCAGAAATAAAAACGTATTTTAGATCATAACAAAATTATGATAAAGACCCCACCCAATGTGCTTTTAATTTTCCAGCAAAAGGAACTTAAGCCCATTTAACTGTAGACTTTCTGAAGACTAGAATACAAAAATATAAGAAATGCCCTGTTATACCATGGTTCTGAAAACAAAACCAAAATAAGGAAAGACAACATAATGACACAGAAGGGAATGAAGAACTTGTACAGATGATATAGCGTGTAAAAAATACACTGAATCAAGTAAAAATTATTTTGGTCACCATGTCTGATTGTTCAATATATTTCATTGTAAATATTGTTCTTTGTTACCCTGTGACTTAATATTAAAAGTCTCAGCAGGCATCTGCCCAGGTAATTGTGTAGTTAGTCAATTTCATCATTGCAAGAACATCAGGATGAAAAACTCCACACACCTTAAGACACACCTGCAACAGCAGTAGACATACACTCCTATTAGTCCAACAGTGTAAGCCAGACCTGTGTTTTACCAAAGCCTTGTATGTGGTATGCTATGGTTTATTCAGGCTGATGAGCCAAAGTAACTCCAATTTGAGATTAACCCCACCATTTTGTGCTAGGATTCCCTCAGAGTAATCCCAAGAGAGAGAAAAAAACCCCACAGGTTGCCACCATCCCTGCCCACCCTTAAGAAATCAAAACAGTTGCCCAAGTTTTCCAGGAACAGTACATACCAAAAGTTCAGAGAAAAGGCAGTGCGGTTCGGGTGGACTCAGACCAATCATGTAACTGCTTGTGTGGAAATTCCTTAAATTTGTTTGTTCAGTACTATAAAACTGTGCTAATTTTGTGCTCAGGGATTCTTAGCATCACCAGTTAGTGAGTGCACAGAGGACCAGCTTGAGCTTGCAAATAAAGGAGTCTTATGCTGTTCATATTGGTCATGGTCTCTGGGGGTCTTTCGGGGGTCTCAAGTCGGTACAACATTTCTGGGGGTTCATGTGGAATCCCCCTCAAAACCATCCAGACGCCCCACCACAGAGACTCAAAAAAAAATAACAGCTGTTAAGTGAAGGCACTGCTGTTCTGTATATTTGGTTGCCTGCAATTTCTGTATCTGTAATTCTGGTTTCCCACAGGGTCTCTATTCTGGTTGGCAAGGCCTCTTGGTAGACGCTCTATAAGACTGCCAACGGGGTCTGTGAGAAGATGTCCCCAGACCCCTCTTGGTAGATTGCTGTTTAGTACGGACATTTTTGGGAAATTTTCTGTCTGTAGTCTGGCACTTTCATGCAGACATTTTTTGGGAAGTTTTCCATCTGTATTGGGAAGTTTTCCATTTTGGGGAAAACTCTCCATTTCTAGTTTGGCACTTTCTGGTTTACAATTTACAATGATGTAGTGTGTCTTTGTAAGTTCTGTCTTTGTGTTGAGTGTTCTGTTTGTAATTTGGAGTTTATCTTAGCCTTTGGACTTGGCCCAGGAAGGTCTGAATATGGGGGAGAATCTGTCCATCTGAAGGGATGGCCGCTAGGGACTTATTTCCCTTGCCCCAAAATGACTGGTACTTCTCTTCCATTTTGGAAAGCCCCTGGGTCAACAAAGGTTGGTGAGACATCACCCCATTCACTGAGACCTGATTGTTCTCTGTTCTATGTTTCCTGAGGTAGGGAAGTTCTGTGTGAGAGTGGCAGGCTCATTTAGCAGACTCTGGATTCAGCTTGCTGAGTGAGAATGGCACAGAGTTCTGGTAGGGATAAACTCAGCCTTTGGGTGTTGAGTTGTCTAGTTCTGTTTTAGAATTGGTACGAGCTTTAATGTGGGTTTTTGGGTTTTGTGTTTTTGTTATTTATTTGAACATCTCTGGGGAAATGAAAGCTCCAGCCTCCAGCTGAGCTCAGTCACAGAGAAGGCTGTGTGGCTGGGTTTCACTTTTCAGCTAGTATTGACAATGTAAAGTGCTCTTGTCTAAAATTGGATAAAAATCAGGCCAGTTTAGTTTCAGGTGACCCTCCCCCAAGCATTCATCCAACAGAAGGGATTCAAAAGACTAATTGGTGAAATGCCTTTGTAAACAAGCAAGCCCTGGAAAAATTAAACTCAACAAAGACACTTAGTTTAAAAGAAATATTGTCTTAAATTTTTGTTTGAAAATTTTTGAAAATGTATGTACAAGTTGTGTTTATTTTTGCATGCTCAAAGATCTGTGTGAGTATTTTTTGTATATGTTTGGTAATATGTTGAAGATAGACATTTTCAGCATTCTGTAACAATTAGGTGAGTTTAAATTTAAAATTCAAAAGGTTATGAAGTTTGGACATTACCAAAAATTTAAAAAATTTTTCACTTTGTTTTAAATGGCTTTTTAAGGATTCATTAACTTGAAAATGTATTTTAGAATGCATAAGTCTCTTTACACTGTAATCAAGATTTCTGGCTTAACAACAAGGAGAAACTTATAAGACAAGATAAGAACTATCTTTAGGAGTGAAGGGTGAACATGCAGAAGTGCAGTTCAGCTGGTCATGCACAGTGGAACCATGCATGGTGAAAGAGGGCAAGCTGGCACAAATGCAGTTCATCTAACCCTAAAGAGTCAGACTGGGTGCGTGACCATTACACAGGAAGGGCTAAGTGGCTCATCTTTATTCTGTACCTTACCTTCAGATAGACACTGGAAACATGATGGTAAAACTGAATGATGTAATAATCTGATTAGCATTGCTAAAACTGTCCCTTGGATGTGTTAAAATTAAAATTAAGAAGGCCTTCAAAAAGGGTTAAAAAGTTTATTTATATAATGTGATTTGTTCTCAATGATATTCTGCTATTGGATATTTTTTAAGGCATAATGGTGTTAAGTCTAGCTTCTTGGTACAGTGATGGTGATTGTAATTTTTGCAATAAGAAAAAAATGTTATTTGAGTTTAAAAGTTTTAATGTGTATCTGTTTTAAAACAAGCAGCCAAAAGGAAATGAGTGACACCTAGCCTTGAGAGGTCAAGGGATTTTTCAAAATGCAACTAAAAACTAAAGTATAGAGTATTAAAATGGAGATTACAAATTAGGAATTGATTTCTGTATATAAGGTTTAAAAGTAAAAATGTTCTAATCATTTGCCTCAAAATGCTAAAGGGAAAAATTAGGATTACCAAAATAATTGTTTAATTCCTATTTCCTTCTGCTCTCATAGGTTTTTTTTTTTTTTGTTTTTTGGTTTTTTTTTGCAACAGGTCCTAGCAGGCCCACAAAACGGAGTGAGGATTCTTGTAAGTTTATCAGATGTAACTTTGGCTCTTAGTAATTTTCAGGTAAGCACATGCTTAAAAGACACTTCTATGTTGACCACCTTGTTGCTTTTAAGTGGATGAAAGTGGCCTTTTATGAGAATTGTTGATTTGCAAACTGGTTCCACTCCAGCCCAGGCAGAAAAGGGTCCTTGTGAAACTGTCACCTCTACTCAGCCAAAAGATGGCTGAAAGAGCAAGCAGAGTTACTTTAGGACTCAAAGTGGCAGAGTGATAGCCTTGAGCTGTAGAGCTGAGGGTCAGCACTCAGGCCCCGAGTTCAACTTCAGCAACTAACTAAGGGAAATGCCAATGAGGCATTTTTCCCAGTGTGGAGAAGACACTCCTGGGATGAAAATAATGGAGGAGCATCCAGAGACCATAAGCCACTGCTTGGATGGCAGAAATAATGTCAGATCCTAGAGTAATTTGTGCGTGGCCTTTCAAAAATTGGTCAGAGCCAGGAGGTCATGAGAACATAGTTTGTAAGCATGCCTACTGTTTATGCCTATCTACCTTGTAAGGGACAGGAACTCGTCAGTCATCTGTGATAGTACTAAAAAGATAAGGTTTTAAAATGTGGAAGATAGTTTAGATCCCAACCCCTGTATGTGCCAAAAGCTCTAATTGGCAGTAAATTTTGAGCTGATGCCACCTACATGAAATTCATCTGCTCAGGAAAAAAACTTTGTAAACCTGAGAGTGTGTTTCTATTGATATCTGTCTAAAGGCCTGCATAGGTAAATGAGGCATTGTTAGGATTACTAGAGATCACATTCCTATGCCATCTAGAAAGATCCTTTTGCAAACCAGAAGTCTAAATAAGCTCCACTGCTGTAGCCAGAAAAAAGGTCTGTGCATTTGTTAAAAGTTAAAATATTGTTCTTAATGACATTTAACCCTGATAACCTCTTTGTAAAATAGGCTATGGTTATAGGTTCCTGGCTAACTAGAATCACCATCCCTGATTCAGCTTGAAGAAGTGACAGAAGATGAATCTTTGCCCGTCATCCCCTTTTAAGAACAAGGGACCAGATTCACTTTATTAAAAATGTGACAAAACAGACAGAAGGAAAAGACATGGGAAATAATAGTACAGGCCTGAGCCCTCTATATCTGCCTAGAAAAATCTTATCCTTATTAAAAGAACTATCTAATTTAAGGCACAAAGAAACACAGGTCCCATGATTTCCCTTATTTGCAATATCTAGTATATGTATGAGTAAAGCGGAAAAAGTCAGATAATGTGATGTTAGGAAAATGAATCCTTAGATAGATATTTTAATGTTTTTTTTTTCTTTCATGCATGTGTTTCTAACGCATTTATAAGATTATTTCTTTGTTGCTTTGTATGTCCCTCCCCCACAGTATAACCCCCGCTTTCAATATATTTGATGTCAGTATAACTTGTGGAGGAGATGGGGAAAAACAAGTAGTTTAAGGATTTAGGTGGACCTGTTGCAACAATGAGAAGTACAAATTGTCATGTTAAAAACGAGCTTTACAATGTCCATGGGGGGGAGGAGGGGAAGGATTGGGTGGGGGGAGAGGGAAGGCTGGGAAAGGAGGTGAAGGATAAACAAAGGAGGAAGCTACAATGCTTGGTAAGAAATGTATGCATTATCTTGCCCATGTAATTGTAACCCCTCTGTACAGTATGTTCAGAAATAAAATTAAAAAAAAAAAAAGTTATCATCCTGGTAAATTGTCCCGAGCTATTGTCTAAATAGTTTTAAAATCTAGTGGGGTCACAGCCTGCCAAGCCTATGCCTTGTGTCCTTAACCAGGTTGTGTAGGAATTTGCATCTCAGCATGAGGTGTGACTGTCCCTCTGAGCCACTGAGATACCCTGCTGCTGCTGCTGTTGCTGCTGCACACCCTAATGGGTAAAGTTCAATGACAGCCTGATAGTCACCGGGAGGAAATCTACATCATCACCCAGACCACCTCCACCGCAGTAAAATAGACTGAACTCCTGCTTGATTCCATCACCTGAGAATGTTTCCCTGTTGAAATCTGCTACAAAATAAGATCTTGTGGGACATTATTTTGGTGATATCTAATATCCCTCTCTACTTCCACAGTGGATATAAGTGGCAAGGTTATTGTTGAATTGCCTTAGGCACTTCAGGGTCAAAGCCTCTTTTCATTCTGGTATGGTAATAACCTGCTTCTTCCTGGGTGTGTTTTAAAGATAAAGGAGGATTTTTTTTTAAATCAATGGAGATAGTAAGAGGAATGAGACCCAGCCCTAATTTTAGCCTTAAAATCTATCAAGCTTTTCATCCTACTGGTGCCTTGAGGCTTTCTGAGATAACATGGTTCCACAAGTCAAAGGAAAAATGGGCAGTTTTAATCTCTAGCCACAAAGAAGGTCAAGGAATTGTAAAGAAGAGGAGGGTAGTACAGAAAGCATTAGGAAAGGAGTTGGGGAAAAATTGGTATCCTCTGGATAAGAAAGGATTTAAAAAGAAAGGATTGTCTTAAAATGTTTGTAAAGAAGACAAACCTCAGAAAGTTTATGTATGTAGCAAATAGTATGAATATGTCTTAAAATTGGAGCATATGAGTACATCTGGTATAAAATTAAGTTAGCTGTGAGGTATGAAGTCAGGATTGCTGGAAGAAAATGTAAGGCCCTTTGGTAGTGTTAATTTTGTTACTCACATTTGGACATTGTAGACTGTTGGCCTTTGTAAAAGAGAGGATCAGCACAGTCCATCTATTAGTTCTGAGATCTCAATACCAAATTGTAAATATAGAAGACTGTGCCAATTAGGGACCATGATTGGTCCCCGATGCTCTAGAAGAGAAGAGAATGAAGAGCCAAAGTAACTCCAATTTGAGATTGACCCCACCATCTTGTGCTAGGCTTCCCTCAGAGTAACCCCAAGAGAGAGAAAAAAACACAGGTGCCCAAAACCCTGCCCACCCTTAAGAAATGAAAAGAGTTGCCCAAGTGTTCCAGGAACAGAACATACCAATAGTTCAGAAAAAGTGCAGTGCGGTTAGGGTGGAATCAAACCAATCATGTAACTACTTATGTGGAAGTTCCCTAAATTCTTTGTTCAATACTATAAAAGCTGTGCTGATTTTGTGCTCGGGGACTGTTAGCATCACCATTTACCAAGTGCACAGAGGACCAAGCTTGAGATTGCAAATAAACGACGCTTGCTGTTAGCATTTTTTCATGGACTCTGGTGGTTTTCCGGAGTTCCAAGTTCATACAACAGGGCTTGATACAAAATGTCTCTTCCCAGAGAATTAAATGATGGCATTTATGGCTAACATGATTTAGGGTCATTATTAACATCTAACACATGATGACGTTTTTATTTATACCTCTCTTTCTCCCTTTCTTTCTTCCTCCCTTTCTTTCTTTTCTTTTCCTTCCTTCCTTCCTTCCTCTCTTTCTTTTTTCTTTCTTTCTTTCTTTCTTTCTTCCCTTCTTTCTTTCTTTCTTTCTTTCTATGTCTTTTTCTTTCTTTCTTTCTTTCTCTTTCTTTCTTCCTTCCTTCCTTCCTTCTCTCCCCCTCCTTCTCTACTTTCTTTTCTTTCTCTTCCCTTTCTTTCTTTCTTTCTTTCTTTCGTTCTTTCGTTCTCTTTCTTTCTTTCTTTCTTTCTTTCTTTCTTTCTTTCTTTCTTTCTTTCTTTCTTTCTTTCTTTCTTTCTTTCTTTCTTTCTTTCTTTCTTCCCTCTTTTAGGAGAAGAGTATGAATTGAGATATTTTGTTTGCTGAACAAGTATTCTACCATTAGAACAATCCTTTTTCAATTTATTTACTTTGCTCATAAGTTATCAGTTTTGCTGAGGGCCGAACAGAGGCTAAGTTCCTCACCTCTGTCTGACAAGTAGCTAGGTTCATAAATGCATTCCAACATGCCAGGATTAAGGATGATATGAGAATCTTATTACTTTCCTTGCACAGTCATTCTGAACTGTGATCCTCTCAAATTCTACCTCTAGTTAGTGATGTGAGCTCCAATAGCCTACCACCAGTATAGATTGTCTAAATGAATGGTTGAAGACAATTTCAGTTTAACCTTTTTTTTTGACAGTCCAGGGGCTCTTATAACTTTATTTCTGTACAATTTTTGTGTATATGTGCACATTAGCTTTAAAATGTGGCTTTTCTCCCCTTTTTTTTCTTTTTTTCTTTTTCTTGATCCTGGGGCTTAACTCCATGCCTGGGCGCTGTCCCTAGGCTGTTCAGATCAAGGCTAGCACTTTGCCACTTTAGCCACAGTGCCACTTCAGGTTTTCTGGTGGTTAATTGGAGGTAAGTGTGTCATGGATTTCCTGCCAGGTTTGTACTACCATCCTCAAATCTCAGCTTCTGATTAGCTAGAATTACAGGCATGTGCCACTGGCTCCCAGCTAAAATGTTACTTATTTTAAGTTCTGTGATTTAGTTGAGGGAGTAGCATGAGTGTGTAGAAAGGTAACATTCAAGTCATCTCTAAATAATTTCAGAGTGTCATTTTCATAATATTTATTGCAGTGATTAATAACAGAAGCTCCCAACGTAACAAAATGATCCTTCATTTTCTCCCTCCCATAGGCACTATTGGAAGAGAATATTATGTATGAGTCCAGCAATTTCTTCTAATTAAAGACCAATCTGCCTTAGTTTATGAAAAAATGTCCTTTTTCTGACTACAAATATAATGAAATCTGCAGTAGACTGCAGAATTTTATACCACCACAGGCATTTTAATTCACAAGAAATTAAGATATCAAAATGTTTATATTTTTGGCAGTGGTGGGGCTTGAACTCAGGGTCTGGACACTGTCCCTGAGACTGTACTCAAGTTAGTGAGCACTCTACTAATTGAGCCACAGACCCACTTTTGTTTTTTGAGTTGTTAATTGGAGATAAGAGTCTTATGGGGACTTTTCTTCCTCGCTGGCTTTGAACTGTGATCCTCAGATCTCAGCCTCATGAGTAGTTGGGATTTCAGGCATGAGACACTGGCATCTGGTTTCAAATACTCATTTTTAAAATGATGAACTGCTTGGTGCCTCTGGCACATATATAATCCTAGCTAATAGGATTACAGGTATGAGAAACTAACACTAGGTGTGTGTTGTTCATGTTGGGTTTTATTGGCATGTTTTAATATTGTTTGTTATACTACAATGCTCTTATTTTTATTTTCACCTAGGTGAGGGTGATAGGTGCTAACCAGTGTTGAACCTTATTTGGCTGAGAAAGAGCCATGTGCCAGTTCCTGCCTAGAATGGCAAGGAATTGAAATCCTCCTACTCTCAGCTCCCATGGACCTGGGATGATAGACGTATTCCATCACACATAGCCAGAAGCTGGGGAGCACTGCAGGTAAAACTACACTGGTCTTGAATTGATATACCAAATAGCTAGCTTTACAGGAAACCATATTTTATTCCATGTCACTTTGAAGTAGTGTACGTACATACTTAGAGAGTACAATGATAACACACTACATGTTTAATATATAGAATAGTCAATATATTTAGCACGTTTATCTCCTAAAACATTGAAGCTAATGTATTTTGGTAACCTCCTGACTCTGCTAGTTATTTTGGAATATTCAAAAACATGAATACATTGATAATGTGCATTAAAAATGGGAAGTTAATAGAGTTAGAGACAATTTAGACTAAGTGTAATAAATATACATTTATCTATTGCAGTTCCGAAGAACTTTATCACATATTCACCATGACAATACCACCATATATCCACCATGACAAGAATTTTCCATTTCACAACCTGCCATCTTTTATCTTTTTTACATTCTCCTTATAAGTATGAATGTTTTCCTGTTTTTATAATGTTTTGAAATTATTATATTATGGAATTAAAAATTTGTGGAGTCTACTAAAATTATCTCATTTTGTTTGCTTTTGGGATGCTAAAATATTAAGACCAAGGTTTCTTGAAAGTTATGCTAGCAGACTATATCACTAACATATTCTAATTACATCTTATTATTTTATTTTGATATATGGCTTTGCTGTTGCTGTTTTTGTTTTTTGTTTGTTGTTTTGGTCATGGGGCTTGTACTCAGGGCCTGAACGCTGTCTCTACACTGTTCAGTTCAAGGCGAGCACTCCACCACTTGAGCCAGAGCGCCACTTCTGGTTTTCTAGTGGTTTATTGGAGATAGAAGTCTCATGGGCTTTCATGCACGGGCTGGCTTTGAACCACGATCCTCAGATCTCAGCCTCCTAAATAGCTAAGATTACAGGCTTGAGCCACCAGCACGCGGCTGCTGTTGTTGTATTATGGTGTAGAGTGTTGTGAGGCTCAACTGAAACTTTCAACCCCACTGCCTCCAGTAACAATGCTTTATCACCAGGTTCTGGAGGCTCATAATTATAACAATAGCTAATCAGGAGGTTGAGACCTGAGATTTAGTTCAGATGGCCTGAGCAGGACATTGTGTGTCATTCCTCTCCAGTTCACTATAAAAGCTTGCAGCAGAACTGTGGCACAATTGGTAGCACTACAGTTAAGGGAAAGATACTTGTGATTGTCATATAGACTTGGAGTTCAAGTCCTAAAACACACATATGCACTGACACACATTTGCACACATACACACACACACACACTGACACACAGTTGTACACACACAGAGTCACAGGCAATATTGTATCTTAAATTCTTATCCAGAGATTGGACAACAGCTCACTTATTTGTGAAGGTTTTTCTTGATTATTTTGAAGGAGGAGGATAGTTCATGAGACACAGGTGACAAGACTTTAGTGAGGAATACTTTATAAACGACTAGCTTATAATAAGAACAGGAGCATGGTTTTTATCTTTAAATCTTACATTCCTTCAACTATAATTTTAAATAATAATCATTGAGGGGCTGGGAAGGTGGCTCAGTGGTAGAACGCTTGTCTTGCATGCATGAGGCCCTGGGTTCGATTCCTCAGCACCACATAAGCAAAAAAAAAAAAAAAGCCAGAAGTGGTGCTGTGGCTCAAGTGGTAGATCACTAGCCTTGAGCTGAAGAGGTGAGAGACAGTGCCCAGGCCCAGAGTTCAGGCCCCACAACTGGACACCCCCCCAAAAAATAATTATCATTGAATTATGAGAAGACAATGCAGCACCTCTTCTCTTCTCCCCTTCCCCTCTGTCATAAAATATGACAAAAGTATCAAAAATAGTCTTTTATCTTAAAAGAATGTACACGTGTAAAAATGTCTGACTATATGTGTAAGGTTTTTTCAATATTTTTATGATTTTTCCCACCTCTAAGTACTTGCCTTTTTGGCAGATTACAGCACACAGGGGCTTCAAGATCAAACAGAAGATTAGGAAACATAAACCAAACAGTGTCCTAGGAAGTAGATGTCAGAAGTAGATGCAAGAAGTACATGGCAAGCTGAGAGGGCCCTGAGAGGCAAAATGATTTTTGCAGGATGAGAGGAATAGTGACAAATAAGGCATGGATCTCACCTAGGAAAGCTTCCTTGAGGCTGAGACTGTGTTGGTTCCTGGGCCTAGCTGAGGATGTTGGGATTTGACAATGTCCACATTTGTATAGAGTGATGTGGGAGAGGAAATTTCAGCCTCCAGTTTGTCTTTGGGATGGTCTTATGTGAGTAAGCAGCTTAGATCATTGGGCTCTGAGAGATGACACTACTTCCCTCACAATGGAATAGAATATGGAACTCTGAGCACCAGGCAACTGTTAACTACAGTCAGCTCAAGCCAGCTCAGGTGGCCTGTAGCTCAGGAACAAGAAAGATGTTCCTGTGTTGTTTTCAAAGTTCAAGAGGGTCAGGTCTCAGGCATGAGTGGTGTGAGTGTCTTACTCGATGCTGCAGAGATTGGATCAGTGCCAAACCACAAATCCAATGTCTCAGGCCTTTTTATAAGAAGAAACCAAGGGAATCACAAGGCAACTCAGGCCAGGTGTAACTATGACAGGAAACCTATTTGATCTCATTCTAGCCTACAGTACAGGCTTCTTCTTGTGTGCTTTTATATGTGTATACTGAGAAAATATTTACTGTGTACTTTTCAATCCACTCTATTACTCATTTTGAAGTGTACTCACATTTCCATGTTTCAAAGATGCATTCTTTTTACTACCTCAGTGTGACAATGAGTCTTCCCAAACCCTGAATGTGCCTTATAATATATGGAGCTTGGACTCAGGTTTATTGGAAATGCTGGTAATGGACCTGGTCCCGACCTACCAGAAAGGTGATCTCTTCTATGTTGGAAACTTCCACCACCACTAAAGAGAGTGGGGAACAATGGAGCAGTTGCTGGATATTGTTTAAAAAGTGAGTGTTCCTCATTCAAACCCAGGACCTCTCTGAGACTGTTTCAGTGGGGTTTTATCACAGGAGCTTTGCTTGAGACAAAGAAGTGCACTCCCTGGATAACTCCTTAGGAGTGGCTTGCCAGAACATTTCATTTCCCTCAGAAGCTAGTGGAGCCTTAACAGTTTGCTTGCTGAGAAACTAGGATTAAAGGAATGAGCCAGTGTCACCCAACCTCCACCCTCACCTAGGAAATCACTATCTTGGAGGTCTTTGAAGGAATATAGATGGAAGAAAGAATGGAACTTGAACTTGTGGCCTGAATGCTATTCCGTTCGTATCACTCTGCCATTTAAGCCCCAAGTCCAGGTCTGGCCTTTGGCTGGTTAATTGAAGATAAGTGTCTTTAGAATTTTACAAACTAGACTGGGTTCAAACTGTGATCCTTAGATCTCACCCTCCTGATTAGTAGGATTAGAGGGATGAGCCATGGGACGTTTATTTGGACAGATGCTAATAAGCATCCTCATAGAATTTCCATGAAATTGTATAGACATATCTCCACTTTTTGTCTGTTATGTTTACATTACCATATGTGACTTAACCAGTACCATGTGTGTCCTGTTAGTTCAGAAAAGGAGAAGCATAGAGTTAGCTTCCTTCTCTCCTCCCATTGGTACAGATCCTTCCACCATAGCTGGGAGGAAGATGAACAAGATGAAGAAGTAAGTGGACGTTGGCACAAAGAGACATTCTGTCTTTGAAAACTAGGTATCTTTGAGGTTTCTGAATCAAAGTCAACTTCCTTCTTTGCACACCAGTTGTGATTTTTACCAGGGCGTTGAGGCTTGGCACTTCATTGGACAGCAGATTACACAATGTGGATGTGGTTGTGGTTTTGGACTCTCATGGATGACAAGGAGGGCTATGTATAGCAAGTCAGATCAAGTGGGGAAACAACCTTCTCCTCCTATCATAGGGAGAATTTTGGATGATTATATTTAAGAAATTTCTACAAGTGGGTTGTGAGGAGCATCCTGCTTGCAGGAGTCTCTTCCTACAACATGCAAGTCCCGCCAGAAAGAGGCTATAGTACAAAGCTCAGGATGGGGAGGAAAGGCTCTCATTTTCCTTATCACCAGTCTGCCCATAGCATAGTTTGTTCCATCTTCCCTATGTGGATGGACTTCTACCTTGAAGATTTCTATGAGAACAAGAACCATGACACCCTGAAAGAACTTACACAGTATGTCAAGCTCAACATGCCCTCTTCAGACTTGCTCTTCTGCTTACATATTCTTCTGGACCAGCTAGAGGAATGCATGGTCCATGAGACCAGGAAAAAGTGGAAGAAGTCCTTGTTTAGATACCTCAGAGCTGGTGAGTATGGATAGAACCTGGGTCTCTAGGCATGGGCCGTATGGGCATAGAGCCCTTAGTACTCCCCAGGTTGGCAAAATATCCTTTTATGGATATTCTTTGCCAGGTAATATCTGTTCTCCTTTGAAAGAACTTGGAAGTAGCCACTCGTTAGAAACATCCTAACTTCTCATCAGTGTTCAGTCCAAACTCAAGTTCTACAGCTCCCCTCATTAGATTCTCATGAAAGTTTAGTCACACCTTAACTTGAGTTCTAAGACTCCTGTACCTATTTCTATGCTCAGGTTTGCATCACAGCAGCTCCTGCAGATCTCCAGATAAAGAACTCATCAGTGATGTAGTTTATGATGACTCATGGAGATCAGAAGCCATTACTGATCTCCAGAAAGCATGTGGACATAGAGGGTATTTTTTAACATATAGAAAGGGCTAAGCACGTTTTGAGTCCTGTGGACATCCCACTGGTTCTGAACCCCACATGTGAAGCAGGTGTACCTGCACTTACCACCAAGGAAGAAGATGATCCAGAATGTCTTCCACTGATGTTCATAATCCACCTAGATTAGCTCCAAACAAGTCAAAAAGACATGTCTTGGTATGCAGGGTAAATGTGTGCTAATGGAAAATGACCCCAGTGTATCTTCAGGAAAACCAATAAGTGAGGTCCAAAATCTAGATTCAGTTGAGAAAAGGGAATCTTTCCTCACAGAATATCCTGACCAATCTGTCCTCCTGCAGGGGATCCAATTTCCAATTGAGAAATTAGAATCTGTCCTTCCTTGGACTCAGGAAGAAAACCCTGTCTTTAATGAGGAAGTAAATCCCTTTTAGGACTCTGAGGCAGAATTTCTTTCTGAAGGCAACTTAGAAGCCAATCTAGATTTAGAGATTCCTTCCCCCATTCCTGGGAAAACCTGTATTTTTCTTTTTGTCCTGATAGTTATAAAATGCTCATTCTATTTATTTTTCTAAATTTATTAAAATGTTAGTGATTTTGATATATTCTAGAATTCATGAATCCTAAATATGTTTCTTTTTAAGCCTAGAATCTGAAGCATTGTGCATATGTGTTTTGTGGGGGGGGGGAAACATAGAGTGACAGGGGGCTGTACACAAGAGCCTACTGCATATTAACAGAACTGTTAAATGCACAGGGGGCAGCAAGGAAGCTAGGCCATGCCTGTATGGGGAAACAAGGTGGCTACAAAAGGTCTATGACATAGCAGATTAGATGTCCTAGAAAGCTATTCTGTCAAGTCAGACAAATGCCACAATACTTATAGTGGTATATAGGACAATCTTCCAACCGTGAGTTCAAATCTGTATACATTTCATTGTGCTTTGGGCACATATGGAAGAAAAATTACTCTCCAATAATATCATACATTAATGTGAATCATTTTCTTTAAAACTGCTCCAGGGCTGAAAAGGTGGCTCAGAGATAGAGTGCTTGCCTTGCATACATGAGGCTCTGGGTTCAATTCCTCAGCACTACATAAGCAGAAAAAGCTGGAAGTGGCATTATGGCTCAAGTGGTAGAGCACTGGTCTTGAGCTGAAGAGCTTAGGGACAGTGCCCAGGCTCAGAGTTCAAGCCCCACAACTGTTAAAAAAAAAAAAAAAAAACCTGCTCCATTAAACAATTAATAATTAATTCAGGCAGCAGCCACTTCATCTGGCATGCTGGTCCCTCTGGTGAAGTAGGATCCTAGTGGAAGCCTGCCTACCTCGGGCCCTTGTGAGCACCCCTCACCTGGGACTGTGGGAGAAGATCAGGGTGCACCTGCTGTTGGGCTAGGGCAGCAATCTAGGGCAGCAACCCGGCGGCTGCTGCATGAATGACACAGTGCCACTGACTCACATCTAGCACTCCCTGCCCCTTGGGCCGGGTCCATGAGGATCAGCCGCTGGGAGCATATGCACACTATGGGACAGAGTCCGCCCACCTAGGAAGGCGTGCAGAGTGAACAGATACCACTCTGTGGATCAGTTTGTACAGTATTTATCAGCCGTGGAGGAGGGGTTGATTCGGCTCCGCTGTGGGGAAAAGAAAAAAAACAGGCCCAAGCGGGGTGATGCCAACTTTTGTACTCAGACTGGCAAGGAAACTTTCCTCCACGCATTCTCCAGCAGGCTTAGGAAGCCAGTCCATGCTCCTTGTCCATGGAATAGCAGCCAGGGACACTCACATCCAATACTCCTGGATGCTCTTTTGGGTTTGTTTGTTAATTTATTCAGAGAGCCCCTCCCTCAGACAGCAGAGTTATATTCTGGGTTTTGTAAAATGTTCTGCATCTAAGCATTCCCAGTGTTTGGTTTTTGTATTGTTTCTTGTAAATGCGTTTTGAAATTTGTGTTTTAGGTGTTGAGGTGCGGGAGGAGGAGCCAGATTATGAAAATAGTTTCCTACAAGCCTTTCATCTAAAAATGAAAACAGATTCTCTCTAAAAATGTCTTTCAGGAAATAAATTTGAGAGTGGAAAAAAGGCTGTTTTCTCATGAGATCACAATGTGAGATTTTTATATGCATGTTTTATGCGTTCAAAATACAATTAAGTAATCCACTATCTAGGAACAATTGTCCAGACCTAAGAATTAAGTGTCTTGGGAGTTAGAGGCAGAGTTTTTGAGCTTTATCCAAAGGGAGGGAAGAAAGTTAAAATCCATAGATTACTTTGTAGAATCAAAGTGGTAATACAAAATGAGAATCACTAAAAAAACCTCTGTGCTATTTGGGTTTTCTATTGTTCCATATGAATTTTTGGATTACTTCGATTTCATTGAAGAGTGAGATTGGGATATTGATAGGTATCACATTGAATTTGGATATAGCCTTTGGCAGTATTGCCATTTTCATGATGTTTTTCCTCCCAATCCATGAGCATGGGTGGTTTCCCACTTCCTTAGTTCTGCTTTCATTTTCTTTTTCAGATTTTTAAAATTTCCGTCATAGAGGTCCTTCACCTCTTAACTCCTAGATATTTTATTCCTTGTGTGGCTTTTAAAAAGGGGTAGCTTTCCTAATATCACCCGCATTCTTATTGATATTGGAATACAGGAAAGCCATTGATTTCTGAGGGTGAATTTTATACTTGGCTAGTTTGCCAAAGTTTCTGATCAGCTCAATAATTTGGGAGTGGAGTCCATGCGGTTCTTTAAATACAGGATCATATCATCTGCAAAGAGGGAGAGTTTTCCTTCATCTTTCCCTATTTGGATCCCTTTAAGTTTGCATCCTGTATTATTGCCCCAGCTAGCATTCTAATACTAAGTTGAAGAGTAGTGGAGAGAGCAGACATATTTATCTCATTCCTGAATTTATAAGAAATGGCTTTAATTTTTCACCATTAAGTATAATGCTAGCTGTGAGTTTGCCAATCCATAGCAGAAAGAACAGCACTGGAGCACTATCAGTTCCAAATTTCAAACTCTACTAAAAAGCCATAGTAAAAGGACAGCTTAGTACTGGCACAAGAATAGACCTGAGGATCAATGGAATAAGACTGAAGACTAAGAAATAAACCCACTGACCTATAGCCACCTAATCTTTGACAAGGGAGCTAAAAAATACAATGGAAGAAAGACAGCCTTTTGATTAAATGGTATTGACAAAATTGCTTCAACACCTTTAGAAAACTAAAGCTAGATCTTTATATATCACCCTGAATGAGAATCAACTCCAAATAGATCAAAGACCTCAAAATAAAAAGACACCATGAATACATTACATGAAAGAATAGGAGAAACTCTAGGGCTTTTTAGCACAAGCCGAAATTTTCTTAATAGAGAACAGGAAACAAAAAAAATCAAAGAAAGTTCGGACAATTGGAATTGCATGAAACATCAGAGCTTCTGCAAGGCAAAGGTCATAGCTAGCAAGATCAATAGAAAGCACACGTTCTGGGAGAAGATCTTCACGAGTCATAAAACGGACGAGGTCTTATATCTAAAATATACTTAGGACTCAAAAAATTAAATCATCTGACAACAAATCCTCAAGAAACAACTACTCGATAACTAAGTGGGCTAAAGACTTAAGAGAGACTTCTCTGAAGAGGAAATAAAAATGGCCATTAGACTCATGAAGAAATGCTCAACTTTTCTAGTCATAAAAGGGAGAGCCTGGCATAATATATGACAAACATTAAGGGTAAACAACTACCAATTGTGAATACGGTTCCAAGCCAAACTCTCCTTTACATTTAAAGGATATATAAAAATATTTCATGACAATGAAAACTTAAAGAACGTATCTCCACCAAATCAGCAGGGTAGAAGTTAATTAAATATACCCTATATAGAAAGATCAAGAAGAACAGGATTGGTTATATAAAATGCTCCTACCAGAGAACAAGGTAAATATATTAACCGTAGATGAGCACAGCTCCTAACAGCAGGGGTATAACATAGCAGGGCTTATCAGATATTTCTCAGTCTTAACTTTCATTATCAATGGAATTAAATTTCCAATTAGAAAACAGATCAGATAGTAGTATCAAAAAACAAGACATCCATCCAGTGTCCACAAGAGATACATTTATTGACAAAAACAAACATACTCAAACTGAAAGGCTGAAGGGAAATTTTCAAGTAAATGGACACCATAAACAGGCCACAGTAGAATTAATAAATTAAGATAAAATAGAATTCAAATTAAAATTATTAGGAAGAGTCATTACATGTTGATAAAGGCAACTCTCAATAAGAAGATATAACAAGTGTAAATATCAATGCCCTGAACCTGGACCACCCTACATCATCAACCAAATACTACACAACCTAAAAACACATCTCAACCCATCATTGTCATCCATCGATTGGTTATACTGGAAAAACTCAACCAAGAAACTGAACTAAATAACTACATTGACCACCTACCCCTAACAGACACCTACAGAATATACATTCAGTATCAGTATATACATTCTTCACAGCAGGTTGTGGAAGATTCTCCAAAATAGAACCTATACTATGTCACACAGAAATTTTGTCCAAATTGAAAGAAAAATTAATTGAATTCACATATCTTTTCAGACCACAACAGAATAAACTTAAAATAAACAGCTAAAGCAAAAAAAAAAAAAAAGATCAAACCCATGAAGAGTGAACAACACACTGCTGTATGACCAGTAGCACACTGAGAGATTAGAATAGAAATCTGAAAGTTTCTGGAATTTAACAAAAATGAACACACAAAATACCAGCTACTCTGGGACATATTAAATGCAATACTTAGTGGAAAATTTACAGCTTTGAATACCTACATCAAGCAATTGGGGAAATCTCAAATCAATATTTCATTTGATTTTAATTACAGTCTGCTAGTAGGACTCCCACAGACACCGAAATCAGAGGATGCTAATTAATCTGATAAAATGCATAATAAATTTTTATAATTAATATAACATGAAGATTTTAATATTAATAACATTAAAAATACTTGTATTCACATTATATAATATATTGAAATCCTTTAGTTTCATCAATTTCTAAAATATTTATAACTAAATGTAAAGTGTTTATAAATAGTTATTTGATGATGTATAAAAAATGAGAAAAAGATTTGCATACATATTACTACAAATGCAAACAGATTCACCTAGTTATTTATGATCCTTCATTTGTTGGTTCATTCATGCATGGATAACATGCAAAGAAGTGAAAATTGCAAACTTGACTTTATTAAATTATTCATTACATGGAGTTTATGTTGAGCTAAATAGATTTTATGAATTAAATTGTTTTGTCCCATCCTTTCTCCCTCCCTTCCTTCCTTCCTTCCTTTCTTCTTTGCTTCCTCCTTCCTTCCCTCCATCCCTACCTCTCTCTTTCTCTACTTCCTTCCTTCCTTCCTTCCTTCCGTCCTTCCTTCCTTCCTTCCTTCCTTCCTTCCTTCCTCCCTTTTCCTTCCTTCCTTCCTTCCTTCCTTCCTTCCTTTCTTTCTTTCTTCTTTCTTTCTTTCTTTCTTTCTTCTCTTTCTTTCTTTCTTTCTTCTTTCTTTCTTTCTTTCTCTTTCTTTCTTTCTTTCTTTCTTTTTCTTTCTTTCTTTCTTTCTTTTTCTTTCTTTCTTTCTTCTTTCATCTTATATTCCTCTCTTCCTTTTACTCAGAATATTTCTTATGGCAATAGAAAAATCCCAACTGTTGTACTCTAAGGTGTTATGAGTAATTATAAATATTAAGTAGATTAATATTGATTTTAATAATCTATGTTATATCTTAAGACAAATTATACTAAAAACAACTTCTCAAATGTTCCAAGATATGTAACAAATATTACTTTTCATGATATTGTTCATTTCTTCAAACTAAAATAAGCATTTAGACATAATATTGTGTGTGTGTGTGTGTGTTTTGTTCTTGTGATTTTAACTCAAGACCTATCCCTTAGTTGTTGTTATTTTCCTCAAGGGTATTGCTCTATCATTTGAGCCACAATTCTATTTCTGGTTTTTCTTCTGTGTGTGTGTGTGTGTGTGTGTGTGTGTGTGTGTGTGTGTGTGTGTGTGTGTTTGTGTGTGTGTGTTGTAATGTGTGTGTGTGTGATTAATTGAGATGTGTCTCACAAACTTTCTTGCCAAGGCTCTCTAAGATTAGGACTTGGTTAAATTCACTCTCCTTTTACCTCTCCACATCCCTTTAATCCTATTTTTGCCCACATTTCTCCCTAAAATTAATAATTTGTGGTTTGCCAAATTATTCTTTGCTGTTCTTAGCCCATTAAGCCATAGTTGTTTGATGTTGAATAAATTGTATCTGTTGAAAAAGATTGTATGTGCAGGCTTTTGTCTGTGCAACTACAGATCTTTGATGATACTTGCCTTAAAATTTTTTTCTAGCAAAAAATTGGTTTTACTTTCATACCAGCTGGGCAGAACAAACCGGAAAAACACAAGGAAAATTGCAAGTCCAGTTATCTGAACTCCCACTCAGGAAAATCATTTGACAGCATAGTTAATGTATAATCTAGAAGAGAGTTCCCAAAAATCTCTACAAACGCTACTGGTAAACATGGTGAATGAAAAGGTTGAAAACCTGCAAAGGATTCAATGTGAGTGTGATAGGGAGAGAGAGAGAGAGACAAACCAAAGATTAATACTGGAATCTCATGAGAGTGAGGAAGCTCCTCAAAGATTGATACAGGAATTGCATGAGCAGGATGAGAACAGTCAAAGAGAAATACAGGAATTGCATGAGCAGGCTGAGAACAGTCAAAGAGAACTACAGGAAATGCATGAACATGAGGAAGCTAATCAAAGAGTAATACAGGACATGGGAGAGCCGGATGACAATAGACAAAGATGAACAAGTGGCATTCATTGAATCCATAAACAGAAAGCTGAAAGAATTCAGGGAGACCACAAAGGGAAAGCTGAATGGAGCCTAATAGAAGGAATGGGAGTACAAGGAAACCATAACCAATCAAGTACGTGATTTGAGAATAAACACAACACTAAATTAAGGAGGTAAAGAAGTTCATACAAGATCTAGAGCAAAGCTCCAACAAAGAATTTGAAGCCATCAGAGCTGACAAATTTGAAGGAAAGAAATAAAAAACAAAGTAGAAAGTCTCGACAGTAGGTTACACCATGCAGAGGAGCAAATTTGAGGGATTGAGGACAGCCAGTTTATTACAGAGAAAGAACATACAACTATCCAAGACAAATCCAAGAAATATGACAGATCTATTCAACATTTGGAAGACAATCTCTGAAGGCTTAATCTGAGGATAATGGGTGTAGAGGAGCACCTAGAGACAGAATTCAATGGTCTAGAAAATTTGGTTAACATGATCCTAGCAGAGAACTTCCCAAGCATGCAAAAAGATAGGCCTATTCAGATACAAGAAACTTTTAGAACCCCAAATAGACCAGACTAGGGCAGGATATCTCACCATTACATTATAATCCACACAGGATCAATTCCAAGGAAAAAATCCTTAAATCTATCAAGTAAAAAAGATCAACTACTTACAAAGGGAAACCAATTAGAATCAGCTCAGATTTCTCAGTGGAGACAAATCAAGAAGAGCCTGGAATGATGTAGGCCATGTCCTAAGGAAAAACAACTATCAATCAAGCATACTGTACCCAGCTAAGCTCTCCTTCATAACTGAAGATAAAATAAAAACGTTCCATAGCAAAGAAAAACTGAAACAATGTATCTCCAACAAACCAGCCCAATAAAAAATACTTAACGATGTGCTACACATAGAAAACCAACAAGACCACAATAAAGACCAAGAAACCACACCCAAATGGAGAATCCAAGAACTATAGGAAGAATCCAGTTACTCCAACCCCCAAGAGTTGGCAGGAACTCCCAAATACTTCTCAGTCCTAACTCTCAACATTAATGGACTTAAATCTCCAATTAAGTGAGAGACTGTCTAGTTGGATTAAAAAGCAAGATCCTTCTATCTGCTGTTTTCAGGACTCACACCTTGCTCATACAAACAAACACATTTTGAAAGTGAAAGGCTGGAACAAATTCTACCAAGCAAATGGTCCCCATAAAGAGGCTTGAATGGCAATCCTGATATCAGATAAAATAGACTTCAAATTACAATTAGTGAGAAGACATAAAGAAGGTCACTACATACTAATTAAGGGATCTCCCCTTCAGGAGGATATTACAATTCTAAATCTCTATTTGGCAAACGGATCACCCAGATTTATCCAAGAAACACTACTTTCCCTCAAATCTCACATAGATCCAAAGACATAAATTGTTGAAGAATTTAAGTCACCACTATACCCACGAGATAGATCAAATCGGCAAAAATTCAACAGAGAAACTGCAGATCTAAACAACTGCATGGATCAACTAGATATAACAGACATCTACCTCATATTTCACCCAGCAGCGTCAGAATACACGTTTTTCTCAGCATCACAAGGAACAGTTTTCAAAATAGACCCCATTTTAGTTCATGAAGCAATCTTGTCCAAATTCAGAAACATTGAAGTTTTGCTGTGCATTCTCTCACACCACAAGGGAATAAAATTAGAACTCAAAACCAAAAGCCACCAAAGAAAGTCCTGTAACACATGGAGGCTGAACAACATACTGTTGAATCACCAGTGTGTCATGGAAGAGATTAGTAAGTAAATTCAAATATTCATGATATTCAACAAAAATGAACACATAAATGACCAGCTCTTCTGGGACAGAGCAAAGGCAGTACTCAGAAGGAAGTTTATAGCTCTGAGTTCCTACATCAACAAATTGGAGACATCTTAAACCAACAATTTTATGAGATATCTGAACCTCCTTGAAATAGAACAAGATAAACCCCAACCCAGTAGATGGAAAGAAATACTTAAAATTAAATAGGAATTGAATGAATTAGAATTTTTAAAAAATCCATAGAAAGAATCCACAAAACAAAGAGTTGTTTCTTCGAAAAAATTAACTAAACTGAAAGACCGTTAGCAAATCTTATCAAAAAAGAAAACACACCCAAATAAATAAATTCAGAGATGAGAATGGAAACATCACCACAGAAACAAGATTCAGAACATTATAAGGGAATGCTTCTCAAACCTTTATATTAATAAGTTTGAGAACTTGGCATAAATGGACCTTTTCCTAGCAAATATGGACATGCCAAAAAGGAACCAAGATGAGATAAACCATCTTAACAGCCCCATATCAAAGATTGAAATAGAAGCAGCAATAAGAGACCTCCTATCTAAGAAAAGCCCAGGAACAGATGGATTTACAGCGGAATTCTACAAGTCCTTCAAAGAAGAGCTCAAACCAATAATCCTCCAAATCTTCAATGAAATTGAAAGGGAAAATTCACTACCGAACTCATTCTATGAAGTTATAATAACCCTTATTCCAAAAACAGACAGGGACTCATCAAATAACAAGAACTATAGACCCATTTCTTTGATGAATATTACGCAAAACTTCTTCACAAAATTTTGGCCAATCTATTTCAAAAATTCATCCAAAAAATCACGCATCACAATCTAACATGTTTCATTTCAGGGATGCAAAGTTGGTTCAATAGACACAAATCAATTAATATAACTCATCACATCAACAAAGAGCAAAGATAAGGACCACATGGTTATCTCAACAGATGCAGAAAAAGCATTTGACAAGATCCATCAAACCTTTATGATGATGGGTCTGAAAAAATTAGGAATCCAGGAAACATTACTCAATACAATAAAGGCTGTATATGACAAACCTACGGACAGCATTATACTTAATGGTGGAAGAATAAAACCATTTCCTCTTAACTTAGGAATGAGACAAGGATGTCCACTCTCTACTTCTCTTCAACTTAGTATTAGAATGCTTAGCTACCGCAATGACAAGATGCAAACATAAAGGGGTTCCAAATCGGGAAAGATGAAATAAAACTCTTTGCAGATGACATAATTTTAAAGAATAGCACGGACTCCACTTCCAACTTCCTGAAGCTGATTCAAAACTTTGGCAAAGAAGCAGGGTATAAAATTAACCCTCAAAAATCAATGGCTTATGTGTATGACAACAATGAGTAAAGCGTGGGTGAAATCAGGAAGGCAAATCCATTCATAATAGTGCACAAAAAATAAAATATGTAGAAATTTACTTAAAGAAGTGAACGACCTTTATGATGAAAACTTTAAAAACCTGAAAAAGGAAATCAAAACAGAACTTAGGAAGTGGAAAAACCTTCCTTGCTTCTGGATTGGAAGGATCAACATCGTGAAAATGGCACTCCCTGCCAAGGCTATCTACAAATTCAATGCGATACCTATCAATATTCCAACCTCATTCTTCAACGAAATAGAAAAGGCACTCCAAAAATTCATATGGAACAATAAAAGACCCCGAATAGCTAAAACGATCCTCAACAGAAAGATCACCGCAGAAGGAATATCAATACCAAATTTCAAACTCTACTACAAAGCCATAGTAATCAAAACAGCTTGGTACTGACACAAGAACAGACCTCAGGACCAATGGAAGAGAATTGAAAACTCAGAAATGAACTCACAGACCTATAGCCACTTAATCCTCGATAAGGGAACTAAAAAACTAGAGTGGAAGAAAGACAACCTCTTCAGTAAATGGTGCTGAAAAAATTGATTAACTACTTGTAGAAAACTAAAGCCAGATCATTATATATCACCCTGCAGCAGAATCAACTACAAATGGATCAAAGACCTCGGGGTCAAACAGAAACTCTGAAAACATTACAGGACAGAATAAGAGCTACCCTAGGAGGTCTCCTAGGGTTATTATTTGTTATTATTTTCTTTCTTTTTATTTACTGTGAGAAAACCATACAGAGGAATTACAATTACATGGGCAAGATAATGGTACATTTCTTATCCAGCATTATTGCCTCCTCTTTGTTTCCCCTCCCCATCCATTCCCATAGTCCCCCTACCTCCTCCAATCTGATCTTTACCCCCTCCCCCCGCCAAAGTTGTAAAGTTCGTTTTTCGACATAACCATTAATGTCTCTTCCCCACAGTATAACCCCTGCTTTCACTGTATTTGATGTTGGTATAATTTGTGGAGGGGAAGGACAAAAACAAATGGTGCTAAAGTCTTAAAGAGAAACTTCTCTGAAGAGGAAAGAAGAATGGCCAATAGACACATGAAGAAATACTCAACCTCCCTAGCCATAAAAGAAATGCCAACCAACACAACATTTAGATACCACCTCACCCAGTTAGAATGGGTATAATCAAGAACTCTATTAAGAACAGATGCTTCAGGGGATGTGTAGAGAAGGGAACCTTACTGCACTGTTGGTGGGAGTGTAAACAGGTTCAACCACTTTGGAAACTAGTATGGAGGTTCCTCAAAAGACTCCACATAGAGCTCCCCTATGACCCAGCAATCCCACTTTTGGGCATTTACCCAAATGTTCACAAACAAAGCTGTAAGCACAACCATGTTTATCGCAGATTTATTTAAAAATGGTAATATATGGAACCAACCGAGATGCCCCTCAGTAGATGAATGGATCAAGAAAATGTGGCATATATACAAAATGGAATTCTATGCCTCCATGCGAAATAATGAAATTGCCCCATTTGTTAGGAAGTGGAAAGACTTTGAAAAAATTAAGTGAAATAAGCCAGGCCCAAAGAAATGTAACTCCCATGGTTTCCCTTATTTTCAGTAACTAATTTATGTCTGAGACCAGCAGAAATGGTCAGTTAACTTGATGTTAGGCGAAATGAACCCCAAGATAAGGATTCAATTTGTTTTCTTTCTTGCAATTTTTCCTAACATACCTATAAGATTATTTCTTTATTGCTTTGTATATCCATTCCCCTCTGTATATCCCCTGCTTTCACTGTATTTGATGTTGGTAAAATTTGTGGAGGTGAGGGAAAAAAGAGATTGTTTAAATAAGGATACAGGTGGACCCATTGCAACAATGAGATGTACAAGATTTTATTTAAAAAAATAAAATGTACAACTTTGGCTAGGGGGGGGATGAGGGGAAGATGGGAAGTGTTGGGAAGGGGAAACAAAGGAGTAGGCAACAATGTTTTATAAGAAATGTACTTGGGCTGGGAAGGTGGCTCAGTGGTAAAGCGCTTGCCTTGCATGCATGAAGCCCTGGGTTCGATTCCTCAGCACCACATAAGCAAAAAGAAAAAAAACCGGAAGTGGCGCTATGGCTCAAGTGGTAGGGCGCTAGCCTTGAGCTGAAGAGCTGAGGGACAGCGTCCAGGCCCAGAGTTCAAGCCCCATGACTGGACCCCCCCAAAAAAGAAATGTACTTATAACCTTGCCCATGTAATTGTAACCCCTATGTAATGTACTTTCACAATTAAAAAAAAAAGAGGCAAAAAATTACTTGTATGGTTTCTATGAAAAGACAGCAGAATACAATCTCTTCCTCAAGGAAATTGACCCATAACTGGCAGTACTGTCACTTTCATAAATGATGTAAGAAGACTGAAGAACAAATTTCAACTCAAACTTCCTGATGTAAAATTTACTTTGTCCCCTGTAAACAACCTTTCAATTCTATCTATGTCTTGCTCTCAAAATGATTCGTATTTTATTCTTATCATATTTTTTAATTAACTTTAAGTAGTTGAATGGGAATTGCAGTTTGACAAAGCAGTTTATGAATGGTGTTTAGTGAGTTTTTTTTTTTTTCTTTTTTCTCTCCTGAGGTTTGAACTCTGCGTCTGAGCGCTGTCCCTGAGCTCCTTTGGATGAACACTAGAACTCTATCACTTGAGGCACAGCAGCAATTTCAGATTTTTCTGAGATTTAATTGGAGATAAGAATCTCACAGACTTTCCTGCTAGGGTTGGCTTCAAACCTCAATCATCAGCCTCCTGTGTATCTAGGAAAACAAGCGTGAGCCTCTAGTGCCTGGCTTAAAACAATGCATCTTTTTTATTTTTGGCTAGTCCTGGGGCTTGAACTCAAGGCCTTTGCAATGTCCTTGAGATTCTTTTCCTCATGTTAGCACTCTACGACTTGTGTCATAGTGCTAATTCCAGCTTTTTTTGTTTATGTAGTACTGAGGAATCAAACTCAGGGCTTCATACTTGCAAGGCTAACAGTCTACCACTAAGACACATTTCATGGCTAATACAATGCAACATGAGGTTCATTATCCCTCATCCCTCTCAATCCTATTTCATCCCTCAATTTACATAATTTTGTAGAATATTTACTGGCTCGCAATGTCATACATAGTCACTCAGAGGATATGTCACAGATAAAATTTTATTGGTAGTCTTATTCATCAACATACTAAACTCATTCATTACAGAATTCTCTGATTTTAAATTCTAAATTATCACTCATATTCACCCACCACTATTCTAAAATTTTTCCCAAGGTTAGTGTAAATGCAATCTACAAATTCTTCAATAAAGTACAATGATTCATAGAATGTCTAAGAGTTGGACTATGAACATCTCCTTCAGCTCTAGAACATTTTATCATCACTGCCCTCTCAAAATACTCCAATATTTAGTAGTAATCACTTCCTGTCATCATTTGAAAATACCCTCCACTTGACCAAACATTACTTCATAGTCTACCACTACAGATGTGCCAATTTAAAAAATTATATATATAATTAATATAATTGAGGCACAGCAGCAATTTCAGATTTTTCTGAGATTTAATTGGAGATAAGAATCTCACAGACTTTCCTGCTAGGGTTGGCTTCAAACCTCAATCATCAGCCTCCTGTGTATCTAGGAAAACAAGCGTGAGCCTCTAGTGCCTGGCTTAAAACAATGCATCTTTTTTATTTTTGGCTAGTCCTGGAGCTTGAACTCAAGGCCTTTGCAATGTCCTTGAGATTCTTTTCCTCAAAAGACTCCACATAGAGCTCCCCTATGACCCAGCAATCCCACTTTTGGGCATTTACCCAAATGTTCACAAACAAAGCTGTAAGCACAACCATGTTTATCGCAGATTTATTTAAAAATGATAATATATGGAACCAACCGAGATGCCCCTCAGTAGATGAATGGATCAAGAAAATGTGGCATATATACAAAATGGAATTCTATGCCTCCATGCGAAATAATGAAATTGCCCCATTTGTTAGGAAGTGGAAAGACTTTGAAAAAATTAAGTGAAATAAGCCAGGCCCAAAGAAATGTAACTCTCATGGTTTCCCTTATTTTCAGTAACTAATTTATGTCTGAGACCAGCAGAAATGGTCAGTTAACTTGATGTTAGGCGAAATGAACCCCAAGATAAGGATTCAATTTGTTTTCTTTCTTGCAATTGTTCCTAACATACCTATAAGATTATTTCTTTATTGCTTTGTATATCCATTCCCCTCTGTATATCCCCTGCTTTCACTGTATTTGATGTTGGTAAAATTTGTGGAGGTAAGGGAAAAAATTATATGTGCCTCATATAATTAATACATTAATACATTTCTTATCAAGCATTGTAGCCTCCTCCTTTATTTGCCCTTCCCATCCTCCTCCCGACCCCCACTCAATCTTCCCCGCACCCGCCTGCCCCCCGCACGAAAGTTGTAAAGTTCGTTTTTGACATAACGACTTGCACATCTCATTGTAAGTAGAAAATGTAGTATAGGGCTGGGAAGATGGCTCAGTGGTAGAGTGCTTGCCTTGCATGTAGGAGGCCCTGGGTTCGATTCCTCAGCACCAGATAAGCAAAAAGAAAAAAGACGCAAGTTGAGCTGTGGCTTAAGTGATAGAGCACTAGCCTTGAGCTGAAGAGCTGAGGGAGAGCGCCCAGGCCCAGAGTTCATGCCCCACTACGGGACCCCCACCACCAAAAAAAAAAAAAAAGAAAGAAAGTGTAGTCTGTTTTATCCATTTTTCACATGCAGTATTAGTGTTTCCCAAGTAATTCCATGTAAATTTATTTCATGTTGTTTTACATGCATGTGTATAATTGTACTAAATCCTCAATGGGCATTTCAACAATTTATTATATTCTATTGTAAAAGGTTTTGCAATATCTATTCTTGTACATGTGTCTCATTTGACATAAGTTGAAATATGTTTTGTATATAAAATTATGATTGAAAATGCTGGATCATAGAGGCAACACTATGTATAATATCTTAAAGATTGCCAGTATGTTTAACAAACTGACTATATCACTTTAAGTGCCAAGCACCAATGTATAAGGATTCCAATTTCTACATAGTGGTTGTGCAGGGCTATCTTATTGATGTTTCTATTTCCATTATGCAATGGCTAGGCATGATATGATCTTTTCATGTTCTTTAGTTGTTGCTATATTATAACAGACATGTGTATTTCAGTTTTTTTAATTTAATTTTATTTTATTTGAGAAGTTTTTTTTATAACTTATTCAGGAAGGTTAAAGTTTTTTATTGGCATTAATATTTATAAGTATTTGACAATTTCTAAAAACACCTAACCAGCACTCTTTGACTCATTGACAAAGGAATATAAACGGAAATATATTTCTCTGTCCAATATTAAAGCTGTTAGTGTAAAATTGTTATGCTTGTAAAGGAAAGATTACACAGCTCAATGGGTCTATAAGGCACCAGATTGGATCGACATAATCATTATCAAGGAATATTTAATAAGGAGTAAAATCAAATATTTGTGGAATGATATTCTTTTAATAAGCAGTGATAGGTTAGCCAGTATTGGGGAGAATTAAAAAATGAACATTGACTTAAACATAACAATTTATTCAAATATTAACTTCAAGCAGGATTAGAACATGGCATATATATCAAAAAGAGTGATGAAAATGTAAAGCAAAGAAAGATGTCTTGACAATTTTGGAGATGAAGTATTCTTAACTTAGGCATTAAACTTATAGGAAAGGAAACTTGATATAGTAGAACTCAATAAAAGTGTAAAATAAAATTTGGTCTGTGAAAGCTCATATACAAGTAGCTAATACAAATTGGGAGCAGAGGGCTCATGTATCTCATCCTAGCTACTTGGGAGTCTGTGATTTGAGTATTGCTGTTTGAAGCCAGCCCATAAAATAAAGTCCCTGAGAATCTTATCTCTGATTAATTTACAAAAATCAGTAGTGAGGCATGACTCAAAGGGTAAATTGTTAACAAAATGCAACAATTCTCAGGGACCCTGATTTCAAACCCCAGGACCATATATACATGTACAAAAGTAATAGTAGTAATACTAATAATGATGATGATGATGATGATGATGATGATGATGGTATTGATGATGATAATGAAGGGTACCTAAAGTCAAGGATAAAATATTTGCAAATTCTGACTCTACATAGAACTCTCAAAACCTACTGTTAAAAAAAATTAGAAACCAGCAAAATACATCTTGTGAAAAATAAGCACAAGAAAATCATCATTAGTCATCAAATAAATGCACATTAAATCTAAAATGACATCATAAAATATGGATGAGAATTACTTCATGTAATACAATAATGACCATGCTAAATGCTATCAAGAAACAGAGAAACTGTGGATCATGGCCGGAATGTCAAATGGGAAAGCCACTTCTGAAAACATTGTGACAGGTTCCTAGAATATGAAATATGTAACCCATAGCATAGCATAGGAATTGAGCTCTTCAGGCTTTGTCTCACAGAAATAAAATGTAACATTCACCCCAAAGCCAAAACACAGAGGTTTATAGCAGTATTATTTCTTCTAAAAAATGGAAATCAATTCAGGCTTTCTTCAGGTGAATGGGAAAAGAATTGTGCTACATTCTTTAATAACAGAACCAAAAGGCAACTCGAGTGAATGCAATACAATATTAAGGCATACAATAATTGGGAATAATCTATCATATATGTGTATGCAATCTTAAAAACTTATTTATTGCATGATCTAGAAGTCAGAGAAAAAAAATGTGTTACCAGGATGAAACATGTTTGGGATGGGACAAGGAGAAGTAGTGGGTTTAATTATAAAAGAATAGCATGAGACATACTCATTTTTAGTAAAGTATCTGTAAATATAGTATATTCATATAGAGTTGATAACATTATATTGGATTAAAAATGTGAACAAAATAATTAAAACAACTGAATGCTGCTTAAGGTACTTGTGAAATATTAATGTCTACTTGTGATGTCTTACAATAAAAATTTAAAGAAACTCGGAAAAGTATTCAAGGGATATCTCTGTGTTCTTATAACATCATAAAAATCCATACTAACCTCAATAGAATTTAATGATATCAAGAAAACAGAAGTCAATATTGAATGTTTACATTGAGAACTAGTCTGGGTCCAGCTTGAGATGAAATATACCTTGCTAATTAGAAAGCAGAGACTTAGAAGATTGATATCAGGGCCAATTTTTACAAAAGAAGCGAGAAATTACCAAACCAAAGTAAGCTAGATATAGTGTAATTTCCCTGTTACTCACGTTTGTGGAAGCCATAGGTAAGAGATCATTGCTCAAGGAAGGCTTGGCCTGAAAAATAATATAAAGTGGTTAGAGCCATAGCAACTTCAAGCACCAGTATTATCAAAGGAAAAAAAAGAAGAAAACAGAAAAAGGAAAGGAAAGGACAGAAAAGGAAACTATTTGCTCTTCATTCTTGTAGTTTCATGTCATTGGGTACAAGAATTGAGAATATTTTATTTACTGTTTGAGGATTCAGGCCTCTCTAATATGAAAGCATTTATTTCAAGTAATTATTGTATTACTATTGTTTATTAACTTATTATTAGGCCTTCTTGGAGATTGAACCCATGGCTTTGTATATATTAGTCTAGTTCTACAACTGAGCTGTACCCCAGCTCTCTTGTATAGTTTTGGAAATTGTTTATGAATTCTTCAGTAGTTAACTATTCTACTTTCCATCTTATCTTTTCTCTCCCTTTTCCTCTATGCATTTTAGATTATGTGTTGAAAACTTTCCTCAATTTTATCTTCTAAACATAGAATGTTGCTGTTGAGTTTACAGGGAAGTCGGTTGTTATATGACATATTTTAAAATTATATGCATATATATGTATTTCACATGTATGATTGATTCTTAGAGTTCATTGCAATAAGCATCACTTTATCTGGTCATATGCACATAGCTATTGAGCCATTGTGATCCTATCCTAAGAAAAGCTTCCATTGTTCTTGCCATGTGAATGTTTAGAGTGCTGTTAATCATATCCAAGTGCATTTATATGTCATTTATTATCTGTTGCATTACCTGGTAGATTTATGGATATATCTAGTTATTAGAAATGAGGAAAGCCATGCAGCATATACTTAATTGGATGTGGCTTATTTCATTTAATATCATTGTTTCCCAGTCTTTCCATTTCTTCAGGATTGGGGTAATGCCATTTTTTTCCAATGGAAGCACAGAATTCCATCAATACAAGAGAATTGAAGCACCAGAAATTAATCGACACCAACAGGTATATAATCTTTGATAAGGAAGCCAGAAACACAGGATAGAAGAAAAACATCCTCTTCAAAAAGATGTGCTGGTAGAATTGGCTGTACACAGGCAACTGAAGTTATATCCTTATATATCCCCCTATACCAGAATCGATTCCAAATGGATCAAAGACCTCAATGTAAGTCCAGATACCTTGAAAACGTTAACAGGAGGAGTTAGGTGGAAACATGGGGGCTCCTTGGCACAGGTCAAAACTTCCAAAGTAAGTCTGGATAAATGGGATTACATCAAACCAAATCAATCATTTGTCAGACTCAAAAGCCATGGAAAAAAGATAGTGTAGCACAGATTTATTAGGAAGCAAAGCTACAGATGAGCGTCTCAGCCAATGCCTTTCTCCCTTTTCTAAGTAGGTTATTTATAGTGGGTTTACATGAATGTAAGAGTTTTCTGGTGGGGATGAGTAAGAAAATAACTAATGCTAAAAGAAAGATAGTATGTGAACTGAGTTGTAGCTGGAGAAAGGGAGGGACTAAAGGGGGGGATCTAGTTCAAATCCTTGGCTTGGTGCCAGTTTAGTAAGGTATAGCTGCACCAGGGAAGGGGGGTAAAACAGGAGTGGTTATTAAAAAAGCACTGGTCTGAAACCTCAAAATAAGGACCACAGTCTGTGTGGACCAAGCGGTCTCTAACATGAGCTTCTTTTTAAATTAACAAGCACGATTTTAGATTTTTGCAGAGTGGGATGATGCATAGTTACAGACGAAGTCTGATATGTCAGGTAATCCAGTCTGCTCTTTCACATGTTACCCAATAGCCAGGTTTCAGCACAAATGACTACAATGAGATTTTCCAAATTATACTGTGACTTTTACCTCTCATGAATTAAAATTCTGTCTAATAATTTCTGTCTTCCAGAGGTTTTCACATTTCTCATGATATTTTCTACTATTTTGTCTTCATTATTAATGCTCATACTACTTTTTTGTTGTTGTCTTGTGTTCGTATGCCATTTTTAGGGCTTGAACTCAATGTTTAATGGTCTCCCTTGTGTTTTTGCTCATTGCTGATGACACGCTATTCCTTGAGCCACATCCACACCTTCTTCCTCCTGCTGGATAACTGGAGATAAGTTTTCATATTTTTGTCTGTTTGGACTGATATTGAGCTAAAGTTTTCAGGTGTTAGCTTCCTGAGTTTCTATGATTCTACACATGAACAACTAACACCAAGCTTTGCTATACCATTATTTTAATTATGTCTTAGAAGAAAGTGGAAGAATATTGGTGTTAAGTGTGCAATTTTCAAATACAAGTTTGAATCTACTTGATATAATGTAACTGTTATCAATTTTAACAGTTAAATCAATGAATATTACACATTCTCAAAGAAATATAATTGAAAAAATGCATAATTATTTTCTTTAAACAAGTAATGGAGCAATGAACTTCTTTCACTTTACAATTCATGTTTTATATAACTTTAATTAGCAGACTTCCATGACTAAAAGTAAATATATTAATTTTATACTACAAGAAGCAAAGTGATTATAGTTAAGAATAGATATTTCATCACAGCCAGAAGAAAAGTTTTTGAGCATTCTCCCTATAAAGAAATGTTACATGCAGAAATTAATGGATATGGTGTGGCTTGATCATTAAACAATATATAAATGAATGGGATTATCACTCCATACTTCATAAATGTGTAAAAAATAATTATGTTATTAGGCGCCAATGGCTCATGCTTATAACCCTAGCTACTGAGGAGGCTAAGAGGTGAGATTCATTGTTCAAAGCCAGCCTAGGCAGGAAAGACCGTGAGACTCTTACCTCCAAAGACCCACCAGAAAACTGGCTGTGACTCAAGTGGTAGAGCACTAGTCTTGAGCTGAAGACCTGACGGACATCGTCCAGGTCAAGATTGCAAGCTCCATGACCGACAAAAATTAAAAATAAACAGTTACAAATAAACAAATATTTTGGCATAAATGTTAAAATATGTATTATAAGACTTTTAGATCCTCACTAGATATACTAGTTGTCATTGAATCAATTGTGTAAATCACATATTTCTCACTCAATTAATATTTGTATGTTTATATACTTATATGCCATAAGTATAATTAACTGATACGTGATAGGCAGTGTTGTTTTAGGAATCTCCCTTGGCTTTCTAATATTAACTCTTCTACCCTAAAATAAATATGCCCTCCAACTTTGTAAGAGGTTTCATCTCATTGAAGCATAAAAGTATAAACCATAATCATTTTTTGGAACAACTGTAACATTTTGCATGCATTTCACTTAGTTTAAGAACCAAAACTTTCAAGTCATCTTAACTGTACAAGTAATAACAAAATGTCTTCTGATCTTTTCAGTCTCTTAAAAGATGAAAACCTTTAATTATATATCTATTTTTTTCTGCCTAACATCCTGTTCCTTAGGAAGATCTTTTGTGTAACCTTGTTTTCCTGATTAGAAGACAGGAATAAAGGCAATAATGAAAATAGCCAAGAAAAATATTTGAAAACAATGATATAACAATCGCAGACACTCCTGTTTTCACTGGTTTCAGTGAGAATATACGTTAAAGTATCACATTTTTGTTATCATGTAAGAGCAATAATTAAACTTCAATTAACAGTGAAGAAGGGAACAGAAAACTGAAGGCAGCTTGACTTTGAACAATCCAAAATAAGTAAAATGCTTTTATCTTGTTTTTCTATGTAGTTGCCAAAATAATAGAGAGCAACACCCAAAGTCAAGAAACACCTAAGTCAAAGCAGTAAACATTTGTCTATAAAATAATGGTGAGGGTCTGACTCTTTCAAAGTCAGGTTTGCAAAAAGGAAAAGTGTATTTGCATTAGTGTGAATGATAAAAAATATAAAAATCCTTTATTAATGTTTTACATATCTAGACTAGGTCTTCTAATGTTGGAGAAGAGGAAAGATATGAAAAAGTTCAAGACTGACTATTCCCCAAGATCATTCTTGTTTATCAGCTATAGCAATGCCTTGGTTACTCTTAGTATTATGCTTGTTTACATTTAGAAGCATTATTTGTTGCTGGGTTATACGCTGCAAACCCTTGAGTATTAATAAAGTAATTTCCTAAGAGATGAAATTAGCTGTGTAAACAAACCTAAAATGTCACAGACTTAGCATAGTGGAAACTATTTTCTATATCACAACTATATCACAATCTGTAGGTGTTGATTTTGTTTCCCATTGTTCCATGGGACCCATTTTTGTTAACTTCTTTTTCACCATCTGGTGATCCTATAACATCCTATACCATCCTGGGATTGCTTATCTTTACTGGATTCTCTAATTTCTGTTGGAAAGTTAGGAAGGAGAGAAGATCGAGTTACTGTTTCGGTTTTACCTTATTTTTTTTATTACTTTAGAAATAGTAAATCAAAATGACATAAATTATCTTTATAATAATAGGAGACAGATTTCATTTCTATATTCTTACCCTAGCCTTCTACATAACTTTTGTACTTAGTGATCCCCAAATGTGAAAATGAATATAGGGAGCTTCTTGTTTAAATATTATTTAGGAATTCAAGACTTCATTAATGCAAGGCCCTTAGTAGTATGTACATCATACATGTGTACAAAGCTGGTGGCAACTTTTTTATTCTCAGAAACTAGGACATGTGGTATCCTTGTAGTTGCATCAGGAAAAGTTGTAGTTGAGTTAGCTTACCAAACCAAATCTGCTGTAAAATATTTCTACAAGATAATTGGCTCGAATAATCCATATTTATCATTTACATTTCTAAAGGACAGAAATCTAAAATATGTCTCACTAGATTAAAATTGAGCCCCCTACAGAGCTAAAATATTTTTCAGGTGATTCTAGTGGAAAAAGCATTACTTCCAGGTCCACTTTCCAGAAACTTCAGAATCTGTGTTCTTGTCTTTTCCTTTATCTTGTAATGTAGCATCTTTACATCTTTCTGATGATTCTTACCTAATGATGTCCTTTCCGAACTACACCTGGGACTTTTTTTTTTTTTTTTAAATTTTATTTTATTTTATTTGAGAACATACTGTACAGAGGGGTTACAATTACATGGGCAGGATAATGCATACATTTCTTACCAAGCATTGCAGCCTCCTCCTTTGTTTACCCTTCACCTCCCTTCCCAGCCTCCCCCCTCCCTCCCACCCAATCATACCCCCCCACCCCACCCCTCCGACATTGTAAAGCTGGTTTTGACATGACATTTTGTACTTCTCATTGTTGCAACAGGTCCACCTGAATCCTTAAACGACTTGTTTGTCCCCATCTCCTCCACATGTTATACTGACATCAAATATAGTGAAAGCGGGGGTTACACTGTGGAGGAGGGACATACAAAGCAACAAAGAAATAATCTTATAAATGCGTTAGAAACACATGCATGAAAGAAACAAAAACATTAAAATACATATTTGAGGTTTCGTTTTCCTAACATCACATTATCTGACTTTTTCCGCTTGACTCATACCTATACTAGATATTGCAAATAAGGGAAACCATGGGACCTATGTTTCTTTGGGCCTGGCTTACTTCACTTAATATAATTTTTTCCAAGCCTTTCCATTTCCTAACAAATGGGGAAATGTCATTCTTTCTGATGGAGGCATAGAATTCCATTGTGTATATATACCACATCTTCTTGATCCATTCATCTACTGAGGGGCATCTGGGTTGGTTCCATGTCTTAGCTATGGTAAATAATGCTGCAATAAACATAGTTGTGCTGGTAACTTTAGTGTGGCCTTGTTTGTGATCATTTGGGTAAATGCCCAAAAGTGGGATTGTACAGCTGGGACTTTTGAGTATACTTTGCCCATCTGATAATTATTCAAATTTGTGTTCCTTGGGTAATGAAAGGTGATTATTTTACAACCTTACATATAAAATGTAAATCAACATTTGATGGATTAGATATTTCGGGACTATAGATATTTTGGAAAGGTATTTTACTGCCTACCACAATGAGTGTGTAAGCACTCTTTCTACAGATTATAACCTGTTATGCTTTCATTAATTTTGAACAACATATTTCTTTAATAAAATATAACTAGAAAAAATAGGGTTCCTGAAAGCATTTAATCCTGATTAAAAATTGTCATGTACTAGAAATCTTAAATGTCAGACAGCAGCTCCTGAATCAGTTCTGACATTATCACTTTTTGTATATTCTGCTTACAATCTTCTCTTTTCAAGAGCATTTGATTGTTATCATTTTGGAATTATGGTTAATAGTTATGTGACTGCTATTTTTAAAGAATGCACCAGTACTGGTTCTCGTCTTTTAACTTGTTTATGTGTAATCTATTTCTGAAAGAAACATAGCTATTTGAATTACATGAACTGCTTATTGACGAGTGGAGAGGAAAAGAAGGAAAAAGATGTCCCTGTGTGGATGTCATGTTGAAAATGTACCTAAAAGCTATTTATCTTAACATCATATATTTTTCATTTTGTTTGGATTCTGATAAAATTTAGCCTCTCAACTCACACAAAGTTAATGCAGTCTTATTTTATGCCTACCAAAAGCAAACAACAAATTACTATATATTTTAAATTTTTTAAATGTTAAAATTATTATTTATTAAAAAACAATATTTTTAAAAAATTAGCTAAGGCAAATTGTTTATTAGATTTTTAGAGTCGTGTTCAGACTCTATTGTTGAAGCCAGAAAGGGGAAAAATCATGTTTTTCTTCTTCCTTGAGCCACTCTGATTTATTTCATCTATTTCTGAAAGAATAAAATTCTGGCTTTGAAGCCTTTTGCTTGATATCCACATGTGTCATTCTTCCTTTATTAATAGGAGAATTTGGAGAAAGGATGAAAATTCTCACTAGAAAAAGGAGAAGAGGAAAAGAGAAGCGAGAAATCTAGATATTTTGTTCTTCTTCATCTCAATCACAAGTTCTTGATAATGATTGTGGAAGTTAGATACAGTGCTCTAGAGTGATTAAACACATTTATAGAAAAAGTTAACCCCAGCCGGGCGCTGGTGGCTCACGCCTGTAATCCTTGCTACTTAGGAGGCTGAGATCTGAGGATCGCGGTTCAAAGACAGCCCGGGCAGGAGAGACTGTGAGACTCCTATCTCCAATAAACCACCAGAAAACCGGAAGTGGCGCTGTAGCTCAAGTGGTAGAGCGCTCGCCTTGAGCTGATGAGCTGAAGGACATCGCCCAGGGCCAGAGTTCAAGCCCCACGACCGACAAAAAAAAAAGAAAAAGAAAAAGTTAACCCCTCAAGTGATCACATAGAGAATGCTTATTTATATAAAAAAGGTAATAGCATCAAACAGGAAGTGTTATATATTTGTTTAGTTCTTGTTCAGTATTTCTTAAATTCTGATGTGCTGTAGTCATACAAGAATGGTAAGAAACTAACATTAATATCACATTCTAATATTCGCTTAATTCTTGCTGTGTTTGAGTTTTGCCTCATTTTACATGCTATATTCTTCCAGTATATAAGTTGAAAAAAGATTCCCTCTGGAAATATGCTATTTTTATAGCTAAGGGAAAATAAGTTAGCTCTTAGACACAAACAATGGGATAGAAATCTTCCCCTAGAAATAGCCTTTAACCACTTCTGGTTCATTTTTGTAAGCCGAAGTAAGTCACATGACCCATCTTGACATTGCAGAGTAGAGGTAAATCTCACCTACAGGAAGCTGATGCAGGGCAGACTAATATGCCAAGATATGCAACACTTGCGATAAAGAGGAAAAAGAAAAGAACTATAATACAATCAGTCATACTTGCCATCACATGTCTCTGCAGGAAGGAAAGTATTATGTACCTTTGTTCCTAAAACTACTGGTATCTTCAAATCATGTCTTTTATGCTTCCATGTTACTGGAAGTAGAGAACATCTTAATACTGAGACAGCATAAAATCTCAAAGGAAGCTGGACTAATCATTTCAACACTACATTTTGTTCTGCTAGGACATGAAACCATTTTATAGACAATACTTTATACTGGTAACATTTTTTCCAGAACTAGATTTTGTTAATACATGTAACTATCCACCAGAATAAATGTCTTCATTTATCTGCATCTTGTGCAGACAGCATATTCAAGTAGATGTGGGAGTTCGTCAGTAGCACTTTTTAAAAATGCAAAAAATGTGGACTGGGAGCCAATATACATATTTTTCCAACATCACCTTCCACATCCTCCTTCTTCCTTTCTAGGAAATATCCCCAATCAATTAAAAAGGCTTCGATTTTTGGCTCTTGAACTTGAAAGTGGAAGCAGAAAGTTATGTATATCGGGGAAGACTTTTTATGTTTTTTTTTATATAATAATATAACATGCAACATCCCTATGAGTCCTGCAGGTCTTAACACTGTACTTCTGTAGGGATGTGATAGGAATGTCAGCCTTACTGGACTTAGTATTGTTTTCCACTTCCTTTTCTACCACCTAGCCTAAATTATAATACATAGTAATGGAATGAAAAAGTAATCCCATCTTAAGAAAGTCATTTAGGGCTCTGGGAATGTGGCTTCATGGTACAGTGATTGCTTAGAATGCATGAAACCCTGGGTTCAATTCCTCAGTACCACATAAACAGAAAAGGAAGTGGTGCTGTGCCTCAAGTGGTAGAGTGCAAGCATTAAGCAAAATAAAAAGAGAAAAATCTGAGGAAGAGTTCCCTGGCCCTGAGTTCAAGCCCCAGGACTGGCAAAAATGCATTTACCAAGTAAATGCCAAATAAAGAACCTATATTTGAATATATATTTGCTCCTTCCAATTATGACTTAACAATCGTTCTTAATTTATGTACTTTACCTATATTAGAAGGCTGTGTTGATAAAAAAAAAAAAAAGGTTTTGTTAGTCATGGCAATTAATGTCAGGAATGTGCTTAGATATCAGGTGAATATTAATCCTGGAAATTCAAAGATTCCAGGCTTTTGAGTGGTCACTGCTAATCACAATGTGTAGGGTAGTCTAAGTGAGAATTATAAATCTTTTTGGTCAGTTTTGGCACCAAATAGGCACCAGCTAATTAATAGTTGTGATAGAAGTGAAGGAATAAACCCAGATGGAAGAAATAAATGATAATTGTTACGTTTTTTAAAAAAGAGGTAGCTGAGTAAGAACAGCACCATGCACGTGGTATTCAGGAAAGGAATAAGTTTATTCTTCGTTCCGGATTGCACCAGGCCATCTTGGTCCTCCACATGTTGGGGAAAGGCCTGGGAAAGAGAGCTGGGAGATGTGGGAAAGAGAAAGAGCTGGAAAGGGAGAGAGCAGGGAAAGAGAAAAGAGCTAGAAAAGAGAAAAAAAGAGCTCAAAAAGAGAGCATCTGGGAAAGAGGTAGGAAAGAGAGAACTAGGAAAGAGAAGAGAAGGAAAGAGCTGAGAAAGAGCTAGAAAAGAGCAGAGAGAGGGCGTCTGGGCTTGGGCTAGGCCTTATCTAGGGTATGGGCCCAGAAAGGTGTGGCCACATCAAATTCAGATGTGACCTCAGTGGATGCAGATGTGACTTCTTCCAGGTGTCCCAGTTGCCTAGGTAATGCAGGTACTGGGTGGAGACTTTGCTGAGAGGAGGGTGGAGTGTGTTAGCCACCCAGGAGCGGACCTTACAATAATAATAACAAAATTATACCAGAAACTGTTCTAGGGAACCATATTTGGTTATTGAAGAACTAGTTATCATCCAAGCTTATTCTTCATTACCTTTAGCATTCTATATCATTTAGGCTAATTCTTAATCTCTGTGTGATAAATTGTATGTCATTCTATGTTGTTCTTTCCTATCTGATCTCCATTGCATTATAAAAATATCAGGCTTTCTATATTTCTATACTAACAATTATTTATACTAAGTCCACCGTCGCAGACATTAGAGGATGCTAAATTAAGAGTCCAATAACTCATGAGTCATTAATGTAACAGCATGGAAAAGGAAGACATATTAATTGCTACCTCAAATTTTCTGAAAAGCTGAAATGTCATCATTTGATTCAAATTTTCATTATTTGTCTACAGTGTCATTAAGTGCACATAAATGCAAATATGAGCCGGGTGCTGGTGGCTCACGCCTGTCATCCTAGCTACTCAAGAGATTGAGACCAGAGGATTGTGGTTCAAAGCTAGCCTGGTCAGGAAAGTACATGAGACACTTATCTTCAATCAGCCACCAGAAACCACGAAGTGGTGTTGTATCTAAAGTGTTAGAGCACTCAATTTGAGCTCAAGAGCTGAGGAACAGTGCCCAGGATCAGAGTTCAAGCCCCACGACCAACAAAAAAGTCAAATATAATTTTAGTTTCCCCAAAAGGAACTACGAAGTCACTAGTAATCTTCCCAAGAAAAAAAAAAATTCCAATATGATTCAGTGCACCTATTTTGCTGAATTATTTAAGTTATGGCTTATTTGCTGGATGTATTCTCTTCTTTTAAAAATTGTCAAATATTACCTTTATAATAAACTTCATCTAATATTTCTTGGTTCAAAAGAGAAGTCCATACAGTTGATGTCACTTAGCTTTCTTACTATCTCAGTTCAAAGCCAACCCAGGCAGGAGAATCTGTCAAATTTTTATCTCTAACTAAACACCAAAAAATCCGGAAGTGGACTTTTAGCTAAAGCAGTAGTGTACTAGCTTTGGGAGTAGGTGGGCAGGAAAGAAAAATGTTCAGGGACAGGGTCCAGCCTCTGAGTTCAAGCCCCAGTAGTGGCACAAACTAAACAAACAAACATGAAACAAAAAAAAAAAAAACACATATTTCTTTGGACCATCCTTAAAACACTGATTTGAAAAGAGGCTCCTTTTGCTGATCATACTCACTGGATCCTGCTTTTTGGAATCCTTATTGATATGGCGAACTCAGGACCAGAATAAAGGATGGATATCTGACTTTTTCAACAAGAGAATCATCTGAGGAGTAAAATATCCATGCATAAGACATTGTAAAACATCCGTGTCTCTGTTTCTTTGTAGTAGAACATTGTACAACAATGTTATTTCCATTTTTTTCTATGCTGGCCTTCAAATTTCATATTGTTTCCTTTTGTAATACTCTCAACTAGAAGTTTACAGAAAGTTTTATGAGTAAAGAGCACACTGGAAAAAGTCAGGGACAGGGTTTCCTTCAAGCCTTGGATTATTTTCTTGTACAGTAAAAATGAGAGCACAAATTAACCTGAACTTTGTCATTTCTCTATGTTCAATTTCTCTCCTGGATTCAGTTTCTACTTCCTGTAAAAGTTCCTTCCAATTACCTCCAGTAACAATCTACGGTGCTGCTCCAGGCAAAATGAATGTTTTCTGGTTTCATTGAAATAGCACAAAGACATCTTTGGGCATGAGGTAACATGTGTTTCAGAGACAACTTAGTGACGAGAAAATATGGAATTTACATGGCTTATAAAACATTATCCATGTACATATGGCCATATAAGACTATGTTAAGTGAAATGAGCCCCAAAATAAGGACACAACTTGTTTTTTTTTTCTTTTTTACTATTGTTTTTAATGTATCTAACATGAATTACGTGATGTTTTTTGTTTCTCTTCTATTTTCTTCCTCCATGGTATAATGACTGTTTGATATCGGTGAACTGCATCATGCATATACATTTTTCTAATGTGGGGAGGGGAAGGGAAATAAAATGGTGAAACAAGGATACAGTATGACCTGTTGTAACAATGAGATGAACAAGACACTATGTTGAAAACGAACTTTACAACTTGGGGATAGGAGGGGAGAGTTGGGATGGTGGGGAGAAAAGAGATGGCAGGGTAAAGAAAAAAGAGGAGGTAACAATGCTCCTTAGATAATGTAGTCATTAACTTACTTATGTAACTCTAACGACTCTGTCCACCATTTTCACAAAAAATATGAACGAAAAGATTACTCTGGAGTACATTAAATTCAAATTTCCTAAGTGTTCTGTAAATTAAGACCAATTTTAAGTGGGAAGAAGGTTCTCAGAAACATTTTTTGGTCAGTGTTTGTGTTGTGCATTATTACCCAAGTGTACATAAGTTAACAGAAGGAGAAACAATAGGTATAGGAGAAAGAGAAGTTCTGTATTTAAGTATAATGGTTCAATACTCTATAGAAGACTGCAAATAAGACAACGTTGAAATAATAAAGCCAAGGCCAGTATGTAGATCTATGGGAGTGACATAGAGAAAGCATTACTACTAAGTGGAACATGAAGGATGAGACCACTCTCTTTCTTCTACTAGCTCTAAATCATGATAGGTAATCATGCAAATTTGTTAAAAGTAGAATGGAAGAATAATTCTGGTTCCAAGCAAGTCAGATATAAGATCATGGACTTAACTGGAAAAAAAGTCCATGTCGAGAGAGCAGGAATTATACTAGCAATAAAGTGGTGGCTAAGATCACATTTCTTTTTTTTTTCTTTTCTTTCTTTTTTTTTTTTTTTTTTGATGGTAGTCAGGCCTGAACTCCGGGCCTGGGCACTGTCCCTCTATTCTTCAGCTCAAAACTTTTTCTCTACCTTTGAGCCCCACACCACTTCCAGTTTTCTTGTGGTTAATTAGAGATAAATGCCTCAGAAACTTTCCTACTGATGCTGGATTTGAACTGCAATCCTCAGATCTCAGCCTAATTAGCAAGAATTACAGGTGTGAGCCACTTGAACCCTGCTTAGGATCACATTTCTAACAGTGTACACTCAGTATATGTAATGTGTATGTTCATTTATCTTTATATGAACACGAGTTAAAAATCTGGGCTACAGCTTAGATTTTACACTCACAAAAATGGTTGTAGTTCAAAAGTTGATACCCCTGGAGAAATGAAACTTAAGAATGCAAAGGAGTCTGGGAAGTTCAGTTTGCATCCAGCTTGGGCAAACAGTCTTTGAAACACTATAATTAACCAGCCAAAAGATGCATTAGAAGAATGGCTCAAGGGGCTGGGAAGGTGGCTCAGTGGTAAAGCGCTTGCCTTGCATGCATAAGGCCCTGGGTTCAATCCTCAGCACCACATAAGCAAAAAGAAAAAAGCTGGAAGTGGCGCTGTGGCTCAAGTGGTAGGGCACTAGCCTTGAGCTGAAGAGCTGAGGGATAGCACCCAAGCCCAGAGTTCAGGCCCAACGACCAGACCAAAAAAGAAGAATGGCTCAAGTGATGGAATACTAGTTATGAGCAAGATTGCTGAAGAAGAGCTTGAGCTTTTTGCATACATATATACATACAAATACGCACATACACACAGAGGCACTTATATGATCAAACACACATATGGAACAACTCTCAGATTCTGTACAAAAGTTAGAAAATATGCCCTGAGTAAGACTAAAATCAAGTGATAACTTTTAATATTAGAAAGTCTTCAAGTGAAATTTCCCCAAAAGCTTGAGAATATTACGTAGGTGGGAACAAAAATAGTAAGAAAGTCAAGTCATCATTAATAAAAGGATAAAGGGATCGGATCCAGGAAGGAATGAATCAGAGACCCCTTCACGTGCATCTGAAAATGTTCATATTCTTTTTCATATATTAGAACATCTTTGAAAATAGTACATGAACAGTCTGAGCCATCAGTCTAGTGTAAAATATTATTCCAGAAGTTCAGAATTGCTAGTCTGTATGTAGATTAAATAAACTGACAAACTATGGTAGGACAATGTGATACAAGCCAGGAATTCTTTTACTCAGACTTAAACAGGTAAATAGAGAGTGGAATGACATAGTTATACTTTCACTGGACTAGGTAGTATAATTTTGTCTCAATAAAACAAACCAAGAAAGGAATAAAAAATAATTCAGAAAGGAACACACAGTTGGAAGTTTGGGCTAATTTTGTCATTATGTTTTGAGAAGTCAAGTTTCCTATTGAACTGCAACTCATATATAATCCTCATTTGTGTTTAAATATCGTCTTCATTACAGAACATTACTAGATGCAAAAGAGCTCATGATTCCCAACCAAGAATTTGAAAAAGCAATAATCATTCTGTTAGATTCCAAAGAAATGATGAAGGATTACAAAAGCTTAAGCCTAGAGAAATAGGAAAGTTCATTTAATGTAGGACTTTGTAGACCTGGCTAAATAAGAATTTAGAGTTAAAATAAATATTTTTGTTTGTAATTTAATATACTATAGGATACTATAAAATTGTTTTTAAGTAGAAGATTTAATTTACAAATTCACAAATGATTCTGGCATTCTATTTGCCTAAAATATTCTTTCAAGTGAGGTATAATTAGAACTTAGTTAATAGTTAATTTCAACAGTTCATAAGTAACATGATAATGTGAATAATCTAGATAAAGTTGTCAACAAATTGATGCTATTAATTTATGAATTTAGCAAAAGAGCAATTTTTTGAGACTTTGGTGTTACATGTTATGAAGAGAGTAATTGTGTGACACCTTTTTTTCTACACTACATAACACAGGAAGAAATTTCCTTAATTATGTACCTCTGTATACAATGAGAAAAATGATAGGCTTAGGGTCTGTTTTTATTTTGTTTTTGTTCTTTGGTTTGTCTTAGGACTTAACTTCTAGGCCTGGGCACTGTCCCTGAGCCTGTTTTTGCTCAAGGCTACTGCTCTACCACTTGAACCTCAGTGCCACTTGTGTCAGGCTTTTCGTGGGCAGTTTACTGGAGGTAAGAATCTGATGAAACTACCTTCCTGGGTGGGATTTGAACCAGAGTTTCAGATCTTAATATTCAGACATTCAGATCTCCTGAATATCTATGATAGATAAATTATATAACTATAAATAATATTTGCAAGTGCTCTGATCTTAAGAATAACACTGGGTGGAAAATGATGGAGCAAAGTTTAGTGTAGGGTTCTTTCCACAATACGAAGGGCATCATATTAGCAAAAGTTTAGTATTTTTTCACAATAGTTATATGCTTGTCATGTTGTGAATTTAAGGAATTTTAAGGTGCACATTACAAGTTGGAAATTGTTGAGCTAGGATGACTTTATGGCATAAAACTTGGGATTGATGGCCATAGAAATAATGGCTTACTTTGATGAACAAATGTTTACTCTAGAGGAATTAATATAGATACTTCATAGTTTTACCTTCTACCATACTGTGGCTATTTTTTCTCTTGAATTTAAATATGTAACGCCACATTGAAAACTGCACCTATTGCAAAATTAAATAAATGCACACAGGTACTGTTTTGAATGTCTCTAGTATGGCATGTTCAGAATTTGAAAATGAGTAGTTAGTAATAATAGGAATGTTGAAGAGCACATATACTCTGCCCTCTTAAACTATTCAGTTTGAAAAGTTAGGAGTTTCCATACAATTGAACTATTTCTGTTTTAGTATGAGACAATACTAAAATAATGGTTTTTTTTTTTCAAAATAATGGCAAGTATATTCTGAAAATATTGTATAGTTTCATAATATTCAAGATGATGACCCTCTGATAAAGGGTTAATTAATTCAAATTAGTAGCCAAAATGTTAATTTTTTAAAAAGGTAATACACATAGAATAATATTTACTATACCAATACAGTGAAATTATATTTTATGCAGCTCATTTTTAATTTAATTTTATTATCAAGATGATATATATAAGGGGTTGCAGTAATTGTAAGGTAGTGAATACATAACATGTTGAACTTTTTACCCGCTCCCTCATTTTTCTCACAGTTTTCCTTCACCCCTATACCTCTCATAAGTTGTAATGTAAAATTCCAACATGTTGTTTTTGAGTATTGCTATTACATTGGTTTGCCCTTTGTTCTTTGTCTTGCCATTTCATTGTTCCTCTTCCCTTGCCAAATTAAGATAAATGTATATACAATACACAGGATACTGAAATCAAATATAACAGGGGATAAACCAAAGAGAAAACACAAAAGAAAAAAGAAATCACATAGTACATTAAAAAGAGTAACCAGAAACAGAAAATTCTGTTCCCATATCCAGGAGGTCATTTTGCTCATCATCATCTTATATGGTCATACAAACATAGTTATTGAGCAATTCTGCTCAACTGCTAGGACTATCCTAGACATTTCCAACTTATTACAAATGAGGAAACCACGGAATCTGTTTCTTTGTGTCTTGTTTATTTTACTTCGTAGGATTTTTCCAAGTCTTTCCAGTTCCATATGAATTTGAAGTATAGAATTCCACTGTGCATACATAAAACACATTTTGTCAATTCATTCATCTACTGAGTGGCATATTGGTTTAAAACATGACTGCATATAAGTATCACTTAGTGTCATTCAAAAATGAGAGATGCCATTTCCCCAGACATTCTAAAAGCATGATTTCTAAGTAAGATAGGATTTTATGGTGGTACGAGTTTTGAGATATCTGGATGAGTCTCATGTATATCTTGCACTGATTTAGGTAGGAAGATATCCAATATCATAGAGGATAAAAATGGTAGTGTCAAAAATATTTCCTTTGAGAAAGATATAGGAGGCTGCCAGAAGTATAAAGTAGTTCATATAATTTTGAAGAATTTAGAAATGCAAGCTTATGTATGTCTCTTTAAATAACAATTATGTAAGTGGAAGGGCAAAAGAAGGGGAAGAGAAGAAAATGACCTACAGCAGATCATTGTCCCAAGATAGAGTATAAAAAGACATAATCTATAACTTTCAAGTTAAAGAGACACCAATAGAATACATCCCTCTTAATTTAGGTACATGCAAAATAATTACTTGGCTTTTTCCTATTTTAATGTTCCAAAACAATTGAAGAATTATAGAAAAGTTATGTGATTGCCACTGCTTCAACCTGAACACTAACTGTGATGAGCCCCTTTTTCTCACTTTGCAGTTGGAAAATAGTCCCTAGATGATGATGTTGTGGCTGATTAGAGTCAGAGTTAGGGGCTTGTACTTGTACAATTATCCCAGAATAGGTTAAAGCAGTTTTCCCCCCAAGATATCCAAGTACATTGTCTGTATCTGTACTTTGAACACACCCTCACACCTGAGCACATTATTTGAAATTATACTTCAGCATTTCTTGGCATATTCTACTTTGTGCCCTTGCCTTCTTTGCGCATTCCTTTTGAGCTCATAGTTGCTCTATTTCCATTTCATCTGTATAAACTGCTAAGAAAATTGTTCAACTACCACTTCTTCTTTGCACATGCCCAGTCTATGTATGAAGGTACATTGTCCATGTTAAGCAATCGGGTAGTACTCACTCTCTGAGGAGAAAAGTTCCACAATATGACCCTATGTCCACATTAGAGTGTGTAGAATTTAAAGCATTTTAAGACAAACTGTGATATTGGAATTGAAAGACTCCTTATGGACATTTTCTTGGAGCTCATTAGTTTTCCCAAGAGAAATATAAATACCCACAAATCTGGATTAATATTTTTAATGTTACCACTGTGCATGCATCCATATTAAAAATTTGCACAAATAAAGAAACAAAAAAACTAAACCATAACCGGTAGATTGACTAGATGCTTATATCAAATTTTGGAATAGATTTTGGAAGTATTGCAAATTTCTAACCAGTATGAATTAACTTCCTCTCTCCCCATAACTACACGCAAATATTTGAGTGTGAACAGAATTATGTCAAGTAATATACTGTAAATGTTACTGCAATATCATGTGTATATCTAAAATTCCCTTGAAATAATAGATTCTACATTCTATTGAAATATTAGTTATTCTATTCTAGGAAACTTTTGGAACAATAGACTGTATATCTTTGAAATGAAAAAGGTCAAAAAATAGCATAAAAGTTTTAGAGTAAGTCTGTCTTCAGCAATATATATATATATATATATATATATATATATATGTAATATGTAGAAAGACATACATTTTTAGAGATTAGTTGTCATCAGAAATATATACATAAATCTGAATTTATGTGTAGAACGATGTATATTATAGTGAAACAAAAATCTTAAAACATAATTAAAATTTAAAAACTACATCCAACCAAGCGCCAGTGACTCACACCTATAATTTAAGCTGTTCTGGGTAATGAGATCTTAGAATTGTGTTCGAAACTTGCCCAGACAGGAAAGTACTTGTTAGGGGGCTGGGAAGGTGGCTCAGTGTTAGAGCACTTGCCTTGCATGCATGAGGCCCTGGGTGCGATTCCTCAGCACCACATAAGCAAAAAGAAAAAAGCTGGAAGTGGCTCTGTGGCTCAAGTGGTCGAGCTAGCCTTGAGCTGAAGAGCTGAGGGACAGCGCCCAGGCCCCACGACTGGAACACCCCCACACACTAAAAAAGTACTTGTTAGATTCTTATCTCCAATTAACCACTAAAAACAGGAATTCCCTCTATGCCTCAAGTTGTAGAATGCTGGCTTTGAGCATAAAAAGGCTTAGGGATAATGCCCAGGCCTTGCAAACAACAACAACAAAATATATCACATTAATTTCACAAAAGCACCTTTTAACTGCTGTGAACATTTCTTAGAAACATGAATACATACCCCTGGAAAATGTTAAGTAAAAAGTAAAGAATATTTACATTTATGTTAAAGACATGACTATTTAGCTTGTTTAAGATATTTAGGTAATAATTAGGAATTAAGAATAATGATAATATATTGGGACTGGTCTTTTATTCTATTTTACTATAGTAATAAAGTGATATTTGTAATGATTGTATAAAAATACTCTTGTTTAGTATTTGAGTTATAATAAGTACTAAACATTTTTAATTGATTTCCAAAACAAATCATTTTCTTAATGGTATCAATTCTTTTGTAATTTCAAAACAATTAAAAAAATTAGTCCAAGGGTTTGCTCCAAGGCTATATTTGTTTTCTTGTTCTAGTTTTTATATGTTGGTAGAAATTAAAATTCCAAAAATTTATTGGATATTGGTATTCAGAAACATCTTCATAGGTACTAATATTGGAGTCGCTTAAGTGGAATTGTTTTATTTCATTTGATATTTTCACAAATAAATCAAGTTGATTATGTATTTTGTTTCTCTTCATTGCTATTGGATCTTACCTTGAGAATAATTTTTTTCCTAGCAAAGTAGAAAAAAGCAATTGGATTGAGGAAGTGACATATGACTTTCATAGAATGCAGATGCATAGATTTGGGTCTTATGTCATTTGCTAAAAGTTTCTTCCGGAAAAGTATATCAATTACTTATAAGATATGCATAACTCCTAGATATTACAGGTATCACATACACTTTTTGATTGAGTTATCTCTGTATGAACTCAAAAAAAAACGGACCAAAAACACTCAAAATACACAGAAATCACATCTTTGTTTTAAATGCTGTAGTTTACAAAGAATTTTTAGCCAACACTGAAAACATCTTTTTAGGTATTCTGCAATTGGTGTGAAGAATTTTAACAATAGTTTTCTTTTTTTGCTGCCATGAAATTCACATGCAATATATAATCTCCTTTTATTGTATACATTTTAGTGCTTTGGAAGTAAATTGTACAATCATAGGTTTTCCAAGCCTAATTTTCACAAACTTGCATTTCTTCAAATAGAAATGCTGTAAATTTTAGAACAGACATTAAAATAGATATAAAATTCACTTACAAAAATTTGTCCAGCATACATGATCTATAGAGTGTCTTTTCAAATTTGTTTTTGGGGATTATTTCCAGGGTCTCACACATACTACTCAAGTGCACTGTCAATGAACTACATTCCCTGTCCAAACAAGTTTTTTACTTCTCTTTAATACATACATAGAAGTGTACTGGCTGGATCATATACAATTATCTTTGAACTTTTGAAGACTTGAAATCTTGCTTGCTAAAATGATCCCAGTATTATACAAATCATTCTCCTATGTAGAGCTTATCATTTTGTCCACAAATGCATTACTATATTTTGTGTCATCTTTTTATATTAGGGTCAGACTAGTGAGTTTTCTTTGTCTTTTTTCTTAGATACTAAAGAGGAACTTATTTCATATGCTCCTTCTATTGACTATTAATTTACATATGTTCTTCAAAAAAATATCTTATTCAGGAAAAAATTTATATAGAATTAGAAGATATAAAAATACTTAAGATTCATAATCACTGTAGCATTAACATTGTAGCATTAACAAATATGTTCCCTGTATCTGTTGGATATGTTTTCACTTCTGTTAACAAATATGTTCCCTGTATCTGTTGGATATGTTTTCACATCTGTTATAGTGTCCTTTGAATTATGAAATGCTATCACTTGATATAATCCAGTTTATTCTTGCTTTTCTTTAGCCACTAATGCTTTCCATATCAAAGTTTTAGAAACCTTTACTGATGCAATGTCATGAATTTTTACATTTATGTTTTATAGATTTTAACATCTCACATTTAGTTTGATAATCAATTTTTTATTTTAAATTTTTGTATAAAGATGGAGGTAGGACGGTGCCTGAGGCTCATATCTGTAACCCTAGCTACTGAGGAGTCTGAGATCTGAGGATCACACTTTAAAGCCAGCCCGGGCAGGAACGTCCATGAGACCCTTAAATCCAATAAACCACTAGAACACCAGATCTGGTGTTGTGACTCAAGCGGTAGAGCACTCGCATTGAGCGAAAGAGCACACAGACAGCGCCTAAGCCGAGTTCAAGCCCCATGAATGACAAAAAACAAAACAAAACAAAAAAGTATTGAGGTAGTAGTCTAAGATCATTCTTTAAATCTCGAGAGACAATAGTGCCAATACAACATTTAAGATTTTATTTTTATTTCATAAAGTCATAGGATAGTTTTCAAAATTTACTGACCATAAAACTAAGAATTTATTTTTGACAAATCTGTTACATTCTTCTATGTATCTGCTCTTATAGTAGAACTATTTTGTCTTCACTACTAAACATGGTAAAAAGATTCAAAGCTAGTATGAAGGCTGAAGCTACAACATTTTACAAGATTGTTCTGACTGGCCTGTATTCCTTGAATTTACATAAGAGTTTATTGAGCAGGTGGACCAATATTCTACAGAGATATCTAGATGTTTGATAGTCACTCATATTTTGTACCTTGTAAAAACACAAGACCCCAGATATATATAGAGAGAAATGTCTTTAGAGAATACTTGATACAACTAAAATTAATTTAGAAATGAGTTAAGATTTAGATAATGCTGTAGCATAATAAATCTGAATGATATCAACTTGGGCTGTACAACAGAGGAGAGAGAGAGGGGAAAGAATGATGGACCATGTAGGAGCTATATATAATTGCTTTTGTGTTTCAAAAAACAGAAAGACTTCAGAGAAGAGAAGGAGAAAAATAAAGTGTCCTAAGTCAAATTTCTTTTTAATCCATCTAATAGTTTGGACCAAAAGTCAGTGAAAATGGGACAAAACAAAATAGAAATTAAAGCATTGTATATACCTGTTACAATGTAAGGATATTATAATAGGAATATGATAATTAATTCCCAAAGAAATAAGAGAAAGAATAGCTAAACTATAAAGGAAAAAAAATGAAGAGAGAAAAGAAGCAAAGTAAAACCTTTATCAATAACAAACACAAGAGTTTGGAAGTGGAAAGGCAGTGGAAATATTCTAAGTAACAATAAAAATTGCTAGAGTGGATAGAATATGGATCACATTTTATCATATATAATTTTGAAAAAACATACTAGGAATGAAAGTTTCAAAGTCATGATTTAAAACACTATTTGGATTATAACTAGGCAGTATAGCTCAGCGGTAAAACATTGGCCTTGCATGTGTGAAGCAGTGGTGTGACCTCCCAAACATTACAAAGTACACACAAAGTACACACACACAAAAACCACATAAACACACATATACACACCACATACACATATTTGGAATATAGATTTTATCGTATTAAACGGAGGAAATTATCACAAATAGGAGAAGTATGTTATATGAAATCATAATATTGCTCGTACAATTTAAAGTTTAGTAGAAATAAAATAGTCACAATATACTTCGATTTTAATAGCTTAAGTAAATTGAAAATTAACAGAAGAAATGCGAACTTTTGCAAATAAGTTTAAATAATAAACATTTTGAAACATGTGTCTTTCTATTTTGAAAAAAGATTGATGTTACTGGTGTGTTAACTCAAGATTTAGAATATGATAGCGAGGTGCTGTATATAACAGTAGCGGTGGCTATACCTCTAATCAGTTCACCCTGAATAGTTTTATGATAAGGTCACAGAGTTTCCCAGTCTCTCCCGAATTACAAACTCTATCTACACTTCCCACCAGAGCTAGAAAATGGATGCCACAAATCACCATGCAGAGCTCAAACTTTTTTTTAATTCAAGTAAAAATATTTCCAAAAAGTGACCAAATAATGGAGCCTTTCTTAATAAAGTATGCGCTTTTTAAAAATACAGTAAGTATTTGTTACCCGGACTAATAGGTTTATAAGTACAAGAAAATAAATTTATTTAACATCATTAACCATATAAAAAATAAGAAAACAATTTTTAAATAGTCACACGTTAAATATTATAAAAGCAAAATATATGTGTCTGAATAATTTACATGTATAAAAATCATGTAAAAATAAATTAACTAATTCTACAACTCTGAAAAAAATGAATTATCCTAAAGAAACAAATGAAAACATTTAAGCCCAAAATTTGAAATTCAGAAAATAAAATGAAGTGTACTCTTTAGATGACTTAATTAAGTGTAAACCCTCTGTATATCAATTTTATAATAAAATTGTATGAACAAAGAAAGCAAAAGTACCCAATGATCAATAGCAACAGCAAAAGCATCAGTAGATCTTGTTTTGAGTGTACAAAAATATCGGTGGAAGATATAACAATGTTCCTTCCCTAAGAAATGTATTCACGACCTCATTTATGTAACTTTAACCCTTGTGTATATTACCATTACAATAAAATTAAATTGAAATTAAAAATAAACCAAAATATATACCAATTAAGAATTCTTAGAAGCCATTGGTTAAAAACTTTCTAAAAACTTCCTTAAATACCCAAGGAATATACTTTGATGATACTATTTAAATACTTCAACTTCAGCAGAAAAGTAAAAAGTTTGAAGTAATAAATCAGAATATATTACTATTAATAATAGTCATAAGACGAAATTATAGTGATAGTCAAATATGTAAGAAATGAGGCAATTTGCCATTCATTTGCACTTAATAAATAAAGAATTTTCTAGGTCTTTTTAAATTATCATAAGTTTAATGAAAAAACTATTCTGTCACATCATATGATAATCAGATAAAGCTGATATTAGAGCAAAGAACAGATTGTACTAAGTTTTTGAATGTTCATGTATGTACTTATTTTGGTTGTGGGAAATTGTGGGTATTTCAACTTGTGGTATATTTTTCTTGCTAGGCCAGCGTCATATTAGTGGTTAATTTTAGAATAGGGGTTTTCTTTCCACAAGAACATGCACCTGATTTGTCCTTTTAGCATTCCCATCATCAATGGCATCAGAGTTGCACACCAAATTGTCTAGCCTGCTACCTTGACTGGCCTGGATCCGCAGTCCTTCCAATCTTAGTAACTAGATAGTGAAGGATGGTGGAAATGATCCAATGCACCCAGCTTAGATTGAGAAGGAATTCCATTAAACTTTTGGCCTGGGTTCTGTTCTCAAGCCTCCTCAGTAGGTAAGAGTATACATGGGAACCACTGGTACCAAGCAGTAACTATTTTAAAGCAATTAGACATATATATGACTTAGGCTTGTGATTACCTCAGGAAATGAATAAAAGAGCAGTGAAGCATAGAGGACAGCCAGAATTTTAACTAGGTACTCAGAGGTTGAATAAGCTTAGCTAGCTACTCGGAGTCTGTTCAAAGCCAGTCCAATTATGAAAATACAAGCGATTATCTAAAAATAAAAACAGAAGTGGCTGAAGTGGTAGACCACTATCCTCGGGCACAGAAGCTGAGTAATAGTTCCCAGGCACTATCAAGCCTCAAGAATGATGAATGCATGCATAAGCACATGCACATGTGCGTTTGCATACTCGCATGCACATGAACACACACACACAAATGAGTATTCCAATGTGAAGTTCTTTACTTTTTACCTTGCTATACTTTATTTCCCTGTATTAGTTCACAAATTAACAAAATCAGCTAAGGACCTATTTACATAAAATTCATCATGTTTCTCTAAAATCTACTCTCTTTTTGGAAGCCTGCATTTATTTGACCCAAAAGTAAATTATTCAAGAAGTCAATTCATCACTCTCAAGTCTACAGTATTAGATGATTGTTTAGGTTCCTCCTAGCAATATGATTTTGTGAAATCCTGTATCAAGTAATATATTTCTTTCACTAGAAGGGAAGCCTCTGTCAAATAATTAATAATAGGGTTTTCTCCTCTTGGCATGCATCTGTAGTTATATTATCTTCATATATTTCATGATCTGTGTATGACAAAACTACCGTGAAATAAAAACACCCTTCTCAACGCTTAGCATTTGTATACCATTCATAGACATGAAGGTGTTTAAATGTTACTGAAATTACTTTGGAATAAATAATGTTCACCCTATCTTGAGAAAGAGGAATTGTTTTCTCAGCACTTTAGGTAAGAACTTGAGGGAAAGAAACAAAAGGAAAAGTAAGGAACAACTCAACACATACATTCAAATAAAACAAAACAAGAAAATACAAATTAATTCAGTACTCAAGTACCTGCAGGAAATGCAAAGATTTAAAAAATCAGATATGACAAGCTTTTGAAAATCCTGACTACATGGGAGTGCACTGTTGTGAGAAGAGTGGCTAAAGCCCAGACTAGACAGAAAGATCTATACATAATACCATGCACTTATTATTCTAAATTCCAAGAAGAATAATATAAAGTGGACGGAGGCCAAGATCATACACAAGTAGGAAGCCAGTTTCTATCTGAAAAATAATCAGGATAATTTAGGGCTGGGCACATGACCAAATGGTAAGAACACCTATTTAGGGGGCACAAGACACTGAATTCAAACTGTAATATTAGGGGTATTAAAGAAAAAATGCTATGATTTTAAATAATTTGAATAATTGTAACACTTGAGTGTTTGAATCGAGAAAAATCCATGAGAGAGATAGAATGAACCCACGTTCCAATGCTTTCTATTAAGTGATAATGTTTAGTGGTACTTCAGACAAAACAGAGTTACCTTGCAAATGAGCATGGATGTACATTTGGGTGATGGAAATACTCTACTTACACAGGTATAAATTAAATAGATTTTTTGGGTAGATTGTAGTTCTTGAACTAAGAGCCTGGGTGATGTCCCTGAGCTTTTTCTCTCATGGCTACCACTCTATTACTTTGAGCCACAGTTCCAATTCTGATTTTCTGTTGATTGTTTGGAGATAAGAGGCTCATGGACTTTCCTGCCCAGGATGGCTTTAAACCATGTTCAGCAGATCTTAGCCTCCTGAGTAACCAAGATTCCAGGCATGAGCCATCGATGTTTTTAATAATTTAGTAAATTGTATAGTTACAGAAGTTATAAATTATCATTGTAACCTGAGTAATATATGTATATGTGTATATATCAATACATACGGATAGAAATAGTTTAACATATTTTGTATCTACAGTACATATATGAAATCATCCTTGATTATAAAATAAAATGGAAACAAAAGTTAATGAGGAGGAAAACAAAGGGAATTGTTACATGTTTCTTTTTGTTGAATGAAATATGAGTCAGTTTGGGAAAACTATCTCTACTTTAACAAAATGGATAATTGCTATTAATTCCAATCCATCTATTTGCCCATATTGTGCATCCTCGCACATGAGTGTCAAAATCAAACCACACTTTTTGTCTGTATTTAACTCACCTGTTATAATTTAGGGGATAGATGAAGTAATCAAATAAAGATTAAAATAATAGTAAGTGAGGCTGTTAGAGCTGAAAAAGATTTTAAATATGATAATAGCTAATTAAAATGCATATTTCTTTCTTTTACTCTGTTTTTATGTCTCATTCCCACATTAGGAAAGTACATAGAAGGTTCTCACTAAATTTATGTAATTATTAAAAATGTATTGAAAGAATATGTGCACAGTGTGGTTTCAGCTTATTGAGACCTGTATGGGGTAGTTTGTTTTTGAGAACTTGCAATACGTTGTGATGGAGATGAAGGGAAGGATGTGCTTATTCTGGAAAACTGGCTAGAGGATTGCTCCCAGAAAGATAGTGATGAATTCTTCCAAAAGGTTACAGTAAAATCACTTTCACAACCATCTTCATTACTGCACTATTCACCATAGCCAAGTTATGGAAACAGCCAGGATGACCTTTGGCAGAAGGATGATTGGAGAAAGTGTGTCATATATACACAATTGTATTGCACCTATCCATTATGAGGACTGTTACATTATTTGCAAAGAAATGGATAGATCTAAAAATATGCTAAGTAAACAAAGTCAGAGCCAGACACACAAAGGACCCATGTTCTGTCGCGTATTTGGAAGCCAGAATTTTATGCAAGTTAAACAACAGTATTAACCAAAGCTTTCATTTTTCAGAGCAATATTTAAAAGGTGTAATTTCTTATAAAATTGAATTTTAATCCCAAAAAAATGAATACCAGGAAACTATCACTTGTAAGATGTGAGGGGAATTCAAATGGAAAGAATAAAGAGAGTTATGGAGTAACAGTGAAGACATTATATTCAATGGAAATAATATGAAACTAGAAAAAAATTAAGTGGGGTGATGTTAGGAAGGGTAGGAAAAGTTATATAAAGATCCATTATACTTTAAAAACTTATTTATTGAATGGAAATTCCCGTGTACAACTAGTTAAGATAATAAAAACATGATTAAAAACAATGGAGACATTTGATCTTAAACTGCGTTCTCTTAAACCATGAGTCAATATAATAGTTTCCTCCTCAAATTTTCTTTGCAGGTATTTTCCTCATCGTGACAGAAAAGTGATCAATGCAATGAATATCAATACATCACATTGCACATATAAAATCACAGTAAAAATGCTAGATTTCATCACATGATAAAATAACAGGTAGAATGTGCCAAACGCTAATTGATTGTTTTTCCAAGTACTTTACCTATGTTATATAATTTAATCCTCACAATAATTGCATAAAGTGGAACTCCTTACATATTTAATTCTCAGATGATGATAGTGAAGTCTTCAGAGTTGGAATTGCTAGTACAACATTGCACACATGGTAAGTGTTAGCCTGAGGTTCATCTCCCACTGTATCAATTAACCTCATTCTATTTTATGACTAAAATACCAGCACTTAGTCTACAAATTCTAGGAAAATTTCCCAGAATTATTGTGCACACTCATAATATTTTACTTTATCTTTGTTAGAAAATAGGGAACTGTAATATGAATACTCAAAGTTCATAATCAATGCATACCTCCCTGGTGAAAAGAACTGCTAATGTATAACATTCTTGATTTCTAGCTCAAAATAGTAGAAATCATATTTTAACCCTTCACTAAACACTGAACTGCATAGGGACATTATCTCTGTTTAACACTGTCTTACTGAAAGAATGACCTCCCTAATTCCTGATGGAAACAGACTACAGGTCTTATGGACCAATCATTTCCAAATTGTAGCTCAACTTAGCTGTTTACCATTAGAAGTATTTTGATTGATTTTTATACCCAACATTTAAAATGCTATTAAAGCAAGACTGATATAAAAATCACCTTTGACCCTAGATAAATATTTTATTTGTCCTATAACCAAAAATGCACTCTGACCTATCATTAATGTTAGAAATGAGAGGTTAAAAATCATAGACAC